>NC_067452.1:21426682-21779182 GCF_025434085.1 Hippocampus zosterae
CAAAACAGTTTGTTGCATTATGAAAAAGCCAAGGCTGCAATTTAAAATCAAAGTTGAATCGTCGCATGGCAATAAATATAGAACATGCGATGGGATCACCTCACTTTGGTTGCACCTCCAGTGCGAGAACCAGGCCAGGTAAATAAAAGGAGGAAACTCTTTTCTTCTAGATTCCATTGTAACAAGTTATCAAAACAAAGTTATGGTAAAAAAGATTTAGTGTAAAAGTTCTTTTTTATATGTGTACCTAAGTACTTTTTTTTGACTTAAGAGAGTATTTTTATACACGCGTATTTGTACTCACAGTATACTCAAGTACAACTCATGAGTATTTTGCCACTTCGGCAGTGAGCAAGCCACACAAAAATAAAATATGACATGAACTTTTTTTTTCTCCACGTGCTACAGAAAGTCAAATTCTCGACTTTTTCACTGAATAATGATGAGTAGGTTAAAAAAAAACAAAGTTGTGTGTGTGTGTGCGGGTGTGTTGGAACAGCCAAGTCAAAGTTAAGACCTAAAGCCCATTGAGAACGTGCGGCGAGGCAGCGGCTGCTCACCGACGCTCTCCATCCAGTCGGACTTAGTTTGAACTACGGTATTTTGCGAAGAGTAATCGAGAAATATTTGGGTCAGATTATCCCTTCCAAACTACAGATATAGAAGCTCCGATTTACACAGTGAGTCACCTTAGGATGGCAACAACCTTCACCACAAATTAAGAGAGAGGTGGGGGGGGGGTATTTTAAAGCTACATGTGACCATCTTGATTAAATACATGCGCTAAATGGGATCAATTAATTATCTGTGACTAATTAATCGAGCCGGAAACAATAGCGGCAATTGAGTAGTCCCTGTCGGATGTAGAACACCCCTGCAGGAGGAGCAAATGCAAACACAGCTGGCTAATTGAAATGATCTCGAGACGCCTAATTGAGTCCAACTATGCGGCAAGAATTTTTTCCTTTATCAGGCCCCGCATCTGTGACAATGTCGAGTATACAGTCACATTTCATACAAAGGGAAATAACTCACAGATCTGGTGAAAGGATGACGGAGAGTCAAAACAGGGATTTGAGTTCCGCTTTATGTTCTTGGGAGGAGGACAAAGATGATGAAGAAAAGCTGGGTGGTGTTTCCAGCAACTTGGTGGATCGCAAAATGCCGGGGTTCAGGTCAATCTGAAAGACCACGTCAAGGGAATTCAGAGATTTGTTTGCAAATACATTTCTTTTTACACATCTCCATGTTTGACTCGATCCAGCCCTGCAGTGAACACCAGCTGAATCCCATCCCCGCATTTCGAACCAACAAGAGCATACTGGACTGAGATGGCCATCTTCAAAACCCTTAAATGAGGATCATTAAAGTGACGTGAGCAGAAAGTGAAAGAAGGTATTTTTGCTGCATGCCAAATGCAATTCTCTTTGTTCTCCCCGGCGCTTTGAGGGGAAACCGTTACTGTTTTTTTACTAAGTAATTCATTTGTGTCTTTGTATATTTAGAAAAGCTCTACAGAGTATAAAAGATAAGATAAGATAAGATAACCTTTATTTCTCCCACATTGGGGAAATTTGCAGTATACAGCAGCAAAATTGGAGGGTGGGGGGTTGTAGAGAAGGAAAAAAAATGTTGCATGCACAAAATAAATGTTTCAGAAAATGACATTACCAAATGTGGCACCGATTTTTTTTACACCCTCCCTTCTCAGTCTGCCCAACTCTTTTTTTTTATTAAAAAAAAAAAACAACATTTTAAGTGTACGCCATGGGCCACTGAAAAATGGATGGTGGGCCGTATTTTGGACACCCCTGCTGTAGACAATGGACCAAGCACAATCATCTGGTGTGGAGAGTTCGATCATAACACCCCAAAAAGTCAATAGATTTCACTACTTTTTGAAGGGGGGGGGGTTAATTGCTGGAAGGGGTCCGAAAAGTAGTTTAGTACATTACAATGTCGTTAAGTTGGCAACACAAGAGTGGCCCTTACTTTGCCAGATTGCCCAAGCTCCGCTTGGTAACGTAAGCCGCATTTGGCATTGGACGAGCTATACGATGGGTGCGGTGAGAAGCAGAAGGTTACGTAGGTCATATTGGCGAGGAAATAACTTTGAAAGCCTTTCTTGGCGCGGTATCACACAATTCTTCCATTACTGCGTGCTTAACCGTTCAAATGTTTGGCACTCAGGGCACTCGAAACGTCCTCGTTTGACCTGATCTCTAATTGGCATTTGATGGATCATCTTCATATTGAATAGGATTCTTCCTGGGTTATTATTCTCATGCCAGGGTAATGTTCAAGAAAGAGAGTAGGCTCAGTGGAGTGTTTCGGTGTCACTCGCCACCTCCATCCATCAGTGGATGAAAAACAACCTGTCTTGTCACATGAGGCTACCTTCAGGAACACTCTTTTGTTGGTGTGTGTGTTTGTCAGGATGGCGACACTTCCCACAGTGTTCACAGTCACTCTGGGACGGGCTGCCGCGTTAGCACAACGACTGACATGACAGGGAGCTTGCTTGTCTTCTGGAAGGGTACTGACTGAGTGGGTGTCACTAACCTTTCCCTCCTTGTGATTCATTTTCCGTTCCTTTTTTTTTTTTGTATCGAATGTGTCTTGTCAGCAGCGTTGGAAGTTTACTTCACTGTGTGATTTGACTCTAATAAAAGGGTGAGTGGTATTCTTTTTTTAAAGTAGAGCTGCTAAGAGGCAGAGGTAGTTCAGATCAGGCCTGCAACCAAGAATGATTGTAACGATTAATTATTATTATTAAACCAGTCACTGAAAGCTGATTCAGTGGTTTAGTTTGTATGATGTTATACAATTGCCGCTTTTTCTTTTCCAAAGTTAAAGTGGGTGTGAGCAAATCTTACTTGCGGTCAAAAAAAATCTTACTTGCAGTCAAAGGTCCACTTTCATGGAGGACTACAGAAATCCGATCTTGTTGACTGTTGAGAGAGTGAGAGTTGGAGGTTTTGGACAATATGAAATTAAACGAGGTGTCCCAAATGATTCGACAATGATCAAAATCAACATTAATTGAGCTAAATGATTAGTCGTTGACATTTTTATTGTCATACCCATCAAAATCTGACCAATTGTCTTATAAAGTGGATTGATTTGTAATTACTGAATTAAATGTATGCCTTTGCAGTTAAAAAATGCATTCAATGTAATTACAGACTTTAATAATGATAATATTACCTTGTTTCAGTGCGAGCATAAGAAAGCGGACCGCGTTTCGTTCCCTCAGTGTCATTATGTTATTTCACTACGAGTCAAAGCAAGATGCCGCCAGTTGCATGAGGCGGATGCATGCGTGGATGTGACCTCGCCTAAGGCTAAATCGGCAGACGCAGCCATCAGGTAGCATTTGAGCGTACATTGTTCCCATGACAGTGAGTCACAATCCCGTCTAGTGAGGCTTCTTGTCAGTGCTTCACCATCATTTGCAGTCCCTCTTCTTGAAACATTCTCATTGATGTATGTTCTCTTTGAAAGAGCTTACAATGGCACTAAATGGACAATACACTGGAAACAAATGGTGTTTTGAAGTTATTCCATTTTATTTGGTCAAGCGGTTGCACAGAATCAAATTCATTTTTAAAGTACTGTAGAGGTGCTTAAAAAATGCATCTGGATCCAGACTTTATTTTGTGCAACCTCTTGATGAAATCAACTGTAAATTCAACAGACACTTTTAGAGTGTATGCAAAATTAAGTGCACGTTAAAATAGACAACGGGTCCCCGGTCAGGTCACTGTTATTTAGATTGCAGTAATTCAGGATATCGCTAAAGCACATTACCTGCGGATCAAGTCGAGAACCGATTGAACTCCCTCAGAGGAAGACACTTCGACCAAAAGCGAGATGTGGCGTGAGGCGCTCATCTGACGAAACTTGTTGAGTTGAGATGAACAGACACAGGAGGGGTACCGGAAGGCAGAGAAAGAAAGAAACAGGATCGATGGATTGGGGAGGCAGGAGAAAATTATGATGTAGTCATGCAGACAGAAACAAAGAATTATAGTTGACATCGACTCCTACTACGTCTGTAAGTGACTCAGTACAATGTCAATTTGTGTTCAAATTGACATTGCTTAATTAGAGGGTGATAACGTTGTGAGCCTAATGCTGCTTGTTAGCCCATCTATGGTGTTTTGCATTGCGTTAATATTAAGCTTCATGTACTTTAGGCAAAGCTACGCCGTTCTTCTGAATACACAACATTTCATTCTGTATTTTATGTTGGGTGAACTTCAACCGGAAATGGCGATAAACAGCTTTAAGGCTCAATCTTGAAGAATTGTTCACCAACTCCTGCCATTGGCTGGCGACCACTCTCGGGTCTCTCTCGCCTCTTGCCTAAAGTTAACCGCGATCGGCAAAAAACAACTGTATCCAATGACTTCACTCATCTCAAAAAAATGTGTAAGTCATGCGACGGGCATCTCAAGGCACCACTGCCACTGCATTCACAAAATTTTATGGACATTTTCAGTCATGATTGAGATTCAAGTAAATTCTTTAATAGGATAACTTAGTAAAACACCCTTTAGAGCAGCGGTGTCAAACTCATTTTTTGTCACGGGCCACTTCAGAGTTACGGCATCCCTCGGAGGACCGCTGCAAAATCTCAACATTATTTATTACCCATGACAATTTGACATTTCGGTACAGATTTCAGAAAAAAATCATGAAAGTTGACACACATGATTTGCTCCCGTGGGCCACACAAAATGACATGAGGTTGGCCAGATCAGGCCCCGGGCTTGACTTTGACGCCTGTGGTTTAGAGAGTGAGAGGGTTGAGTGGCTTGATGGAGGGCGAAAAATCATACACTTGACAATGGCCTGATTATGGTGGGCATTTGGAGAAGTCCAATGGCTCTGAATCAGGTTTTGGTTCCAAGAATTTCGGATTGGGAGTGACTGAATCTGGCATGTGCTGCAGGGTCCAAAATCGACCGCTGCCAGTCGGGTGGGCCCCAGGGCGAAAGCCGCGTGCTACGTTTAGGACTTGGAGAATCGGGGTGGGAGGTTAGGGCTATTTGAGGGGAGGAGGAGGGAGGGATGGGTTGGGAAAGACGGGGGCCTGACTGATGAGAGAGGACAACGTCGTCCAGTCTCCTCGATAGGTTTACCAGTTCATATGGGTGACAACAATATAATTGGACCACTGGCTTTTATTTTGAGTCCACCCTGGTATGAGGAAAACAGCATCTCTGGAGTTGCCATGGCAACAGCTTAATGTACTTTCTTAGAGGTCTGTGGAACGTTTTTTTAAATCGGAGATGAAACTTTAAGATTCATTTTCTTGTGCTGACTTCGAATCTGTTCTCATTTTCTTTCACGAGCACATTAGGTTTTTATAATGATAATAGTACAACAATATGTAACGTCGTCATATCTTTAGTAATATTCATTAAGGGCTAGTTTAGCAACAGGTGGATTTTTTTTTTTAAATCTGAAACATCATGGCCGTAAATCACAACACATGGTAAGATCTGTATTGCACAAGCTTTTGTAAGTCAAACCCAAAAAAAAAAAAAATCGGGTTGAGGGGAAGGCGGTCTT
Organism: Hippocampus zosterae; assembly: GCF_025434085.1. Taxonomy (NCBI): domain Eukaryota; kingdom Metazoa; phylum Chordata; class Actinopteri; order Syngnathiformes; family Syngnathidae; genus Hippocampus; species Hippocampus zosterae. The sequence goes on from NC_067452.1 coordinate 21,432,263, forward strand.
CAAGTGCCCATTTTACAGGCGTGACCTGTCAGAGCCCTGGCTAACTTTAAAGGAGGTCTGATTTACTGATGTGTACATAAGTTTTTAGTACCAACTCAAAAAAATGCCCCAAAAGATGACAACACTTTTGCCATTTAGTTTACAGGAATCACAAAACGGCTACTGTATACTCTACAGGGATATCATGTATAAGAATCTGTTTTATTGGATGATCGCGACTCGCAGATGGCTTCTTGTCATAATCGTCAAATCAGAAAGGAAGAACAAAGTTCTCTTGAGAGAGGCGTATTGTGCCCCTGATGAAACAAAGCCGAGGCACTTGGAATGTGTTCTCCTCGTTAAGTTTCCCACTTAGGAGTAAGACAACGTTTGCTGCAAAACAACGGGTAGGTCAAGAGCATCAAGAATAGATGTTGATTCCAATTATGTGGAATGCGTTGGACAAGAGGCACTAATGATGCCGTCGTCAGGAGAGTAAAAAAATAAATAACTAGAGTAAAGGTGTTTATGTGCACACTTTAAACGAAGCCAAAGGCAAAAAATTCCACGAAGGCTGATTCGACTTCAAATGACAATGGGGGAGCAGTTCTTGCTTCCGCACAGCAAGTGTTTTTGTGTATTTATCTGTGCTACGAGTCCATCAAGGTATAAAGATGAGAGGAAAAGTCATAATGAGACTGCAGCTCGACTACAATGAAGACTCGCATATTTAAGGGGAAAAAAGTGGATTGTTTTCAATTAATGATGCAGGTGACCGAGGATCAGGGTACTGTGAGATGTGGATTAACCACACGGGAGAGCTCCAAAGTTCAGTCCCCCACCGCACGTCCCTCAATTCATCTGGAGCAGGTTGCATTGGCGCAAAATGAGCAGACTGGTGGGAAGATGCCGCAGCCAATTAATGCATCCTCAATCGTTTTGTCACAGTTAAAGAAAGGGGATAGAAGAAAACAAGGAAATAAAGAATGAAATAAAAAGGAAGCAGAGGCAGGTGGCAAAGGAGGGATGGCTGGAAAGAAAATGGGAAGGGAACTCTCGGGCTCAGAAGGACAGAAGGACTCAAGAACACGACTCAGATGAGATCTATCTTCTAAGACAAAGATCTACATTTCAACCTCCCATGATCGAGTCATTACTGCACGTACACGGGCGCACGGCACGCACGCGATGATGAGCAACAGCCATAATGGACCCTAACATGAACGAAACCGAAAAATAAACGACTTTGTAGAGATACATGACACATTTGCATTTGTAAGAAAGGAATCGCTGCCTACCTTAGTGGGAGACCTGACACAGAGAGGCAGGGACGCACTTTTGGAATGCATCACCATCAAGTAACTAACAAGTACACACACACACACACAGTCTTGGTTTGAAGCTCTACATTATTTAATTATTAGTTCCTTTTTTAGTTAGCGGTAGAAATTTTTATTACTGTGTGCTATTTTTTATTTTTGAAAAAACAAGTTATCCTAAGCTTTTCTGAACATATGACCAAGATGACAGACAGTCTATCGAGTGTTGCATAATCCGCGTGGATCATTATAAAGTAAAATGATTTCTTGAAATAAAACATCAAACTTTGAACGCTAACTAAAAAAAATCACTTTCAGGTACCTCAGACAAGCCTGATAAAATGTCAAAGAAATCGGGTGGGAGAAATACAAATAATTTGGGTTGGTGCGCTTACCAATGTGACGAAGATGAACTGGCACTTTCACTTGGGAGCACGGAGACTAAATCCAAAAAGAAAGAGAATGCAATCAAGCAACAAATCTAGTCATTTCATGACTTTTTTTTATTACTGGTGGGAATAGAAAGGAAGACAATTGTAGGGGTCATGTTATGCAAAATTAACTTTTTAATTCCTTTTATAAACATAGTCTGGCCTCTGAAGAGCCAGCCTACCAACAAGGGTGAAATTTTAAAAAACCAAGCACCTTAAATGGTTTTGTCAGTCTATTTCTGAATACTTTTGGTGTGTCTGGCCACACCAAATTTCTCCACCCATGACATGACCAGCTAGCTAGGCTGGCCAAAGATTCGGAGCCTGGTGACTGGACGACACGGCAGCAAAGAGCATCAAACAGAAACACCCAAATATGACACCGGTTCCACCAAAAGCCAAAATGTAAATAGGACCGCGCTGAATATTTTAGGATGTACAGATTAGCAGTCGCTGGCAGCAGTTTCTGAGGTGCGGAACATACCCGATTGCTTCGTGAATTTGTCAACACACTGGTAGGGAATACTTGTCTTTGTGTTTACAAAAAGCAAATGTCTGCCTCCTTGATTTAAAATGTTTTTGGCTTTACACTTGCTCCTTTTTAGCCTATATGCTAGAAAAAAATGAACTCCACGACTCTGCAGGAATTCTATCATCAAGCTAACCGTTGTGATCCTTTTATAACCTTTCACATTTTTTCAATGATTCAGATGTAATGAAGCACGTTACTTAAAGCAATGCACCACGGCAAGTTATTTGACCAGAAAAAGATTTCCAAGGTTATCTTTTAAATCTGTTTAATTTGATGACAATGTATTTTCTTTACCAACCAATTAGCATTACAACTTACGCAGGGAGTATGTAGCCTCAGCACTGATTGGCAACCTTGACCCCCATTACTGGTCTTAAGAGTAATCCAAATATTTTAATTAGTAGTAAAAAATGATGACATCGCTGTGCAATCAGGAGATGTTTTGCTTTTGACAAATTTGACGATTTAAGAGTGAGGACTGAAATTTAAAAAAAAAAAATGATCAGTAAACATGCCCAGTGGAGTGCGAAGAAGGTCCGCTGGAAAGCTGCTCTTTGACCTCCAATGCTGGCATTTTGGATGGCGTCTTCTGACATTTCAAATTCAAAAATCGTGCACATTACGTACTGCAAAGAATAGAGGCACTTCTCTTTTCATGGTTTTCTCATCATCTACTTATTAAAGCACCAAACAGGAATACTGAGCCATCTCAAACATAACACCCCCTGCATCGATTTTGGTATTTGTATATATTTTTTAAATTTATCAATTGTTTTTCTTACCTTCAACAAGAAGTTGCTGTTTATGTGGCGAAAGACAATCACATTAGGCACGTAAAATCGAATGACATTCAATGCAAAGTGCAACGCAAATTTGGTATTTACAAGGGACAGGCATCGTTTAAAAAAAATTTTTTTTATTGATAGTGTTCCAAAAATTGCCATTTGTTATTTTAACCTCTTGACTTATATCTACATGGGAGAAACAGTGATGTGCCACGCCCATCCAAAAGGCATACGGTACAGTGTAGGTAATTCTACATCACTCGTAATGTGGAGTTGCATTTCTCGGATGAAAGCATACTGTAAGTACACTGTGCTTGGCAAATGTGTTTATTATAAGTGATTGGGATTACACACATTTCGCATTGTTTACATTGAAGGCTTTGGTTCGGTAAAACTGCAGTATGCATCTCTGCATAAAAATTACGCCTTTTACAGCTGCCGATCATTTTTGCTAAAAATGACAACCTCCTCAAAACCATAGATACCCACGTTGAGATTTCATGTACGGATACAAACACAGCTCTTCAAATGGATTTCAGTCTAAGATTTTGAACGACGTGGATGACAAGGCAATAAAATACTGTACAACAGCATACAAGGTTAACTCGCAAGATCAGCTATCTTTTAATGACATTTGCTGCCTTTGATTATATTAAAATACATTGAATGGCAACAACAAGGGCAGTAGGAGAAAACTCATAAGTGCACATTTGGATTTGCATGTATTTACAGGACAACAAACACGACACACACTGGTTAAAAGTTAAGCTAGTGTGTTGTGAAAATACCAGAAAATTTAAAACACTCAAAAACTAAAAAGTGAACCAAAAAAAAAAAGTCAAAAAGGTGCTCAGGTATTTACACATTACAAAGTAGCCCACAATTGATTGGGTTGATTATACATACATACTGTATGTACCAGTATGTCTCTGTGTAATCATCATCAGTTCAATGCAAATTGGCTACTCGGATGAGAAGTTAAAAGTACAGTCATCTGAGGAAGACCGCACCAAATGACATGGTGGTACTATTCATACCATTTAATCATCACTTTTTTTTTTAACTTCTCAATGCATTTTATCCTAAATCTGCCAGCCCTCACATTTCAAAAGAAACACCGTGTAACGTAAACACCACGAGGGTTTCCACAGCATTGAGGTAGAAAGAAAGTTGGCAGTTTTTGTTTGTTTGTTTGTTTGAACCATTCCCCTTGCAGAAGAATTCTGGGATTTTGTTTCTTTATTCCGCTCGTATGATCACGGCACTGCCCCTTATTGTCTTTCCTGGCCATCAAATCCATCGCATACCGTAATACGATGTGGCACTGTTCATTTGCCAAATTTCCTTAGATTTTTTTAACGTCTATATTTAACAACAGAGGTTGAAATAAAACACAATAACTGCTGGCAATGAAATGATTGAAGACATCGACAGTGCAGCAAGATGACAATTTCTCCCAAAATATACAACATAATGGACATAAAGAAAAAAACAGAAAAGCTCCACTCTTTACTTTCATGTCATGTAATCTAGATGTCACATATACTTTGATTTTATTATTATTTTTTTGATCATCCATTTGTAAGGTCCTCTGAGTGGTTTGGCCCAATAAATCCTACTCAACTTTTTCCTATAAAATATGTAAACAACACAAATGGGATACACTGTTTAGAATTTTAAGAAATTAAAGACACTGGAATTTGTTTAATACATTATACAATGTATAATCCATTACACATGTTTGAAGATAATTACTGAAAACATACCGAGAGCTGTTTTTTTACTCCGAGTTGCTTGCGGATATCTACAGTAGCCGAAAATTTTTGAACAGTTTCTGTTTTGCTGATTTTTTGGGGAGTGACATCGTGGTTAAAACAGCGGCGTGTGACACACTTCAGGGTCACCCTAGCATCACCCGACTATTAAAAAATAGGGGGCCTTCTTTCGCATCAATGATGGAATTGTGAGTTACTTTTTAAAATACTCAAAGTCCCATTTCTACTGCTACATTGTGTAGTTAGCTATAGCTAACTATGCCTACACCTCAAAAACGCAATTTTTTAGATGCCCCAATTTTACACAACACCCCAATGTCGTATTTAATTTCCAACAAGTAAGGAGGTGAGGCCACAGACAAGATGGTTCCCCGTGCACTGTCTGAGAGGAGCACCCGTCAGCTTGCAAGCTCGCTCTCGTCATGGCACCGAAAGCCCCCGCGACAACCCCGTGTGACGTATTCCAGCCACCGGAGGCTTTAAGTGGAAATATTTTCACGGCTCAAACACATACGATGTGTAGGTAAGAAAAACACTTGTAGCAGTTTTGGGGGGGAGGTTGTTTGTTTTTTTACCAGTGGTATCTGAATGAGCAAGTCGGATTCACAACATTTCGAAAATGGAGGCAACAACTTGAATTTTCACAGTTTTGACGCTTCATCTAATATATTGTACATGGCCATTTTTAAAATAATATTCATTTGGAAAATTGTTAAAGCGATTCTCTGTGGTGTGTCAAATGTAGGAGATCTCTTTTCACTTTACATGGACTTTAAAATGTGATATTGACAAAAAAGGGGGAAAAAATCTGTATAATATTTTATCAATCCACAACATCTCAAGTGCTGTACATTCATTGTCACCTTTTGTGTAGCTTGCCAGGCTCCCCACCCCCGCCAATGCTTTGCAACCCACCTTGGATAGGTCTACACGAACACAGATACTATAAAAAAACAACCCAAACTATATTTTTATATGTGCCTTGACATTTAGTCCACATGCAAATGCTCTTTGAGGTCAGTGAGTCGACTATCTTTTTGGAGGTGAAAACTTTCCAAATCCTTTTTTTTTTTTTTAGAGTATTTACCTTGCAGAAAAAAACAACAGAGCTTTTCCTTGATTGGACATCGTTGTCAGCTTGGCCTTACAAGTTATGGCACCTTGTGACACCTGCTGTCTGGGCATGGGGCCGACTACCTACAGATGGATGAACTGCAAGGTGTTTTGGGATTTATTAACTCTGGAGTTGTGAAATTTAATTGTGTAATTTCTGTGATCTGTTCAGACATACTTTGAGTATATCTTGGTGAGAGAGCTTGAGATGACAGTAGGTTTCCTGAGTTTTGTTTGGTTTGAGGGGTCAAGACCCAGAATTGTCAGCACACAGGCTATGATGTCAAGACTACTCAAAATCGACTACGAGACACTACATTTGTCTGCGACACGGCTGTGGACTCAAAATCAGGCTACGTTGTGAAATCTGACATTGGCCTTATTTTATCATTTTCCTCAGTGACTACCGAGAAACCAGGGATGTCGGGTGACTGTTTAGACTTGAATTATGCTTGAAAATCTGCAGACATTTATTGCCTTGGCTCAGTGTGAAGTGCCCGGGAGACGCTGTTTCAATGACGTTTTAGTTTTTGTGGGTTTTTTCCCCTCCATACTCCACTGATGTTTATGCGTCATGATGTCTGTACCCGTTTTTACCCAATGGTTTGTAGTGAAAAATGCACAATCAAATTCATGTACCGGTAGCCTACCGTTACACCCCTACTACATATATATACACACACGTGTGGACAAATCCTGCAAAGCCAATGTGTATTATTTTCTGGGTTTTTTTTTTTTTTTCCCCCTGCAGCACAACATGTCTGTGTATATAAAAGGGCCTCTTGACACAGCGCACGTCCTTTCATTGTCTGGATCCAAACATTTTGTTCCATTCAGTGTACATATCCATTTCTTTTTGCGATACACTGGCACGTAATTTACAAAAGACCCTCTCAAAGTCCTGGTAGGTTAGGGGCCGAATCATACCTGGCATCTCAACGCCCTGTTGTGTGGATACGTGTAACAGACCCACATGCGTTTCCTGGCAAAGTCTGGACAGGTCAAGTCCCGAGAATCCTTCAGTGCGTTGGACAACCAGTGCCAGCTCCTCCTCACTCATGCAGTATTTGTGCTTGGATTGGGTGAGGAGCTGGCTGACAATCTGGTGCCGGGCGGCACTATCGGGCAGGGATACAAAAAGCCGCCGAGCAAAGTAGCTGTGCAGCCCTTCATCAATGTCTTGGGGTCTGCTTGTGGAGCATACCACTAACACGTGTTGTCTTCCATCCCCACCCGAGCCCATTAGAAGTAAGTCCAGCTGAGAAAGTAGCTCCCTCTTTAGTCTGTTAATGGGACTTTCTTCAGTGAGTTGCGCCGAAAGCAGCATGTCCACCTCACTAATGAACAGTACGGAAGGTTGACGGCAGCGAGCAACCAGGAAGGACGCTCTGATAATTTCCTTCCCATCTGTCAGCCACTTGGTGACTAAAGTAGACCCACTAAGCCGAAGTAATGATGCCCCAAGCTGGACGGCCAGACAGCGGCCTAGCAACGTCCGGCCACTGCCTCTCGGGCCAAACAGCAGCACACAATGCGGGGTGGCTCCTAAGCTTCTGAACATGTCAGGGCGTAGAATGGGCCAAAGAACCTCCTCTTTCAGGGTCGCTTTGGCCAGTTCTAAGCCTGCAATGTCACTCCAGTCCAAGGGAGGGGCCAGCTGAACTATTTCAGAGGTTACCATGCCCAAGAGGTGTGGGTCACAGGTTTTTAGTTGCTCTTCAGCAGTGCGTGAGCGGGGAGCACCTGAGCGGGAGTGATGGGTACGATGATCTTCAGCATTTTGCTCACTGACGGGTGGGGATATAAAGTCTGCCATGCGAGCACCCCCGAGTGAGGAAGAGACGTAGGCTGTTGGAGATAGTGGGTTGGGAGTTGCCCGGCTGCTATACTTTCTTTGCTGCTGCTGCTGTTGTTGTTCCTCCGAAGGAAGCGTGGACTGCTTTTGTGGATTAAACAATAGAGACGGCTTCTCGGAACCTCTCTTAAACCCATTGCCTATGGGACTATCACAGTTCCTGTTTGTGCTGCTGCTGTCTGCCACTCTGTACATTGGGCTCTCGCTTGAGCTTCGACTTTGGTCATAGCCAAAGCTTGCATAAGAGGAGTCAATATCTCCCTGGCCCGTCGCGTAGAAGGCTTTCCTCTTCAGCAAGTTGGAGGAGCAACTGTTTAGAGGGCTTGGGGCGATTGGGGTCAAGTTATGGTTATGGTATGGATAAGGGGGAAGGGGTGTTGGTGCGGCAATGCCTGAAGGGAGGTAAGAGGTTGGTCGGGGCACTCCTCCAGGACTGTATCCAGGTCCGACTGGGATCTGGGCAGGGTATCCTGCAGGGGTGTAATTATAACCAGACAAGTTTGGCGAGCCTCCGCTGTATGCTGGGACTAATGTAGAGTGAGATGGCGGTGGAGGTGGTTGCAGGAGGCCGGAGCTGTGCATTGGGGAAGTATGTGCGGGCGCAGGGACAGAATGAGAATTGTAACTGCTGTGCAAGTAGGAACCGCTGTAAGTGCCGTCATATTCCTGAGAAGGTAATGAGGATGAGTGGAGTGTGGTGGCAGTGTGACTCTCACAGCTGCTGCTGGAGTAGCTGGGCTCACTCAGCGTGCTGGAGGCAAGACCAGGAGAGCTACACAAACCAGATACCACCTCAGAAGCTGCTGCAACACCTCCCTTGCGGACGGGAACTCCCTCCGGTATGCAGCTCATGGGATAGACACCATCCTGCCAAGGTTCCGATTCGCCCTTCCGACCGCTCAACCCCGCTGGGACAGTGGGGGCTTCGGGATAGGAGACGGGCAACTCCAGGATGCCAGAATATTTCTCGGCATATTTCTTGAGCATGTTGGAGGCGGTGAGGGCCGAGATGTCATCGTTCGCCCAGGCGTACTGGTAGGCGGCCGAGCACTGTAGGTGGCCGGGTACTACACGGAATGGCTCTGCCTTGTGGGCTGGGGAGCATGTGGTCGAGGAGATGTCAAAATGCTGTTCAGCCCACTGGCTTTGCTCGGGATGCCACTGCATCTTCAACCCTGTGTAAAAGAAAGAAAACATGGGAAAGTACAGTCAACGCGATTAGGATTCATCCTTCAAACATCTTGCAATTCATAGATGCCACACTTCCTCTCTGCCAGGTGGACTGTGAAGCTAAGCAGTGAACCCGATTGTTCTTCCAAAAACCGAGCTTGGGATACAACATAGCTGAAAAATGGGTAGTCTGTAGTACGGTCGGCACCTCAGTTTCCGGCAGCTTTATGTCTCCCAAAAAATTTTTGGGGGGATTATTCAGAACAAAGTGGCAAGAAGCCAGATTTATACGTTCGAAGTCAATGTTCTAGCGTTTGTAGCAATTTACAAGAGTGGGAGATTATATGCATATCTCAAGAGATTCAAAATCAACAGTTTTCCAGGATTGCAAGTACTGCGGTACCTTGCCGTACAAGTTTAATTCATTCCATGACTAAGCTTGCATGGATATAGAAAAAAATGTTCCCCCATTGAAAATAATTGAAATGTAATTCAACTATTATAGCCCCCCCACAAAAAAAAAGAACCACAATGTTTTAAATACAGAAAAATAATGACCAAAAGTAATAAAACAAGAAATAAACTGCTTTTGCAGTGTGTAACTAACCAGTCAAACATACTGCAGTAGTCTTGTAATGATGTACTTTTTTAAGGGGCGTGACTTAGTCAGACGTTTTTTAAAAACGACTGTGGTGCTCTCTTTTTTTCCTCCCAATTAATGTGCATATGTGAAGATTGCTCAGAACTCAAATTGTGGCTTGAAGTCCACAGCAAAATAAATCTAAATAAAAGTGATGGCTCGTAACTCGAAAGGTTAGTAAATTGGGACGCTCGTTAGTCAAGGTACCACTATTTGGGGAAACCGAGCAAGTACATAATCCTATAGCAGAGGCGGGACTACAGCCCCTTTAATGCACCGTGGCCAGACCAATCAGACCCTGGACCTCGGAGGGCCATGCTATAATCGCCTGCTCATCTGAGGTGGCTGGAATTGGGCTTTAAAAAAAAAAAAAAAAAAAAAGCCGACTCGACGAGCAGCCTCACTCAAACCATCAGATTTCTTAAACACACGTAATCAGACACACGCTGGGTCTCGTTCACTGAACCAGATGAACAAACACGGGCATGCGATGTTGTGGCGACTGCTGCAGGCTATGAATCACAATACATTTTGTGTCTGAAGCTTTGGTTCCTTCTTGCACAGTTCCACCTTGACCTCTCCTCTGTCGTACCTCCCCCAGTCTGTCTTGCTTCCATTGCTGCCTTTCGTCCTCACTTAAATCCCACCAATTGTGCACCGCAAACTGCAACCACTAGATTTTTCCTTTTTTTTTTTTCTTAATGATTTATAATCTCCATCTTTTGTTTTCACTGTATTTAGAATTCCGATTTGGATTCTTTCTCAGATCTCATTTTCGAGCCGCCACCTCCGCCTTTAATATTTACTGCGCTCACTCTTGCGTCTTCCCCACCCCCTTTTGCTGTATCTCATCTCCAGCTACTTTCACCTGCCCCCTGCCAGCCCTCTTTTATTGCCTCGGGTGGCGAGTGAGGGACCGGTTCCTTTAATCCCAGCCAGGGCCATCTGTAAACATGGACAGACTGCCACTGACTCGCTGCACGTAGTCCGACTACCAAAGGCTGTGGGAATCAATCACAGCAGATTGCAATCCTTAGTACTACAAAATATAATAAAGGTGTCTTAAAGCAACCTTGCGTCACTTATTGATCGTCAAGGAGAAATCCTCAGTTGGGTATGGGCAGAAATGCTTCATTCGTGGTAGAGCAATTCGGAGCTACCAAGAATCCACTTAGACGCCATCAAATTAACAATGCAGTCCTCTGCCACATTCTCTGGTTTATTTGGGAATAAAACAGTTTGGGAGAGGGATCACAGGTCCCCAGACTATTTTCTCCTTTGCGAATCTCCTCTCCAAACATCTCTCGGCAGCCGCAAGTGGCTAATTAGTGCATTGGTAATCATCTAATTGCATTCATTTCGAACATTTTAGCCAAGAGGAGTGTGGCAGGGGCGGCAAGCCTGTCAGACACTCCTTACATGCCTTACATGTCTGCTAACTCCCGCAAGACTAACATGCAGCCTGATAGGAAAGAACCCCGTTGTGCGGTTGATCTTTTCATGAAGCGACAACAACCGCAATTTGGGCAGTATTTTCAGGAGTGTTAAAGGAGAGACTCTGTATTGAAACATGTAGCACTTTTGTGACAGTTTTCCTCCATTTTCAGTTTGTTGTTTATGTTGAAGATATCTAAAAAAATAAATACAAATTTAATCGTTTTGCCTAATTGCCCTATATTCATTACAAATTAAGCAACCTGGGCTTTGTCAGTGCATTGCAACGATGGGCGTCATTAGTAAAAGACCCCAGAACATCAGAAAGGGCAAGCACAGTGGAACACCACATGGTTGAGTCCTCATTCTCCTTCACATGTGCATCCTGGCAACATTATAAAAATTTGATGATGTCACCAGCACCGTTGGACTGATTAAGGAAGGTGAGGTAACAAGTTGGGACCTCACACTGCACTCCTCCTCACTACAGTCTCGTGGAGTGGTTCTTAACCTTGTTAGAGGTACCGAACCCAACCAATTCATATGCACGTTCACCGAACCCTTCATTACTGAACACTAAAAATCGGATTCAAGAAGTGTTCCTTCAGTTTTGCCGGAGCGAGAATAGAGTTGCTCAACTTGGCATGACAATTCATGCAGATAGGACGCCGAGTCCAATCACGTTCCGTGATGCACGTGAATCCTTATGGTACATATTCGGCCGACCACTTGGGTGTTTTTTCTCGACATCGTTAGAATGTATTAAAACATTCTTAAAAAAATAATTGTAAAAAAAAAAAAATCACACGACGTCCTTTCATGACAGTCACACATTGACTACTAAGCGAACTAAATTTCCCGCAGCACTGATTGGTCAAGCAATGTAATGTGCTCATCTGCACCCAGTGATGGCCAAGCGAGCATGCCGTAACTAATTGACAGGTTGAGTTGCGTATGTCTTAACGTCCATGGCAGAGGCTCCGTCGAACCCCTGAGACTGATTCACCAAACCTCTGGGGTTCGATCGAACCCAGGTTAAGAGCCACTGGTCTAGTGTAACATCACTTGGTTAGCGCAGGCTTAGTGCTTGCTTCCTGCCATCCGCCTTGTTGTGTGGTCATTTGCCGTTTTGGTTGTTGTACACAGTTTATTACTTTGGGCATCATAAGAAACGGATCAGTGCAAGGACAACATAGCAAGCATACTGACTCTTAAATCTGCATTAGAAATGGAAATATAATCACAATTCTAATCTTTTTATACACTTCATATCTTTCAATATTAAATGAATGGTCTTTGAGTGTCAAAAATAAAACAGAAGTGTGGCATATGCATCGCTTAATATAACTATAAAATGATTCAATAAATTTGAAAAATGAGAACTAGAACTGTCTTCGCCTGACAGTATGTCACCAGTAAAAAAAAAAAAAAAAAAAGCATTGAATTTCAGAAGTTCTAAAAAGAGACCTAAATGTCTCTCCAAGGCTCACTTTTTCCCTCCAAAGAAAACCGGCGCGGGATCCAAATGCACTTTGAAGTCGAATGTGAGCTCCTCCTCAGCTCACCATGATGACAACTAGTCTGTCAAAAGCAAAAACAACAACAGATGAGGGAAGTAAACAGAGTGAGTTCAAAGTCTCAGCTTCTTGAGCGCTGACCCGAAGAAATGAGCTGTCACTAATTCAAAGACGGCAAGGGCTGCCGGTGCTTGGCTGCTGTAAAGATGACAGCTTGCATTGGCAATATAAAGATACTTGACACATGTCAGCATCTTTTTTGAGAAGAAAAATCTAATATCCATGGTAATACATGCTCTTTAACATCACGGCGTGACCATCAAACTCCAATGAGCGGAATCATCAGAAGATCGGCTTTGACAAGTTTACTGGTGCTAGAAAAATCCAAAATATCATGAGACGATCCACAAAGCTTTTGTAAACAGTGTCGCTAAATTTAGTCAGACAAACTAGATACATACACCGTACAAAGGAGTCTCATTTTCTCGCTGCCTGACAGGTGAAAATGTCACACCACACTACCCCTCGCAAAAAAAATGGCGTGAATGCTCCCGCTAGAGATGTCCGGACAGATTCTACAGAAATAGAAAATGAAAACGCTTGCAGGGAGCATGGCAAAGATCCTCACACTGATATAGCTGCTGAACTAGGGTCTTAACATCATTCACGAGGCCACACATCAACACACAAATACAATGGTGTCCATGTGAGCGTGTTTGACATTTGGCTCAATTCAAAAATATAGTTCATTTCTTGAAATTCTTTTTATTCCGATTTATATTTTACAATGTAATGCTATTGTTCTTCATTTCTACCTTTGTCATTGTTGTGGTTATTGGGGTGCTGCAACCGATTAATGCCTTTTCAGTTTTCAGGATTGACAGAGTGGATAGGGCCAACCCGCAAACAGCAAAAATCCACTTATAATTCTTCCATGATAAACAGGGGTTGCCCATAACCGGAAAAAAAACCCAAACAAAAAATATTTAAAATGTGTGTTTTTTTTAAAAAACGTTTTGACTCCCCCTAAAATAGATAAATAAATGATCCTCAAATAGGTGACCCCCGTGGGTGCCAACCCATGATTGTGTAAGGTCCAATGTCCAAGTGAATTGAAATACAACTTTAGTCATAGAACAAATGAAATTCACATGCTGAAATGCATTCGCACATATTTTGCACAAATATTTCTTTGTACAACTATCCCACATGACATGCTAACATTTCCACGTTTGTAATTGCAAACTATTCCAATGTCAAAGCATCACCTTATTCTTGGCGACTATCGACATGACCAAAATGTCCACATTACAAGTAGGCGTTCAAGACATTTTCCATTAAAAATGGACACACTTCTGCAGGTCTATGCTTATTTTCAAAATCATGATTTAAAGGCAACATATGTATTCAACTTTCACCTCATTTTCTAATTTGGCTTGTCTGTGGTTGGCAAGTCAACGCACTGTAGACAGCCCAGGAATGTCTGTTCAAACTAGTTGTCCTCAAAGCCACTCAGTTCCATATTTTTGTATGAAAACTTCTATCCTATCATAACTTCTCAACAAGGCTCATGATTATATCCTATGTATTCCCTTAAATTCCTGAGGTGTGCTTATTGTCTGTTTGAAAAAGTGTATTTGGCTCATTCTTTTTGCCCAATGGATTTCATTGGAGCTCCTCTCCCCCCTCCCCCCTCCTCTTTCAACACAAAGCACATTTTAACAAATACACAAATTGGTGTCATTTTCAATAATACTCTTATCTGCTTCTTAGCACGTTTTACAAGCTGCGCACATCTTTTTTTAGCCGCAAACGTGATTAAAACACTCACACCGTCAATCGCTGGCAGCCGTAGAATCACAACAAAAGATTTAAGACACCGTCTCCGTAAATTTGCTTGGACAAGACAGACATGTGAGTGGGTGGGTTAAATAGGTAGGGCGCAGTTAAACAAATGCTCGGGATCAAGGAAATTGTGCATGGCTTTGTTTGGCGTTGCGAGACGAAATAGAGAGGAATTGTGCCTTAGGTGCGTGTAAATAGTAGGTGGGGGTGTGATGCTCTGTCTGTCAGCGCCTCCATTTCCTGTGACGAGTGCAGCATGGCTAATCTCATGGCTTGAACGCCGGGTTACTTCCTTTAAAGACAACCCTGGGCATCCCCAGTACGCAAACACGTCGCCACACCCACTGGAAATCTTTGGCCTGCTGAAACAAACTTTTTTTTTTTTTGTTGCGAAAAATAAACATCGTTGAAGACCGCTAATATGACCACTGATGTATCATTTCTTTCACTGTGAACAAAAACTTTCAGAAAGCATCTTGGGGTGGAAATAAAGCCAATTTTGTTCCAGTCCAACCGTTTGATGTTTGACACCACGCACACCTTTGTGTTTGTTAGAGGAAAAATACTGATAATACAATATAATAAAAATACAAATAAATGAAAAGATTCTCAAATTCACAAAATATTGCATTCATCCATTTATCCATAGCGCCTTTCCGCATAAGAAAAATAACACTGGTCAACAGATTATATATTGTATATATATTTTTTAATCAGAGAGATTTCTTGATTTTTTTTTTGGCACAGCTTCATAATCTGTCCTCATTTTTCCTCTAGCACATTAGGTTCAGCAACAGGAGGAATTCTTTTCCGAAATGTCATAGCTATAAATTGCAATGCATCAGTAAAATCCGTGTTGCACAAGCTTTTATAGGTCGCACTTGAAAAAAAATGGGAACAACTCAATAACATGATGTGCTAGGAAAAAAAAGGAAAGGCATTTTTTAAATCAGCGTCCAAAATACATTCAAGGACACATAAAGCCATTAAAATGTTGCTGTTGACCAGTGGAAGCATTCACACTAATGGGCAATTTTGAATCTTTAGGGATGGAGAAGGAATAATCTATCTATTAAAAAAAAAACATTGTGGAAAGTAAAACAACAGTTTTAAGGGAGGAGTGAACAATGCAGGCAGGTGTAACAGTAACAGTTGAAGTCATAATTATTGCACTAAAAAAACAGTAAGGACATTTGTTACTGCTTTGGCTTGATCAGAAGATCCTGAGAAGGCACGCGTATTGTTTTTTTCCTGTGCTGTACTGTGCTTTACATTAGAGCGGAGAATTTTGAGGTACTAGAAAACGTATTTGGCGCTGGTACGCTACAGATATTATGAATCCGTGGCATTTTTATATCCTTTTAAAGCAATTGTTCGGCCCCCCTCAGGTGACACATAACGCGCACAGCAGAATGAGCAGCACATTGTCCATTCAAAGCAAAAAAAAAAAAAGTGACAAAACTGTTTCATATCCTTCATGCTATTATATGCAAGTATTAGCAGTAGTTTTACTAAAACACAATCATAGCAAAGTACAAGATGTAGAGACTGTGATCTAATCCCGAAACGACAACTCTCTGCTGATGTTGCCTGATCTCATCACGGCTAGAGAGGAAAAAAAATAGATATATATCCATCGCCTCTGCAAACACAATAATGTGGGTCAACGACGCTAATCATTTTGTTTCTTTCAGAGTGACCCAGAGGTTAAACCGGGGAGGTGGCACACTCCGCCATGCTCTCGCCAAGATCCATACCTGGGAACCGCTTTGTTTACCTGTGTGTTGGGTAATTAAAATAGATTTTTATGAGCAGAGGCCTAATCCTTTAAGAAATGAGATTGATCCTGCCACCGATCGAGGGACCGGGGAGAAAAAAAAGAACCATCAGTAAGGAGGATGGGGCTCCAGAATAAGGCAGACAATAGAGAAGGCGCTTCTGTAACCTCATCTAAAAAGGCGTCCATCCTCGTAAATAAAATGAGATAATTATTGACGCACCGTCGTTTTTAACCCCACCTTTCATGCCACCGTCACCTTCCTGTCGCCCGTCTTGTAAATCTCAGCAAATGTGCCACTTTTGGACATTAAGTGCTCGCTAAGCGTACTGCATGCATCATATTTCAAGTGATGCTGAGGAGCCGTATGCCTGCGTGTGTGTGGGTTGTAATGGTTATCCATTATCATACGGTACATAGCGACGGCGGCCCGATGATCATTTTCGAGTGACTCATTTCTGGAAGTACCAATCTATTGGCCACTCGGAGGGAAGTGCTGGACGGGACTAATCCCAAAACAACCATTCAGGAGGTCACTCGGCGACCCCCTCCCGCCTCTGTTATTTGTCTCAGCAAGAAGTACATCATGAACGGTGGTGTCATGGCTGCAAGTGGAGAATTATCGCCACCGCAGACCGAACGCGTTTACAATGCAGGGATTTATTGAGAACATCACCTTCCAAGTGTATGCGTTTCATGCCTCGGGACCAACATTTGGGAAGACATCCATCTGTCCGTTTTCTCTACCTCGGTCTTTCGAAAAGACCTTTGACATTCTTCTGTCAAAACACACAAAGGATTAGGAATCAAAACATTCTGGATAGCCACTTGTAACGCTCTGGTCGGAATCAGGGAAGGGGGCATTTTCATGCAAATGCTGAGTATTTCTTTTGTTACTATGACGACCGAGGGCATGAGACGAAGTGAGCGGCCTCCGAGTACAGCCAACTTGCATGACTGTATTCATCAAATTTTCCAACCCCTCGAGCAACTATTTTGTGATGTCCTTCCACGTCCAGACAAGAAATTAAAGCAGCTTACTTTGAATTTGATGCACTAACCATGAAAAAGTTAAATAATAATAAAAGCGGATTGCAATTTTTTGTTTAGCGTACCCAATATCAGAGTACCCTGCGAAATAGTTCAAATTGAACAGTCAATCTAACTGGGATCAATTCTGCCAAGCGCGACCTCTCTTTTAATCCACCAGGTGTAGATTTTTTTTTCTGGATACATTTCCAAATAATTGACATTCTGGCTATATTTGGACATTTGGGAATATTTAGAGTCCTCCTCCTGCATTCAATTGATCCAGAACTAATTTCGATATAAAACAAAGAAAAGTTCTGTCAAAAAGAACATATTTAACTTGAGTGTTAGAAAGCCACTTTTTAGAAAACAGACGCTTTCTAGAAACGGTCAGGGGAGCCTCCCGAGAGGAACATCCAAGAAAGATGAGTGTCAGGGCAGCGATTCCCTCTGCCATCCGCTGCCAGCGTTTTTTTTTGGGGGGGGGGGGAGTGAGGGGGGGGGGGGGTTGTGTGTGACTAGTTTTAGACTGGTGACCAGTCTTGGGTGTGGTCTACCGTTGGCCCATAGTCAGTTGATACACTGACCAGAATAAATGCAACAGAAAATAATCTAGAGACACATATTCCTCGTTTTTGGGCCAAACAAGGCGAGAGCTGAACATCTCCAAAACGGCAATTACTATTCTGCGTAGTTTGTATGTTGCTCTCACGTTATGATTCATTTAAAAAAGAAAAAAAGAAAGAAACAAAAGATAATAAGAGTCTGAATAATGTATTCTTTGTCAAGTTCCTCTTTGTTTGTCGTGGAGTCAACAAAACACAGATCACACACTAACATCACTTTGGGCAAATAAAAATGAAACACTTTGTAATTTTAAGTGTTTCTCATCCTTATTCGCTGATTTACATACAAGAGCCGAAAAACACATCAATTACTGTGTGTGATTATTGTACTTATTTTTGAGTAAATCAAAATGGGGCGGGCGGGGGGTACAAAAAGGATGTCAGGCTGCTTGATATCAGATCTCGGAGGAGAAACTTGATGTGAGCTGATGAGCAGAAGGTATCTCAGGAGGGGGTCCGATGTTGGGGGAGTTTAATGTGATCATAAGGGACGCTCAACTTTCAGGGAACAGGCGCGTAATGAGCAATCAATAACATCCTTAACGGAGTTAGAGCGAATGGCTGACAGCAGATGCGAGGCTGCGACTAACTGGCGATGTCTGATCTCACATTACCACACACACACGCACATACACACACATACACTCTCTCTCTCCTCAGGTGTTTGCCATCCACACGGTGTCATAGTCTTCCCATCGATCGTTGTAATCACATCCAAAGCTGATGAACGCAGGGGCCCCGCTACCTTTCACGGTTTTTATCCCACCAACTGTTGGAGATCCTTTATAATCATGTTAGTGTGTAGCTATAATAGGTAAACAACTGTTGCAGACCTCAGTGTGTTGTCTGACAGGAATGCTGATGACCTCGACATGATCCAACTACCTGCAGCATATTGCGACAGAAGGTAAGAGTTGAGTTGGTCGACGGGCAAGAGAAGATTTAAAGGTTTGAAGACTTTTAGGTGGGTTCAGCAGAGCACAAAGGGCGTAGCAAATATCATTTGGAAATGTCCAAAAATGCGACAACATGGGGTCAAAACTGTGGTTAATAAGAAAGTAGTAATTAGTGCCAGGGGGAGTACAATGGAGTGAAGATCTTTGTTGGATCTGGGTTGTAAACTTAATCCTGGAGAACCCGCGGGGTCAAATTTAGCCCCTATAAATTCTGCTAATCAAATGTTGCCCTTAAATCCCAAAGGGTCAAATTTGGCCCTTATCCTAAATTAGGATTAAAACATTGAATACTTGAAAATACATACTGTATATTTTGGTGTTCAGCGAACATATAGCAGTCTGTACAATTCATCCTTTTCCAAAGAAGAAAATGGTTCTTGGGTTCTCCAGGGTTAAATTACAGAGTATTTTGCTCAATAACAAAATCGAATAACCTATGAGCCAATTTTGGAAGTCAAC
This sequence comes from Hippocampus zosterae, assembly GCF_025434085.1. Lineage (NCBI taxonomy): Eukaryota > Metazoa > Chordata > Actinopteri > Syngnathiformes > Syngnathidae > Hippocampus > Hippocampus zosterae. The sequence goes on from NC_067452.1 coordinate 21,451,505, forward strand.
CCCAAAATTTTCTCCATATTTTCTTTGCGGCCCCCGCTAGCATAAACACCTAATTCTGTTTAAAATGGCGCTTGTTGAATATGAACTAAGCATGGAAATTTCACCAGTTTTTAGCCGTATCGAGAGGCAGCCATTTTGCCACTTACTGTCAACTGAAAACGACATCACAGTTGCTTGAAAACAATTAGAATCGGGGTCAAATACTAGCGAATAGCCGGGACTAACTGTATGCCAAAAATGAACAGAGTTCATCTTCAGATCAAACAAAACGGTGTTTAACTGCTCTCTTGAATAGATTCAGCCCATCACAGTCACCTGGGATAGGCTCAAGGCAGGGGATTAGACCGACCCTGATGACCCTCCAATTGTGGCCTAGAATGGATCGCCCGTTCGGAAATCTCCAGAAATTCCCAATGGCCACCACGCCCCTCACTATGTTCCACTGATTGAGCTCTCCCCACTCTGATGTGTCCCGGCTGGCCCACTACATCTCACTGAAAAGTGGTCTGGGCTTGCGATTGCGACGAGAGAGGCCAGCCCCCTAATTGCAAGCTAATGTTCCGAATGATTTCTGCACATTACAAAAACTGATGAAATTCTGCTTGTAGAGTCAGCTGCAAGCTAAATTATTAGGTACATCCATTACATGGGAAATAAAAGGTTTTCGAAGTAGCTCATAGGATTTTCCCCCCCCCCATCAGATAGATGACATGTAGGAAGGAAAAACTGTTGTTGGTAAATGCCTCCCGAGGGAAGGCTTCACTTGGCACAGGTGCACATACAGGCCCAAACACAACCAAATATTCACCAGACAAAAATTCTGTCCGTTTCCACACATGAACACGACCGCCAGAGAGGACGACGGATGCTTGCAAAAGAAGATGAAACGGCAGAATGGATCAGCGAGTTGTACTGAAACTGTGTCCAGTGAACTGCGGACCAGGACAGGTTTTGAGAATTCGAAGCAGCTTAGACGGATGCAAGTAACTGTCTGCATGAATTAGTGACTTGTGCAAACATAATGTGAAGTTCTGTGAACCTTAATTATGTCAAGAACCCGACTTGACCCACATTCTCGGACCAACAATTTTTTGTTACAATCTAAAATAGCACGATCTAGCTTATGATGACCAATCCAAAACCGTGAAGAAGCTAAAAACGACGTATTATCAGCAGCAGTCAGTCTGGCAGTGAGTCACTGCTTGTTTGTTGAATTGAATTCAATTGCAACATGTATTGAATATGACCTTTGTAGTATACATATGAAATAAAATAGGAATACAAGAAAAAAATCCAGCAATACTCTCAGAAGACCACACAAACTTCATGTGACGAGACGATAATTCCACATTCTTCACAGTTATTCATTCTGGAGGAGCATGAAAATCCATTTATCGACAAAAAAGGAACAGTGTACGCTCGTCACTGGACAATGTTGCTTTTATTGTCCCCTTACAAGGCCCAATTCTGGTCCACAAAGCCGCCCATGTGACTTGAGCCTGTGCTGAAAAGCCGCCATTCATTTGATGTACTCATCAAGAGAGACTGGATCACAAAGAACCAGAACTAAAAAATTTCAACACGGAGCAGGCCTGTTTTTCAGTTAAATTCGGGTAACCATATTTAATCCCCCCCGGCCCCACACCTCCCGAATTAAAAAAAATAAAAAAATAAAAAGAGTGGGTCGGACAGCTGCTTTAGAGATTTCGGTTTGAGCGTACGACATTTAGCTTCAACGTTCAGCTTCAACGTTCAAGCCTTATAATGACTGCAATACCTTAGAATAATTTTTGAACTTTTGAAAATGTATTTATTGAGCCACTCTCTACTTTTGCAGCCTTCTCCTGCAAAAAATACCTCTTTTTAATCCAGGAAAATTGCACTGTAAATGTGTTCATGCTATCGAAACATAAGGTAAAAAAATCAATGGAATGGAAAGAAGTAAACACATTCTGAATGATTTCATGCTTCAATCTAATTATATTGTGCTGCTTTATTTGCTGTGCCTCCATTGGTCACTTACAATTTATTCCCCCCTCCCCCGCCGATAAAGAATAAATGACCGAGTATCGTTTGTCGACATGTGTTGCTCCATCGTTCGTATTGAAATGTATATCGATTCTATTTGTTAGCGATTCCAAGGCATACCCCTTTCTATGTTAGCATTAAGCTAGCAGGAACATGCTTAAAAGGCAAAGCTGATTGAGTGTTCTAATTACACTAGGCATTAAACAACTTGAAGCCACTTTTTGGATGACTTGTTCACTATTCGCTGCTTTATATTGAAGTGAGGAACTTTCGAGCACACCCAAGTGTGTCCGCTTTGCCGTTGTTTTTTGATCTACGCCATTTCTGGTTTTGTTTTGTAATTATTTTAGTTTTTTCATTGCTTGTATGTTTGAAATAAAGACAATCATTCAATCAACCAAAATTCTCTGTGAAAAGCAAAATAAAATGATCAAATCAAGATCACTTTCAAACCCCAGTCAGATGCTACATTTATGTCTCAAAAAGGGGCCAAGGGCAAATCCAAACTCCTGGTCACGAGAGATAAATTTCCTACATTTTTTTTTAATTCCTAATTTTTCAACCCTCAGAGGAGTAATTAGTGGATAAACTCAGCCACAAACGACAAATGCTGTCCAATTTAATTCAGAGGATGTGAGCGGACAAAATGCCTTTTAACATGGGTGTGACGCATCTTAGCCTTGCCGCCATGTAATGCCGCTATTAAGTGACAAATGCACTACCGAGGTCCGACGGCTCTGATTGTCCTTCTCAAGAGATCACGTTGCAGCTCAGCGACAGATCAATACCATTTGCTCACCACACAGGAATCTATTTAAAGGTGCCTTTTATTGAGTAATTAAACGGCCATTAGTGTCCCGTGCAGCCAAACAATAAATGTGAGCAGCCTCTCATCCAGATGGGTTTAATGCATCGCGCATGGTGACAAGATTGATTCTGGCTACCGTCAACTTCAGATTATAAAATGTGATTCATTTAAACACTGATGCTGTTTGTTTATGTTTAAGTCACATTCATGCCCCTCATTATGTCACCAAATGTCCTTTTTTCCCCCTCAGAATTTTGTATCGATGTGAAACAAACACGGTGTGATGTGTTTAACATGCCAACCGAGTTATTTGACACACTTATGTATTCCCAGACACCTTCCAAAACTGCGACGACCACAAAATCTAGAATGATTGTCGAGGCTGCACAAACTGGTTAATTGTGCTCAATATCAATTTGATGTCTTTGTATCAAGTTGTCAATTATATTATTTTGAGTAGTTGTTCAGTGTAGCCACACGATGGGAGAATTTATACATAAAAAATGAGCCACGTGCCTCGTCACAACCCCATTGCTACGCCCCGTTATGACAAAACAAAAGGGGGAAAGTGATTTCTAATTCTTAACCCTTGGGGTATTTTGACAAACATGTCAAAGGGACACCATTTTCAAATTTCCAATTGTAAAGAAAATACAGTGGAGACACATTTTGAGGTTTCTGTATGATCCCAATAGGTAATCAGATAGCCCGCAGCAGAGCACTGTAAAAATTACAGTATTCTAATTTAGATCAGCACCCCATTATCTGCCTTGAGGCGAGTGAGTAGACAACTTGGCTGCAAAAAGGAAATACACTGTTGATTCAGTCGCAAATAATTTGCGGTCTGAAAAAGAAACTATTTTAGCGATGCAACATTGAGTGACATGCCGTGCATGCCTCAAGGTAGTATCCGCTCCTCCTCTAGTTCAGCGATCCCCTAACCACGAAGAGAAAGTGAACTAAAACTATTTGGTCGTCAGTCTGAAATAGGTTTTATTTTGAAGATCGGGTACATCCACTTGTGCCAAATTGCTTGTCATAAGCCACAAGCATGTCAACAAAAATGAAAAAAAAAATAATATTTCGAGAGCTTCTTCAGAAATGCAAAAAGGCCAAATGATGAAACAAAACTACAACAGCCAACAACTTCCTACAAAAATATAACGAACCAAGATCAGCAGGCTGTCTGAAAATACACGTTATTGGCTACAGAGGATTCTCCAACACCAAGCCCGCTTTGCATGATGTGTGGTGACATGTTCATCAATGAGGCAACAAAACCTTCAAAACTGCCCCCCCAAAAAAAGCACCAAAAGGTATTCTTCCATTCTTAACATCTAATCATTACGAAGCAGGATTGTACTGAGTAGATTGGACGGACAAAGTAACGCAATGCGTCCCCTTACCCAAAGGTGGGACCATTTTGTCAAAGACAGACAAGCAGAGGCAGCGCCAGCAGTTTTTCAATGGGTGGCTGGAGTGACAAGTGACTCAGGAAGGGGTGGCAGTGCATGCATGCGTCATTCTTTATCATACCATCCACAGTCAGCGTTTCCTCATTTACACCCATTCAGAATAATGCATATCACACTCACAGACAAACAGGAATAAAAGGTTGAGGGGCTTGGTGTGGGCTAGCCCTGACAATTTTACATAAGGACCTATTATATAAATGCCAAAGTTCAGCCCACTCAAGTCTCCCTTTAAGTTCATTAGCTCAGTGGGTCAGGGTGGGAAAAAAAAATGAGCGGCAAACAACAACCTCTGCTGCTCACTTGAGAAGGAGGCCGACATTTTTGATCTGCATCCCCGTACAGAGTCCCTCTATTCACTCAAATCAATTAATTAAAATCGCTTGTTTCCAAAACCAACTGTCAAGATGTGTCCTCTGCCTGCACCCTGCAAGATATTTTCCACACTGGCACAATTCAAGAAGCTGCAACAATCCCATCTTTGTTACATTTAATTGTTGTTGAACCAACAATATGGCATCTGTGCGATTGTCTGAAAAATATGAATGACCCATTCACGCGGCTCAATGGAGTTGCTTGACAGCGGCCACCTAGTTTCTCTCCCTGCCTTCAAACACTCCGCTAAACCACCCCCCACCCCTCCAAAACATTTTCAATGCCTTGGCACTTGACGCTTCCCCTGGAAGCAAGTACTAAGCCTCTCGCGGCTTCAAGCACTTGGCGCAAGCGTAGCCACAAAGGGACAAATCCTAACGTGCTTTGCGAGACTTGGGAGGACAAAGCCCACATTAGTGAGCATGTCATCTGGACTCCCCCGAGGGGGATCCGAGTGGCCTTGAGGAATGTGGTGTGAAGAGGATAAATATATGTTAGTGGGCAAGAAGATGGAGAATTGGGTATGTGGCCCTTCATTGAGCAACAATATAGGGGGATTATTGGGGGGTGGGGGTGCGTTGGTTTGTTTTATTAAGATCCGGGGGCCATCTCGAAAGATGATTTGCATCATTGAGGTCTTGCCCAAATTGTTATAAATCGCTTCGAATAATTTGAGAAAATCTACCCAAAGGACGATTGCTATACATTTCTTTGGAAAAAGAGGTCTTCATTCGTTAAATGATCGAGATACACAATATGGAGTCAGAAATAAAGAAGGTGTACACATTGACTAGTGTTGGTGCATTTTTTGCAAGCACATTAGCCTGCGGCAAGCTCTGAATTGCGTGCAAAAGTGGCCAGGTTGCCCAACAACCCAGTATTGGAATTTCCATTTCAAGACTTCAACTGTATTTTGACTATTATTATCTTAGTCACAGGACACAAAAGAGATTTGTTGTCCCATTAAGTTTGTTTGCTTGCATTACAGCAGAAAAAGAAGCAAGTGAAATTCAAAAACAGCTTCTGACACGAAACTGGGAAATGCATCTAACCGCACGTCCGCCCACTCCTCCCACACCCCACGGTAAATACGCCTCTACATCGTTTATGAGTGCATACAATGAACAACACTAGTGCAATATTGTCCAATCAAAAACATGAATATAAACATATCAAGCTACTGCTATATTATATGGAAATTCTTCCAAGTGTAAGTAACTGTTCTGGAAATAAATGACAATTTGGTGCTTATACAAATTATATACCTGTATATATATACACAAACTGTGTATATATATATACATATATATTCCTACCAAGAAACAATCCTTGCTCTCGTGCACTGAAATAGCAACAATTTAACAGGGATCAAGACTACTGATAATTTAAACAACGCTAGAGCAACAAATGTACAGTGACTGAACCTTAAAACAAAGAGCAAAACTCAGCGAATAATTGAAGATGTCTCAGAAAAAGCTAGTAGTTACTATAAATGCCACAAAAGTAGCAACTCACTACTTTTGCCAAAATAAAACTTGAAAATATTTGTCTTATGTTCAACCTACTTTACCATGGTTTCTTGGTGTCAAAAAGCCACGAGGTGGGGGGCAAGGCACTACTTTTAGCTAAATAACACACTTTAAATCATTTCAACACTGTTTCTTTGCACATGTATAGATGTCCTAAAATTGCTTTAGCCTGTCCACTAAAACAGTTTTGTAAAATTCTGACCATGTAGAAACTAAAACTAAATGAAATTGTGGGAAAAAAATTTCAAAGATGCCTCAAAGCAATATTGATGGAGTATGACCTCCATCAATCAAAAGATGTTTGATCACCATTTGTTGGTTAGTTTGTGATAGCTAACTAGAATTACACAAAAGCAATTTAGTCTCTACTTAGTCGCAACCATGTTTTTGAAACGTGGCAGGAAGTCAGATTAGCTGGAGGAAAGCAGGAAGCGAGTGCAAACTCCGTACAGAAAGACCCAAACACAGTTTCAAATCGGGATCCTTTTGATTGTGCGACACAGCGCATCATAGCTACAGTACCATTCATTTTCTCAACAGTTAAAGCTTGGCAGAGGTCGGTCTTCATGTCGAAATGTTTACCTGTACCTCTGATTTTTTAATAAAACATCGTAAAAATTATTGACCAGCATGGTATTTTTCCTGTTGGCGCCCTGACATGTAACTGACTATTATTAATCTATTCTGAGGAACACTGAGGCTAAAGACGCAGAAGTCTCAAATGCCACAGTTGACCAATCTTAACAACATCCCTGGTAAACACTCCACTATCTGTGGTCCTTTCTCAAGGTTTCATCTCCCACCAAAAATTGGGGTCTTGAGTTTTTCTTTGTCTGGTTGGGGGTTTAAATTGGGAAAGATTGTTAATATTTGTCAACTTGTAAAGCCCTTTGAGACTCTTTTGTGATTAAGCGCTATGTAAATAGACATGACTTGCGCATTTGAATGCATTAATCGAAGGACAACGACTTAAATCGAAGCATCCACGAACCAGCAATCGTGGAAACACACACACACACACACACACACACACACACACACGCACACACACACATACGTGTTTTGGTGCATTTTCAGGACGTCCGTTTGTTCACCCGACATATGGGTACATGCCTTTCCCGTGGTCCTACAGGCTCCAAAAAAATATGGTAACCATGAAAAAAAATCAGGAAGACAGCCATCTACTCAGATTTTGGCTAGGACGTAATTTTTTTTTGATTTATGACAAAACTACTACATATGAGGACATTGACAGGTTTTTGTGTATTATGGAGACAGTCACCTCAAACACACTACCATTTCATGTTTTTGTGAATTTTGAGCCCCCTGGATACACATCATTTTCAAGTATATATGACTTATGAAGACCCGCTAAGAGTAAAGTGTGTATTTTTAAATTGACTCATGTTACATACCAACAGTATATGTTAGGCACATGTGTCCAATTGTCATGCTCAGGCATGGGGAGAACTCTACAAAGGAAGGATGCCCAGATTCAAACATTCAAATATCAATTGCTGAACTGTGAGGCGAATGTGCCAAACAGTCGTTATACCCGTCATCCCTCAAATATTCACATTAATAATACAAGATAGTAAAATAAGCTGTGAAGAAGAAGAGACGGTTAAATATGTGGTCAGTCCACTTTCTTATTTTTTAATTGCTGACAATATGAAATTATGAACACAGAAAACATGCCACCTCCTCTCCATGACACAAAGCACTGCAATAGATGAGGGTTGTTTGAACTGAAGAAGATTATGTCAAAATGTGAATACTGCGATGAAGAATTTTTAATGAATCTGGCCATATATTGTGCCATGTGTGTAGCAACTTCTTTAGCTACCGTTAGACAAAAGCAACTTTTCAAAAAGTATTGAAATTCTTGAAATAGGATGAATTCAAATGTTTTAGGGTTTTTCCAAAATATCACCTCAAACCTAATAAGCCTATCTTTTGTGAGAAGTTTGTATATCGTACGTACGTTTATATACAGCAGGAGTGTCCAAGGTCGGTCCTCAAGGGCCGCTGTCTTTTTGTTTTCCAGCTCTCCCAGGATGTTCTAATGCTGCATCAGAGCTGACTGATGAACTGATCATCTGAAACAGGTGTGATGCAGCCGGGAGAGCTGGAAAACAGGCACGACAGTGGCTCTCCAGGCCCAGATCGGAACATGCCTGATATACAGTATAATTTACATGTTCATACATCTTCAAGGATTTTCCAAATTGCTCTTGAAGATCATGAAACAACAAACGTGAAACACAGTATCCAACAACAAATATGAAATCCATAATTGACCATCCCACCCTAAATGCACCATTGCTATTGCTTTAGTTAACTTGAACTGAAATGTACCCAGACGTGCTCGCATTTCAATGGACTAGCCATTCATTTCCCTTTTTAATGCAGTTATATCCTGTTGTGGATGTAGTTTTTGATGGACACCCAGCCTCTGTCGTTCAGAGCTGCTGGCTCTGCGTGGAGACAGGACTCACAGCTCGTTTTACCAGAAACTTTCTGGCTTGTTATGAAATCAAACATATGTCGCTCAACAGCCTTCACTTCATAATCTGTCCATGTGCGTCTCTTATTCCCACCTGTAAAAGAAGGCATTATTTATTAAAAATGGAAAAATAAAATAATCAAAATAAGATATTCCAGGAAATAATGAGAATTTTGAAAATTTGAGAATTTTGAGAATTTATCTCTCATTCCATTCATGGTCTCCAGTGGGTTCAGTCAGGTCACTTGGTGTCTGGAACATAACATTACGGTGTCAAAATATTCAGCATTCTTCATTCCGACCAGTTAAGAAATGAATAAACATTAATTATCATTGAACATTGCTCACGGGAGAGTTTGGGATGAATATACCACACTATAGAAAGTTAACACTGTTCAGTTCTGTGGAACAGCAATATGGGGACATTCGAACACAGGCTCTCCAGAGTTAGGTTAAGACAAAAGTCATGTCACCTGAAACACACTCAGGTTTTTCAGGTCTGAAGAAATATGAGGACATGACGACTGAAATCATGGAGAGTCCATGTTTCTGATTTATAACTTCTCCTGTGTTTGTCAAAGAAAGCTGAAAACTCAAACCTAGTATATAATGATAAGACGTAGTAACCTGTTGTAAGGAAGAAGTGGATCTTCCACTCCTTTCTTGATCTTCAAAAGGTTTCAACAGGATCGGAACACTTGGTGTCTGCAACATAGCAACAGTGCAGTGTCAGAAATATTCAAATTTATTCATCCTGATTAGTTAATAAATGAATAAACATTGTTATTCATTGAACATCGCTCACAGGAGGGATTGGGATTAATATAAGACACTATAGAAAGTTAACACTGTTCAGCTCTGTGTAACAGCAATATGGGGACATTCGAACACAGGCTCTCCAGAGTTAAGTCCAGACAAAAATCATATCACCTGAAACACACTCCGGTTTTTCAGGTCTAAAGAAATATGAGGACATGACGACTGAAATCATGGAGAGTCCATGTTTCTGATTTATAACTTCTTCTGTGTTTGTCAAAGAAAGCTGAAAACTCAAACCTAGTATATCATGACAAGAAGTAGTAACCTGTTGTAAGGATGAAGTGTATCTATCATTCCATTCATGGTCTCCAGAGGGTTCAGTCAGGTCACTTGGTGTCTGCAACATAACATTACGGTGTCAAAATATTCAGCATTCTTCATTTTGACCAGTTAAGAAATGAATAAATATTAATTATCATTGAACATTGCTCACAGGAGAGTTTGGGATGAATATACCACACTATAGAAAGTTAACACTGTTCAGTTCTGTGGAACAGCAATATGGGGACATTCGAACACAGGCTCTCCAGAGTTAGGTTAAGACAAAAGTCATGTCACCTGAAACACACTCAGGTTTTTCAGGTCTGAAGAAATATGAGGACATGACGACTGAAATCATGGAGAGTCTATGTTTCTGACTTATAACTTCTCCTGTGTTTGTCAAAGAAAGCTGAAAACTCAAACCTAGTATATCATGATAAGAAGTAGTAACCTGTTGTAAGAATGAAGTGGATCTCTCACTCCATTCATGGTCTCCAGAGGGTTCAGTCAGGTCACTTGGTGTCTGCAACATAACATCACGGTGTCAAAATATTCAGCATTCTTCATTCTGACCAGTTAAGAAATGAATAAATATTAATTATCATTGAACATTGCTCACGGGAGAGTTTGGGATGAATATACCACACTATAGAAAGTTAACACTGTTCAGTTCTGTGGAACAGCAATATGGGGACATTCGAACACAGGCTCTCCAGAGTTAGGTTAAGACAAAAGTCATGTCACCTGAAACACACTCAGGTTTTTCAGGTCTCAAGAAATATGAGGACATGACGACTGAAATCATGGAGAGTCTATGTTTCTGACTTATAACTTCTCCTGTGTTTGTCAAAGAAAGCTGAAAACTCAAACCTAGTATATCATGATAAGAAGTAGTAACCTGTTGTAAGAATGAAGTGGATCTCTCACTCCATTCATGGTCTCCAGAGGGTTCAGTCAGGTCACTTGGTGTCTGCAACATAACATTACGGTGTCAAAATATTCAGCATTCTTCATTCTGACCAGTTAAGAAATGAATAAATATTAATTATCATTGAACATTGCTCACGGGAGAGTTTGGGATGAATATACCACACTATAGAAAGTTAACACTGTTCAGTTCTGTGGAACAGCAATATGGGGACATTCGAACACAGGCTCTCCAGAGTTAGGTTAAGACAAAAGTCATGTCACCTGAAACACACTCAGGTTTTTCAGGTCTGAAGAAATATGAGGACATGACGACTGAAATCATGGAGAGTCTATGTTTCTGACTTATAACTTCTCCTGTGTTTGTCAAAGAAAGCTGAAAACTCAAACCTAGTATATCATGATAAGAAGTAGTAACCTGTTGTAAGAATGAAGTGGATCTCTCACTCCATTCATGGTCTCCAGAGGGTTCAGTCAGGTCACTTGGTGTCTGCAACATAACATCACGGTGTCAAAATATTCAGCATTCTTCATTCTGACCAGTTAAGAAATGAATAAATATTAATTATCATTGAACATTGCTCACGGGAGAGTTTGGGATGAATATACCACACTATAGAAAGTTAACACTGTTCAGTTCTGTGGAACAGCAATATGGGGACATTCGAACACAGGCTCTCCAGAGTTAGGTTAAGACAAAAGTCATGTCACCTGAAACACACTCAGGTTTTTCAGGTCTCAAGAAATATGAGGACATGACGACTGAAATCATGGAGAGTCTATGTTTCTGACTTATAACTTCTCCTGTGTTTGTCAAAGAAAGCTGAAAACTCAAACCTAGTATATCATGATAAGAAGTAGTAACCTGTTGTAAGAATGAAGTGGATCTCTCACTCCATTCATGGTCTCCAGAGGGTTCAGTCAGGTCACTTGGTGTCTGCAACATAACATTACGGTGTCAAAATATTCAGCATTCTTCATTCTGACCAGTTAAGAAATGAATAAATATTAATTATCATTGAACATTGCTCACGGGAGAGTTTGGGATGAATATACCACACTATAGAAAGTTAACACTGTTCAGTTCTGTGGAACAGCAATATGGGGACATTCGAACACAGGCTCTCCAGAGTTAGGTTAAGACAAAAGTCATGTCACCTGAAACACACTCAAGTTTTTCAGGTCTGAAGAAATATGAGGACATGACGACTGAAATTATGGAGAGTCTATGTTTCTGACTTATAACTTCTCCTGTGTTTGTCAAAGAAAGCTGAAAACTCAAACCTAGTATATCATGATAAGAAGTAGTAACCTGTTGTAAGAATGAAGTGGATCTCTCACTCCATTCATGGTCTCCAGAGGGTTCAGTCAGGTCACTTGGTGTCTGTAACATAACATTACGGTGTCAAAATACTCAGCATTTTTCATTTTGACCAGTTAAGAAATGAATAAACATTAATTATCATTGAACATTGCTCATGGGAGAGTTTGGGATGAATATACCACACTATAGAAAGTTAACACTGTTCAGTTCTGTGGAACAGCAATATGGGGACATTCGAACACAGGCTCTCCAGAGTTAGGTTAAGACAAAAGTCATGTCACCTGAAACACTCTCAGGTTTTTCAGGTCTGAAGAAATATGAGGACATGACGACTGAAATCATGGAGAGTCCATGTTTCTGATTTATAAGTTCTCCTGTGTTTGTCAAAGAAAGCTGAAAACTCAAACCTATTATATAATGATAAGACGTAGTAACCTGTTGTAAGGAAGAAGTGGATCTTCCACTCCTTTCTTGATCTTCAAAAGGTTTCATCAGGATCGGAACACTTGGTGTCTGCAACATAGCAACAGTGCAGTGTCAGAAATATTCAAATTTATTCATCCTGATTAGTTAATAAATGAATAAACATTGTTATTCATTGAACATCGCTCACAGGAGGGTTTGGGATTAATATAAGACACTATAGAAAGTTAACACTGTTCAGCTCTGTGTAACAGCAATATGGGGACATTCGAACACAGGCTCTCCAGAGTTAAGTCCAGACAAAAATCATATCACCTGAAACACACTCCGGTTTTTCAGGTCTCAAGAAATATGAGGACATGACGACTGAAATCATGGAGAGTCTATGTTTCTGACTTATAACTTCTCCTGTGTTTGTCAAAGAAAGCTGAAAACTCAAACCTAGTATATCATGATAAGAAGTAGTAACCTGTTGAAAGGATGAAGTGGATCTCTCACTCCATTCATGGTCTCCAGAGGGTTCAGTCAGGTCACTTGGTGTCTGGAACATAACATTACGGTGTCAAAATATTCAGCATTCTTCATTCTGACCAGTTAAGAAATGAATAAACATTAATTATCATTGAACATTGCTCACGGGAGAGTTTGGGATGAATATACCACACTATAGAAAGTTAACACTGTTCAGTTCTGTGGAACAGCAATATGGGGACATTCGAACACAGGCTCTCCAGAGTTAGGTTAAGACAAAAGTCATGTCACCTGAAACACACTCAGGTTTTTCAGGTCTCAAGAAATATGAGGACATGACGACTGAAATCATGGAGAGTCTATGTTTCTGACTTATAACTTCTCCTGTGTTTGTCAAAGAAAGCTGAAAACTCAAACCTAGTATATCATGATAAGAAGTAGTAACCTGTTGTAAGAATGAAGTGGATCTCTCACTCCATTCATGGTCTCCAGAGGGTTCAGTCAGGTCACTTGGTGTCTGCAACATAACATTACGGTGTCAAAATATTCAGCATTCTTCATTCTGACCAGTTAAGAAATAAATAAATATTAATTATCATTGAACATTGCTCACGGGAGAGTTTGGGATGAATATACCACACTATAGAAAGTTAACACTGTTCAGTTCTGTGGAACAGCAATATGGGGACATTCGAACACAGGCTCTCCAGAGTTAGGTTAAGACAAAAGTCATGTCACCTGAAACACTCTCAGGTTTTTCAGGTCTGAAGAAATATGAGGACATGACGACTGAAATCATGGAGAGTCCATGTTTCTGATTTATAAGTTCTCCTGTGTTTGTCAAAGAAAGCTGAAAACTCAAACCTATTATATAATGATAAGACGTAGTAACCTGTTGTAAGGATGAAGTGGATCTCTCACTCCATTCATGGTCTCCAGAGGGTTCAGTCAGGTCACTTGGTGTCTGGAACATAACATTACGGTGTCAAAATATTCAGCATTCTTCATTCTGACCAGTTAAGAAATGAATAAACATTAATTATCATTGAACATTGCTCACGGGAGAGTTTGGGATGAATATACCACACTATAGAAAGTTAACACTGTTCAGTTCTGTGGAACAGCAATATGGGGACATTCGAACACAGGCTCTCCAGAGTTAGGTTAAGACAAAAGTCATGTCACCTGAAACACACTCAGGTTTTTCAGGTCTCAAGAAATATGAGGACATGACGACTGAAATCATGGAGAGTCTATGTTTCTGACTTATAACTTCTCCTGTGTTTGTCAAAGAAAGCTGAAAACTCAAACCTAGTATATCATGATAAGAAGTAGTAACCTGTTGTAAGAATGAAGTGGATCTCTCACTCCATTCATGGTCTCCAGAGGGTTCAGTCAGGTCACTTGGTGTCTGCAACATAACATTACGGTGTCAAAATATTCAGCATTCTTCATTCTGACCAGTTAAGAAATGAATAAATATTAATTATCATTGAACATTGCTCACGGGAGAGTTTGGGATGAATATACCACACTATAGAAAGTTAGCACTGTTCAGTTCTGTGGAACAGCAATATGGGGACATTCGAACACAGGCTCTCCAGAGTTAGGTTAAGACAAAAGTCATGTCACCTGAAACACACTCAAGTTTTTCAGGTCTGAAGAAATATGAGGACATGACGACTGAAATTATGGAGAGTCTATGTTTCTGACTTATAACTTCTCCTGTGTTTGTCAAAGAAAGCTGAAAACTCAAACCTAGTATATCATGATAAGAAGTAGTAACCTGTTGTAAGAATGAAGTGGATCTCTCACTCCATTCATGGTCTCCAGAGGGTTCAGTCAGGTCACTTGGTGTCTGTAACATAACATTACGGTGTCAAAATACTCAGCATTTTTCATTTTGACCAGTTAAGAAATGAATAAACATTAATTATCATTGAACATTGCTCATGGGAGAGTTTGGGATGAATATACCACACTATAGAAAGTTAACACTGTTCAGTTCTGTGGAACAGCAATATGGGGACATTCGAACACAGGCTCTCCAGAGTTAGGTTAAGACAAAAGTCATGTCACCTGAAACACTCTCAGGTTTTTCAGGTCTGAAGAAATATGAGGACATGACGACTGAAATCATGGAGAGTCCATGTTTCTGATTTATAAGTTCTCCTGTGTTTGTCAAAGAAAGCTGAAAACTCAAACCTATTATATAATGATAAGACGTAGTAACCTGTTGTAAGGAAGAAGTGGATCTTCCACTCCTTTCTTGATCTTCAAAAGGTTTCATCAGGATCGGAACACTTGGTGTCTGCAACATAGCAACAGTGCAGTGTCAGAAATATTCAAATTTATTCATCCTGATTAGTTAATAAATGAATAAACATTGTTATTCATTGAACATCGCTCACAGGAGGGTTTGGGATTAATATAAGACACTATAGAAAGTTAACACTGTTCAGCTCTGTGTAACAGCAATATGGGGACATTCGAACACAGGCTCTCCAGAGTTAGGTTAAGACAAAAGTCATGTCACCTGAAACACACTCAAGTTTTTCAGGTCTGAAGAAATATGAGGACATGACGACTGAAATCATGGAGAGTCCATGTTTCTGATTTATAACTTCTTCTGTGTTTGTCAAAGAAAGCTGAAAACTCAAACCTAGTATATCATGATAAGAAGTAGTAACCTGTTGTAAGGATGAAGTGTATCTATCATTCCATTCATGGTCTCCAGAGGGTTCAGTCAGGTCACTTGGTGTCTGCAACATAACATTACGGTGTCAAAATATTCAGCATTCTTCATTCTGACCAGTTAAGAAATGAATAAATATTAATTATCATTGAACATTGCTCACGGGAGAGTTTGGGATGAATATACCACACTATAGAAAGTTAACACTGTTCAGTTCTGTGGAACAGCAATATGGGGACATTCGAACACAGGCTCTCCAGAGTTAGTTTAAGACAAAAGTCATGTCACCTGAAACACACTCAGGTTTTTCAGGTCTGAAGAAATATGAGGACATGACGACTGAAATCATGGAGAGTCTATGTTTCTGACTTATAACTTCTCCTGTGTTTGTCAAAGAAAGCTGAAAACTCAAACCTAGTATATCATGATAAGAAGTAGTAACCTGTTGTAAGGATGAAGTGTATCTATCACTCCATTCTTGTTCTCCAGAGGGTTCAGTCAGGTCACTTGGTGTCTGCAACATAACATTACGGTGTCAAAATACTCAGCATTTTTCATTTTGACCAGTTAAGAAATGAATAAATATTAATTATCATTGAACATTGCTCACGGGAGAGTTTGGGATGAATATATCACACTATAGAAAGTTAACACTGTTCAGTTCTGTGGTACAGCAATATGGGGACATTCGAACGCAGGCTCACCAGATGTTAGGTTAAGGCAAAAGTCATGTCACCTGAAACACACTCGGGTTTTTCAGGTCTAAAGAAATATGAGGAAATGACGACTGAAATCATGGAGAGTCCATGTTTCTGATTTATAACTTCTCCTGTGTTTGTCAAAGAAAGCTGAAAACTCAAACCTAGTATATCATGATAAGAAGTAGTAACCTGTTGTAAGGATGAAGTGGATCTCTCACTCCCTTCTTGGTCTCCAGAAGGTTCAGTCAAGATCCCGTCACTTGGTGTCTGCAACATAACACCATTACGGTGCCATTACGGGACATTCGAACACAGGCTCTCCAGTGTTAGGTCCAGACAAAAGTCATTTCACCTGATCACACTCAGGTTTTTCAGCAACATTACAGTATCAGAAATATTCTAAAAAGTATTCTACAGTAACTGGGAAGTATGAGGGCATGACTGAAATCATGAAAATCAACATTATAGCAACCATAGAGTGTCAGAAATATGTCGTAGTTACATGACTTTTGAATAAATTAAACTTCATACACAGCACAAGCCGGCTCTTTATGGTAGTTACCACTGTACAGCTCTTATAGCTCACAATTTCAGGACAACAGACATGACTGACACCCGAAACATACTCTTTCAGACTAAAACAATGTAATGACTGAAAAATAATTCCGGTGACCATTCGTTGTTTTCAACTAAGTAGAGACTTTTGATGGGCAGTACAAATTGCTGATAAAAATGTGGATTTGTCAAACAGCTACCACAGCCTTCTTCAATCAGGTGAAATAAGCATTATGAAGGAAGTTTAAAGGCATCTAATTTTCCTCGACTATTACGGATGTATGCGTTTTTATGAATTGTGATATTTGGTGAAGCACAATAATTTAACAGAAGCCGAATAATTTCTATTTCTATTTTTTCATTCCAAGATATTCCTAGTTCTACATGGCAATACAATATTCTCAATAATTGAATGATAATGGCTGCTAAACACCCCTCCGTGAGTCGTCACCGTACCGTGGTGGAGGGGTTTGTGTGTCCCAATGATCCTAGAAGCTAAGTTGTCTGGGGCTTTATGCCCCTGGCAGGGTCACCCATGGCAAACAGGTTCGAGGTGAGGGGCCAGACAAAGCACGGCTCAAAAGACCCCAATGACGACAAAAATAAATGGATCTAGGTTTCCCTTGCCCGGACGCGGGTCACCGGGGCCCCCCTCTGGAGCCAGGCCTGGAGGTGGGGCTCGTTGGCAGGCGCCTGGTGGCCGGGCTTACACCCATGGGGCCCGGCCGGGCACAGCCCGAAGAGGCAACGTGGGTCCCCCTTCCCATGGGCTCACCACCCATGAGAGGGGCCAAAGGGGTCGGGTGCAATGCGAGCTGGGCGGCAGCCAAAGGCGGGGACCCTGGCGGTCCGATCCTCGGCTGCAGAAGCTAGCTCTTGGGACATGGAATGTCACCTCTCTGGCAGGGAAGGAGCCCGAGCTGGTGTGTGAGGCAGAGAATTTCCGACTGGATATAGTCGGACTTGCCTCCACACACAGCCTGGGTTCTGGTACCAGTTCTCTCGAGAGGGGTTGGACTCTCTTCCACTCTGGAGTTGCTCACGGTGAGAGGCGCAGAGCAGGTGTGGGCATACTCATTGCCCCCCGGCTCAGTGCCTGTACATTGGGGTTCACACCGGTAGACGAGAGGGTTGCCTCCCTCCGCCTTCGGGTGGGTGGACGGGTCCTGACTGTTGTTTGTGCATATGCACCAAACAGCAGCTCAGCATACCCACCCTTTTTGGAGTCCTTGGAGGGTGTGCTGGAGAGTACTCCTGCTGGGGACTCCCTTGTTCTGCTAGGGGACTTCAATGCTCACGTGGGCAATGACAGTGATACCTGGAGGGGCGTGATTGGGAGGAACGGCCCCCCCGATCAAAACCCGAGTGGTGTTTTGTTATTGGACTTCTGTGCTCGCCACGGATTGTCCATAACGAACACCCTGTTCAAGCATAAGGGTGTCCATATGTGCACTTGGCACCAGGACACCCTAGGCCGCAGTTCGATGATCGACTTTGTAGTTGTATCATCGGATTTGCGGCCGCATGTTCTGGACACTCGGGTGAAGAGAGGGGCGGAGCTGTCAACTGATCACCACCTGGTGGTGAGTAGGCTCCGATGGTGGGGGAAGATGCCGGTCCGTCCTGGCAGACCCAAACGTATAGTGAGGGTTTGTTGGGAACGTCTGGCGGAATCCCCTGTCAGAAGGAGTTTCAACTCCCACCTCCGACAGAGCTTTTCCCATGTTCCGGGGGAGACGGGGGACATTGAGTCCGAGTGGACCATGTTCCGTGCCTCTATTGTTGAGGCGGCCAATCTGAGTTGTGGCCGTAAGGTGGTTGGTGCCTGTCGTGGCGGCAATCCTCGTACTCGCTGGTGGACACCAGCAGTAAGGGATGCCGTCAAGCTGAAGAAGGAGTCCTATCGAGCCTTTATGGCCTGTGGGACCCCAGAGGCAGCTGACGGGTATCGACTGGCCAAGCGGACCGCGGCTTCGGTGGTCACCGAGGCAAAAACCCGAGCGTGGGAAGAGTTCGGTGAGGCCATGGAAGCCGACTTCCGGACGGCTTCGAGGAAATTCTGGTCCACCATCCGACGTCTCAGGAGGGGGAAGCAGTGCACCACTAACACTGTGTACAGTGGGGATGGGGCACTGCTGACTTCGACTCGGGACGTTGTGAACCGGTGGGCAGAGTACTTCGAAGACCTCCTCAACTCCACCAACACGCCTTCCTTTGAGGAAGCAGAGCCTGGGGACTCTGAGGTGGGCTCTCCTATCTCTGTGGTTGAAGTCACCGATGTGGTTAAAAAGCTCCTCGGTGGCAAGGCCCCAGGGGTGGATGAGATCCGCCCGGAGTTCCTCAAGGCTCTGGATGTTGTGGGGCTGTCCTGGTTGACACGCCTCTACAACATCGCGTGGTCAACAGGGAGAGTGCCTCTGGATTGGCAGACCGGGGTGGTAGTCCCTCTTTTTAAAAAGGGGGACCGGAGGGTGTGTTCCAACTACAGAGGGATCACACTCCTCAGCCTCCCTGGTAAGGTCTATTCAGGGGTGCTGGAGAGGAGGGTCCGTCAGGAAGTCGAGCCTCAGATTGAGGAGGAGCAGTGTGGTTTTCGTCCCGGCCGTGGAACAGTGGACCAGCTCTACACCCTTAGCAGGGTCCTTGAGGGTATGTGGGAATTCGCCCAACCAGTCTACATGTGTTTTGTGGACTTGGAGAAGGCGTTTGACCGTGTCCCTCGGGGAGTTCTGTGGGGGGTGCTTCGTGGGTATGGGGTACCGAACCCCCTGATACGGGCTGTTTGGTCACTATACCACCGATGTCAGAGTTTGGTTCGCATTGCCGGCAGTAAGTCGGAACCGTTTCCAGTGGGGGTAGGACTCCGCCAAGGCTGCCCTTTGTCGCCGATTCTGTTCATAACCTTTATGGACAGAATTTCTAGGCGCAGCCGAAGCGTTGAGGGAGTCTGTTTTGGGGGCCTCAGTATTACATCCCTGCTTTTTGCAGATGATGTGGTGCTGTTGGCTCCTTCAAACGGGGCTCTACAACTCTCACTGGAGCGTTTCGCAGCCGAGTGTGAAGCGGTTGGGATGAAAATCAGCACCTCCAAATCTGAAACCATGGTCCTCAGTCGGAAAAGGGTGGATTGCCCCCTCCGGGTCGGGGAGGAGATATTACCCCAAGTGGAGGAGTTTAAGTATCTTGGGGTCTTGTTCACGAGTGAGGGCAGGAGGGAGCGAGAGATCGACAGGCGGATCGGTGCAGCGTCTGCTGTGATGCGGACGTTGTATCGGTCTGTCGTGGTGAAGAAGGAGCTGAGCCAAAGGGCGAAGCTCTCAATTTACCGGTCGATCTACGTCCCAACCCTCATCTATGGCCACGAGCTATGGGTCGTGACCGAAAGAACGAGATCCCGGATACAAGCGGCCGAAATGAGTTTTCTCCGCAGGGTGTCCGGGCTCTCCCTTAGCGATAAGGTGAGGAGCTCGGTCATCCGGGAGGGGCTCAGAGTCGAGCCGCTTCTCCTCCACATCGAGAGGAGCCAGATGAGGTGGCTTGGGCATCTGATTCGGATGCCTCCTGAGCGCCTCCCTGGTGAGGTGTTCCGGGCATGTCCCACCGGGAGGAGACCCCGAGGAAGACCCAGGACACGCTGGAGAGACTACGTCACCCAGCTGGCCTGGGAACGCCTCGGAATCCCCCGGGGAGAGCTGGAAGAAGTAGCTAGGGAGAGGGAAGTCTGGGCTTCCCTGCTAAAGCTGTTGCCCCCGCGACCCGGCCCCGGATAAGCGGTAGATGATGGATGGATGGATGGATGGATGGCTGCTAAACATTTTCTTCAAAAGTACTTCAATTATTTTTGCTCCAATATGATCAATGGCATAAAAAATAATAAATGCTGTTTATTGTGACAGTTTTGGGGTAAATACAATGTACGAATAAAATCTGTCACTGTGACAGGCTTTGGTTGCAGCTCTTGTCATATGCTTGCGGTAGCCATAAGAATTAGATAGCAGGTAGATTGATAGCATACCTTTATAATCATTGATCCACTGGGCTTTCAAACAAGGCTTGTTGACTCCAGATAAAAGGAGCAGCCTCAGATTCAGGGCTCAGTCTGGTTCTTCTTTGTGACATTATCACCACCAGTAAACATCTACAATGGAAAGTGAGAAGAAGTCAGCCAGACAAGCAAGCACAATATTATGGCAGCACTTATTTTGGCTCAAAAAGTACTGAGCCAAAGGAATATTATTTTCTTCCTCAAAAATACAAAAATTCATTTCATCAAACATTTGCTGGTCAGACTAATAGATTCGGGCAAACCATTTGTCAGGCAGATAACAATGTAAAATTAAAATAGAGTAACACAATATTGTCTTGACCAAATGTACCAACAAAGCTGAATTCTGCTATAATTTCATTGCAAACGTTTGTTTGTTTTTTTCATTGAAACGGTGTACAATTGAATCAGCACAAGAATAAACAGTGTAAATACACCGGGCTTAGCGTAAATGCTAGAAGTGCCTGGCCCACTTTCATTAGGCTACCTGTACTAACTAATTTAAATTAACTGCAATCGAATAAAACAAATACTGCACTGAAATAAACATATGGTACCAAAACCAAGTTCCACAGACTGTGTTGTTAAAGATTTAGAAAAGTTTTCCAGAACCTTGCCTGCAGGACATGTCCACATTACTTTTACTGGAAGCTTATTAGCATGCTAACGATCGAGCTAGCTAGCTAGCTAGCTGTCTTATTGAATGATATTACCTTTGGTGGGCACTGTTAAACACGGTTATATTGAACAACTTCTATGTTACGGTAAGATAAATGAAAAGGAATTGCTTACCCGATGGTCATCCACGCGTGGTCGTGTTTGAGAGTAGGATTGTCTGGCTGCTTCACATGTTGGATTTTGTGTGACTGCTAATTGATTTGACTTATCAGGACGAGGGCGGGGAAAATGTGTGAGTCAGTCCGAAAAAGATGACATTTGAGGTCCTGCACAATGACGTCACTGAAAGTGTGTTAAAAGTGTGTTAAGTACCGAAGTTGGCCACTAGTTTTCCAAATGAAAAGTGAGTCGAAAGTTAAACACACTTAAACACACAATTTCTGAAAATTGTGCTCTTTCAGGACATCACTTATTTTTGGTGTGGGAGTATCCTCGTGAGCTCTAGAGTAGTGTAGACTGCGTGGAAATATGAGGACGCGAAAAATGTCCTCATTTTTCCACAGGTCCTCATTGTGAAGGTGTGTTATCATAAAATTGTCCTGAGATGTCATGAATACAAACGCACACGCACACACACACACACACACACACACACACACACACACACAGCGCATCTGGTTGGGAGGTTGGCGCGGATCAGTGCATCAAATCTTTTCAAGGGACCTGCAAAAGCCATCCATGCGCAGCGCCTGAAGATGACAAAGCAAGCTCCACGATGGACCCGGAGTGCTATTGGCCAAATGTGAAGTGAGCAGGAAAGGAAAAGGGTCAGCACAAGAGCAGGACGGATTTGTGTTTTTGCATATGCGCGGGCACTCCCACTGGTTGCAGGGTGCTAGCGTCTAGAGCAAAATATACTCTAACGGACACTTAACATATTTGCCAAAAGATCATAAGCCATTCCTGGCTGGAATTTGAGGGCATCAATCACAACTGGGCGAAATCCACTCACACACGTACACACACACACACACACACACACAAAAAAAGACATTGCCACCATCAACTGCTTTACATCTGTCAGGGGTCCCACGGGGCAGGCAGAATGGCGGGATGGTAAAACCGCTTTTAATGGTAAACATTACACACTGATAGAAAGTGTCAGGATAATTTATCTATATGGCCCCACTGAGAGTCGCTTAACCACCTTTATCGCTCTTTTCGGGGGAGAGAAAGGCACAGGAGATGCTCTCCTTTTCGCACAGCGCGATCCTTCCCCTCGTGCCCCGGATTTACCGGTACTCACCATTGAGCCAACTCGCATGCTGAGATGTGAGACGATACACTACATATATAATGAGGCCAATTCTTCCTATACAGACAGACTACTACAAAGAAAACACATTGTATGACCACCTGCAAATACACTGAACAGTGTGTTTTTACACACACCAACTAACTTCTCTCGTCTTCCTGTTTACAAGTAAAGCACAAATTACACTCCACTACACAAATGACACTCTCACGTGGTCCAGTATAAAGGTCCAAAACCTACTCACTCCGGAATTTGCTCCTGCATTTCAGCTTTAGAAGGACATCCATCTTTCCAACATGTATTTATTGCGAAGGGAGACAAATGCAACAAACTGTTTTTGACCAATTTGACTCCAACAAATGAAAGTGCGTCATTCCGATTGGGACTGGATTGGCATATTGGGGCACTTTAGGCCGTTAAAACATAACCAGTTCAAAACACATGCATGGGTGCAAATTCATTGATTTATGTATGCTGTTGTTCCTGCTCACCACCTTTATTTTTATTTGCGTTTGTTTTTTATAATCAATGTCTGGCAGAAATTTGAAATATAAAAGTATGTAATAGAGATGGTGACTGAGACTATATTGTTCAGAAAACAAACACAGTTATTAAATCGAATAAGTGCTTTCATGAGTCAAACGTAATAGTCAACATAAATGAAAGACTTGTGTTTATAAAAACTGCTTCTATACCTCAAACAAGATCATTTGTTGTATAAGGAATTACTATGCTCTTGTAAAAAAATGCTTAAAATTAAACCACCTGTAATGTGCTTACTCAAATGCCGTATAGCATGACATGAATAACATACACATTCTTTTTTTTTAACAACAAAAAAGATTAGTTTGATAGTCCAATGAAAAGGTTCCACAGACATAAGGTGAGGTGAAACTCATTTTCATATATTTAAATTTCAAGCCTGTGGGGGAAAGGTGCCAATTCAAGCATTACATTGCTAGATGATCAAATATTGCTAGGTATTAATTCCATTCATTCATGCTGATTGTTTTGGGGTTTTTTCCATTTGGAAACTCTTCAATATTTTTCTTATGTTCAACACTTTGACAACAGGAACAATGTCTACTGAATGACCATTTGTGACATTAGTGACAGAAAATAAGCATAAATGAATGTAAATACTCTTACCATAGACGCTACTACTGTTGCTGCTGCTGATCATTTCGTGCTGGAAAAGATGGGGAGGAAGCAATTAATTAGCGGAGGGGAATTTAAAGAAAACACCTCGACACAATTTCCTACTCAGAATAAGGGAGGAACTCATTATCATTTCTGTCACCAACTCATGTCAAGTTGAGAACGCATTAAAGAAGTTAAAATGTTTGCAACGTCTTCACTCCAACTTGTAAGGCAAATTTAGCGACACACGTTAAAAGATTTATGCGCGTCTTAATTGGAAGGGGGTGGGGGCACGTAACAAAACCACGGCAAGCTCTGGCAGGTGCGCTCCGATTAAAATGGCGTTTCAGAAATTAATACCAAAAAAAGACTAATGGACAAAAAAAAACTTGTTGCAATCATTCGTTCTTCATTTTAAACGTAAAAAAACCCAAACAAACAAACAAATTTCCCTCCCTATACTCTGCTTACCTGTTATTTTTGCCACAGGTCGACCTCGAGCGTGAGGGGGGGTGGGGGGATGAGAGATTGTGTGCCGTCCTAGGGCAGCATTGGAACCAGGACAGGTTCGGTGTGTAGGTTTGGGCCAGGTCGAAGCATTCCTGCCGAGTCTCGAGTGGGCGGCTCACGAGACGCTGACCACAGCCGCCACTGCCATGATGAATCTCAGCGGCGGTGGCGGCGGCAGCAACAGCACTTCATCCAACAGATGCTTCTCGCCCTGGTCGACGCCACGCCAGCCCCGACGCGCATGCGTACACCGAGCATTCAAACGACCCAGCCTATGCGTGCGTCGAGGTTTTTCTCTTTTTTTCTCTTTTCCAAAATCAAATCATTGGTGGTGGGAAGTAACAACTGTACAATTCTGAGGAATCTTATAAGAACTGATCTGATCTCATTGGACCGGTGAGACAATTTCCTTTATTTTTGTTAGTTTTTATTATTTATTTATTTTTAACATATTTTTGCGTTGGGTATCAAAAGGACGGGACGAGGAACTACGCAAATTGTTACTGTATTCTAGTAGATTTTTTAGGTATCTGTGTTTGAATATAAATAGATAATAATAATGTGTTTTTGGCTCGTGTGCGCGCGTGTGCGTGCGTGCGTGCGTGTGTGCGCGTGTAGGCCAATTCTGTCAGCCAATCGAGATTCTCTTACTAAATGTGGCGGTAAGAAAAGTTTTTATTAGTCAATTGGTTTCAGAATTAGCTTTACGATAAAGGTTGATACAAGTGGCTCATAAATTGTTAATCCGTTGACAGTTTCGTGACAGAAAGTGGTTTTAATAGGGTTCTGAAAAAAAACGTGCCAAAAGCAAGAAAGCACAAAATGATTTATCGCGGGTGGCCACAAGGGTGCAGACTCACTCGCAAATGCACATCAACGTCTTGTGTCAGGTGTTTTTATCCGCCCGAAATTGCCAAGTCAAAAGTCATATGCCAGCCACTAAACCTTTTTGTGTAGCCTGACCACATGATCCTTCGCGGGATTAGCTCACAATTAAGTACGGTGACATTATTGTAGAAACAATGAAAAACGTTTTACATATTCACACTGCTACAACTAAATGGTATCCATTCTTTATTACTGCTTTTGAAGTCGTTATTTCATGTCATCGAAAATAATTGTGATCACTTAACCCCACCACCACTTGATGTCTGCAAAGACTTCAAGCATAACATGTCAAAATCAATTTGAGTACGGACTTGTAGCATAAATGTACTGTGAAGCAGTTAAAAAAAAGACCTCATTCCCATGGTGATTACGGGACGTAGTATGCATGTTTTTCACACAATTCAAAACATCTCACTGGCGCATGATTAAAGTCTATCGGATATTCTCTGGTTAAAATACACAAAGGAAAAAGAATAAAAGCGCTATAAAGACCGGTGAGAAATGTTTCCAACGACCTCATCATAATGTCACCGTGAATGCGTGCATGACACAAGTAGGAAGGCAGCCTATCAACAAGGGAGGAATTTATATTTCTCTAAGACTGACTTGACCGTCAGTGTGAGTACAGGGGCTTTGGGCTAGTGTGGCCACTTTGGAGTGCCTTGTTGTCTGCCTTAAGTGCATGCACAACACGGTTAGGAAGGTGGAAGAGCGGGGAGTTTTCAAAGTCCAACTTGATAGTGTGCGGACATGAACTTTGGGCTGACGTGACAACTTTAGAGTGCCTTATTGTCACAGTAGTGAAAAAGCCCTGTGATGACCCGGTGAGATACAGCACAATCCAGCCATTGGAGGCTTTAAGTGGATATATTTTCAAACATGCAGTTATGTGTAGGCATGAAAAAGATGCTAGACGAAGTAGCATCCATTAGGGGGGGAAAAAAATCCTTAACTTTCATTCAAGATTAAAGTGTGGCCAACCGATGTCATTTTCTACACTTTTCCTCAAAAAATTTCAAATGATATATGCTAGTTCAACCCATTTAATCCTGAAAGATCAACTGAAAAAGCCTTAATTCACAATTTACGTCGTTCTAGCTGCAAAATATTAAAGTCATTTCTGAACCTTTCATTATAAGTGGAACCATTTGACTGATATAACTGACGGGCCTTTCACTTGATTTAGTGTGGTTTACAATTGCAAAAAAAAAAAAAATCATAACAAGGGCTGGTTGTTATGTAAATTAGCTCCCCATGACTTAGCAGCGACACATACTAAAATTTATTGATTTTCTGCAAAATCTATGTTTTGTCTTTTCATCCTTATTAAGTAAAGTGACATATTAAGATTAGAATGTTATGATGACTTTTTCTGTTGCGAGTCACACTTATAATTCTTTCAGTCACAGGATGTGTAAACTGTCTCCGCTGCCTGATCTTCCTGTTTGGCCCCTGCAGCTGGGAGAAGTAATGTATGTTCGCATGTCCTGACCTCTGCCCTTTATTGTGTTGTGGCCTGCTTACATAATGACAGCACTAGCTTTTCGTATTCTCATTCGGGGCAGAAAAAGATGCCCTGAGGAAGCAACACTAAACAACACGAATGGGAAATTGTATGCTTGGACACTCATGCAAAATTCAGCATTTTCGTGCGGAGATGGCTCCTAGTGCAAGACAGGTTATAGTTTAACAGGCAAGCCTATTTTGACTTATTTTAAATCTGCAGGAAATGTTTATAAATTTGATCCAGGAGACAGACGTGCAAATATTAATTGCTGCACGTATGCAAGGAATTTTATTAGATGCACCGATTTTTTTTTTAGTTTACCTGCTGTCTCCATCTTTCTCTGCGATCTTTAATGGCGTGATCACCATTAACTCCACTGTAAATATATCAGGAAAAGGCGTACAGTTGAAATAAACCCCAAATGAAAGTGTTTGAAATTCATGAATTGTGGTCGTTGTTACATCACAAGATACATGAAGTCATGTCTCTGTCTCCACAGTTCAAATATTGGAAGTACAAAGTGGTCCCCTGGTAGGCTTGTGATGTATTCTTAGAGACTGTTGTGGCCAACCTCCACTTGCGCATCCTTATGATTAATATATGACAACAGAAGAACATTCGAATGGGACAAAAGAAGTCATTATGTAGAGTTGTCTTCTTTAACCAGGTTTTTATATTAGCAGAGGGAGGAGGGAGCTTTCACGGGTCCAGTGAAAAGAAGTGAGTACCTCTAAAATCAGGGAGTTGATTGCAGATTTCCACTTGGGGTTTTATTTAATTTAGCAGTCACGCGCAACATCCTGTATTGTCAAGAAACTTAACGTACGGTTCGGCTCCAATCTCGATGCTCAATGACTGAATTCCTCAGGAGATCCTTTTTCACCCCCATCAGTGATCAGGCTTTCCAGCACCTCAGCCAGTGTTACATGTGGTCTTAGATTTATCTGAACTCACACATTCCAGTGCTTTCCACATCATCGTTCACAACTATGAGGCACCAAACGCATCTGTGCAGTCTCAACGGATGTCCCGAGGCAGAAATGGAGCCACTCTCCGCCCAATCTTCTTTCAGTATGTTGTGGGTTAAGTCAATGAGACAGAACGTCGCTGTTCTCTCGGTCCCAGACCAAGTGTGAAACACAATGGCTTCACCACTTGCGTCATGGGTGGCTGAAGGCTTTCATCTTGTCACACAGGTGATAAGGTCTAAAAGCCTGATGTAATTGTCACCGGTCAGATGTAGGACACGTAACATATAGATCGAATGCATCTACACCACAGCTGAGCTCTCAATCGACATAGGTAGCAAAGTACTTGGATATATTGGAGAGGATGGCATTGTGGGCATGAGTAGTTCAGGCAGACACAGAAGAATGAAGTGGAAGTGTCCAGTCAGGCAAGAGACACAAAATCAGAGGCAATGTAACAAACTAAAGAGAAAGACTGGGGAAAAAAAGGCTCACAGTCTGTTAATTTTTCATCATTCTCATTTCGTGAGATAAACAGTTAGTGTGATCTGGGAAGTTCCAAATTCACTGTTCCAAAGCAAAATAGCAAAGCACAAAAGTGTTTTTTATTTATTTGTTTCACAATCCCGAATTGAAAATTGTGTTGTAGTAGTTTAAATGTCATTGTTAAACCTAATTTCCCGAAGAAAATCCCAGTGAGCTGGCTCAAATTTGGCTCGGCTATTAAATAGGGATGTGAATCTCAGCACTGAGGACGATCCGATACACATCAAGATCCACTGCCAGCGATGCGATACTTAAACGATACACATTAAGTTCAAATCAATGCGATCCGATACGATACAATGCAATTTGTTCCGATATTGTGCAATTAAACATGATGCAAATAAGCAAAGAAAAAAAGCTTTTAAAAAGCTGGAATTCAGTATGGTATTACAAAAAGGATACCACTTTATTCCTTATAAAGAGTTGAACTTGTAAAACAACTTATTTAATCCCTTTCACAATTGGGTTTTGTGCAAAGAAAATGTAAACAATTTGGCACCTGAGACTCACAGCTATTGCTATAGTGTAAACACAAACAGACTATTCTCACCGAGTGTCATATGAAATATGATAATAATATATATATGTATATGAATCTATAGCGCAAGATGTCCACCCATCCACTGTAAGTGCAACTCTTTTCGCACTGTTCAGCGACACAGTAATCTCACTTCTCACTTTGTTGTACACATCGGGAATATGTTTGTAAGTGAACACAGACCTGTCTGGTATTTTATACCTGGGTTCCAAAACGTGCACGAGCTGTCTGAAACCCTCGTTGTCCACCACGCTAAGGCTGGAGGTCTTTGCATATGAAATAAGCAGTGGCCTTAGTTATAGCCATTGCGCGGTCACAGTGAGTTGCAAGGGGACTCCCAAAATAAGAGGCAATTTTTTTCTGATCCTGACCTGGTTTACCAAGAGTTTCTCCGGTGTCCGACGAGGAACTGGGCGGGGAAGCGGGAGGGAAACTTGTCGGTGATCTGGTGCCATCGGTTTAAGTGGGTCTGCATATTTGTGGTGCTGCCGTTGTATGGCTTCTTAGTGCGACATTCCTTGCAAATTACGGAGGTTTTATCAAGCTTTCCGTCTTTCTTTTCGAAGCCGTAGTATTTCCAAACATAAGATTTGAATGTTGCGGCTGCATTAAATATAGTAGTTTCCTCGCCTCCCCTTGCGCTAACTTCCATAATGTTTCGCTAGTTGTGTACTGGACTGTATGTGACGCACGGCTACCGTCCGTATTCAAAACAAAACGCAAAGCAATGATGGTGCATTCATTGCGCCTAGGAAAGGCAGATATGTAACGTTTAACATGAATAAAACGGCGCTTGATTCCGATTTTACCGATACCCATCAATGCATCGTGATGAATCGCGATTTCACCCGTCATCGTGATGAATCGCGATTTCACCCGTCAATCGCGTCATATCCAGTGAATGAGCCGATGCACTCGGATCGCGCACGTGCGCATCGATGTATCGATTAATATCGATTATTTTCCACACCCTTACTATTAAAAGGTGAATTCAGTTTGAAATTCCCTATTCCTCTGCATAATGATACGACTTTGAGAGCTTAGAGAAAATGAAAGCGTCCACATTAATGCACTTGATGATCCTGGATGGTTGACTCGTTTTCATGACAGTTGGCCGACTTTGTTTATTGAGCACAAAGTTTGTTTTCAATGCGAGCAAGCAATTCAGAGATTGATTGCATTTTGCAATAGTGTTAAACGTAACCATGCTGAAGCCTTTCCAGACATTGCGACTCTTCCGTCCACATTTTTAGACCGATTTAATACGGACCCTATTTAGTCACTTGTTCTCTCATCTTTCACCTTCTCACTCTTAAAGTGAAGGATAACCGCTGCGAGCAAGCAATTTTGTGCCAATTCTCGTGTTTCCAACTCAACGCAGCATGCATGCAATAAATGCTGAATAGAGAAACACGCATGGGCTGTGTGATAAGTGGGAGAATCCAAATGCTTACAGTGTAAGAGAAATTGAAGCAGGAAAAAAATCTCCACCTCAAGAACAACAGATAGCAAACTGAGTATAAATTTAGAAATTGATCAATGTGGAAAATAATCAATAAGTTTGAGTCATGCCAAATTGGAAGATTAGAGTGTCATTTGACAATGCCCTTCACGGTGGCCACACAAAATGTTGACACTCGGGGTACAATTTGGACATTTTTACTTTGAAGGTGAGCTCACTTTTATTTCCAGTTGCTTAGACAGTCATGGCTGTGTGTTGACTTATTTTGAAGGTTTAGTAAATTTACATTGTCATACAAGATGTAGACTACTTCACATTGTAGCAACAAACCATTTCTTCAGTCTTGTCCAATGAAAAAATTAAATCCTAAAAATTTGAGAGGTGTACTCACTTCTTGTAGATGCACGAGTACTGACGTGAATTCGTTTCCGGCTATTGTTGTCACAGATACCTTTCATGTTCCCCACAATATTTATCTTCAAAGTCAACATTATTTTGATGATGTGCAATTAAATTGTGTCTGTGCGTCTGTATGTGCACTTGCTCGACAAACTTGAACTCTTTCCTCCTGCCTACTGTAGAACCAACCAACTGAGACAAGGCTGTCATCGCAACCAGTTGAGTTGACCCTGTCAGGGAGACGACCGCCCCGCCACTCAACAAGACTGGCCAACATGACACACAGGAAAAACAGAAATGTGCGTGTTTATAAAGCTCTCTTCTCTCAAAGCTGGAGTTTGGAGTCTCATACTGTAAATGAGGTAAAAATTAAACTAGAGGCATAAGATGGGGAAAAGAGAGAGGATTCCCCCGCAACCCCAAAAAACATTTTAGCAATACTAACAGTTCAACTTGTTTTTTGAACCCTCAAATTCACATTGTATTCATGGTATCAGATGCTAATAGGCTATAGCATTAAGCTAGCAGGGACTTTCTTTAGGCCAGGGGTTGGCAACCCAAAATGTTGAAAGAGCCATTTAGGACAACAACAAACAAAAAACAAATATATCTGGAGCCGCAAAAAAATAAAAGCCTTCTATAAAACCTACAATGAAGAAAACACATGCTGTATGTATGGAGGAGACTGGACTGTCTCAGAATTGTTTGTTATACATTCCTTTGTTGTGTGTTCACAAGCGCCCCCATAGAATTTATTTTGTAATTCCCCTGCTTGATTTTTTGTTTTGGTGCATTATTTACGCTTTTCTTAGTGTCAATGAAGTGATCATTAATTTCCGTTTTTCTGAGGCTGTCTTTGAACGCCTCTTGAGTCGAACGAGAAGAGAGAAGGCACGTAGTCGGACGCAGACGTGCCTGTGTTTGTCGAGACTGTTAAAAGCATAAATAAAGTATACGTTTTTAAAAAAAACATCACAGCTCTCCTTTTTCGGAGCTGCAACATGTATCTATATTTGAGCTATATTAGCCTACTATCAAAAGCTTTTTCCATTTTAAAACATTTTTTATAAAACTCCAGGGAGCCACTAGGTGTCGCTAAAGAGCTGCATGCGGCTCTGGAGTCGCGTGTTGCCGACCTCTGCTTTCGGCAGTCGTTTGGCTCTTTTAAAAACAAAAAAGTTAATTCTTTTTCTTTTAAATTAAAATGAACTTAAGTGGTGAGTGGCGTTAAACAGATGCGGCTCTGGAGTCGCGTGTTGCCGACCTCTGCTTTCGGCAGTCGTTTGGCTCTTTTAAAAACAAAAAAGTTAATTCTTTTTCTTTTAAATTAAAATGAACTTAAGTGGTGAGTGGCGTTAAACAGATGCGGCTCTGGAGTCGCGTGTTGCCGACCTCTGCTTTCGGCAGTCGTTTGGCTCTTTTAAAAACAAAAAAGTTAATTCTTTTTCTTTTAAATTAAAATGAACTTAAGTGGTGAGTGGCGTTAAACAGATGCGGCTCTGGAGTCGCGTGTTGCCGACCTCTGCTTTCGGCAGTCGTTTGGCTCTTTTAAAAACAAAAAAGTTAATTCTTTTTCTTTTAAATTAAAATAAACTTAAGTGGTGAGTGGCGTTAAACAGATTCAAGCCACTTTTTTGATGAATTGATCACTCTTTGCCAATTGCTTATTGATTTGAATTCACTACTAGCTTCAAATGCTCGTATATTTGGGCTGGATTTAATATTATTGGAATGTGTAGTGGGCCAGTAAAAACAAAAATTGTTTTGGGCTACATTGGACTATATCATAAAAACAAACCGGTCATCTCTGCGTGCGTGCTTAGGACTGCCATTGGCAAAGTTCTTGTGAATCCATCTATCCATTTTCTACCGCTTCTTCGGGATCGGGTCACGGGGGCAACAGCTTTAGGAGGGAAGCCCAGACTTTCCTCTCCCCACCCACTTCTTTTAGCTCTTCCCGGGGGATACCAAGGCGTTCCCAGGCCAGCTGCGTGACATACTCTCTCTAGCGTGTCCAGGGCCTCCTGCCGGTGGGACGTGGCCGGAACACCTCGCCAGGGAGGCGCCCAGGAGACATTCTAATCAGATGCCTGAGCCACTTCATCTGGCTCCTCTCAGCGTGGAGGAGAAGTGGCTCGACTCTGAGCCCCTCCCGGATGACTGCCCTTCCCACCTCATCTATAAGGGAGAGCCTGGACACCCTGCGGAAGAAACTCATTTTGACCGCTTGTATCCGGGATCTCATTCTTTGGGTCACGACCCTTCTTGCGAATCCACAAACACCCTCATTCACACACATGTGCATGTCTTTGCTCCAGGGGTCCAAAGAAAACAGAAGACTATGGAGAGTCATCAGAAGATGCTGGAAAGTGCCCTCTAACTGCTCTCGTATTCGTACGCCTAGAGGCGCCTGAAGGCAGTTCCATCACACAAATCAATAGACTCACAGATATACACACACAAAATTCACCCATCTATGTCTCTTTCTGCTGTTTTTTTCACATGCACCCTCAATCCATTTCCTGATGTTTGCTAATGCAGACACAATGCCCTTTCTCACCTGTCAGGTACTTTGTAGAAAAGAGACACCACAGTACGGTTTAAGGAGTCACACGCCAAAAGGTGCTTTACCAACCATCATGCACATTGCGTAGGATGCAGGGGGAACAATCTCCGACTGCCAAGAGATGAAAAGCGCTAAGTTCTTGGAAATGAACAGGCAAAATCTACCCGAAAGGCATCAAATTCTTGGTGTGACTGCTGGCAGCTGCCATTTGTTTGGCTCTGTTGAAGTTAGCATGAGTCCTGCGGAACAAATGATCAACCACCGGCAATAACATTGAGAATTTAACACTTTAGATATCGGTGTCATCTATAACAAGAGAGCTATAACATCCATCCATCCATCCATTTTCTTAACTGCTTATCCACTTCATGGTCGTGGGTGAGCTCAAACCTCTACTTTCTACACCAGGGGTTTCAAATTCGTTTTTGACATGGGACACTTTGGAGTTACGTCTCCCCTCAGAGTGCTGTTCTGACAGTGAAACCGAATAAATGTTTAATCATCTCATCGTATTATTACTTGTACACAACTAACTGGCAAAGACGTACCTTCGAGATGAATTAAAATGGACAAAGATTTTACATAACTACACAGAAATGTTTTATTCTGGTAGAGCAAACAAAGTAGATACTCTATACTAGAGGATGACACAGGAGTGGATCTTCACATCCGTCCAATACTTATCCCACATGGAAAAATAAATAAATCAAGCCCCAGTAAAAACGCTTCCCATTTGGTCCTGCTCCCATTCAGTGTGACTTCTCTGTTGTGTGTCAAATTTGCAAGAGATGTATATTCACTTTACAGGGACTTTAAATGTCTCCTGTACCTTTGTTGGCACTTTGAATTTGCATATCAAAGAAATCCCAACGGGACTTTCTTTGCATATTTACATTTGATTTGGGACGTTAAATGAACATGTCAAAAACAGTTGTGTTTGTATCTCTCTGAAGGTGCAAAGACTGTCGCTTGTATAATTAGCACCATAACATGTAACATCACCAAATGAACAAAAGAAGCAGAATTCAAACAACAGCAAGCAGCACCTTTCAGATGTTGCCTTTCATTACGCGTATTCAAATATTCCCATTTCACCTTTGGACCTCAATGCTTGCGAAATGATAGCTCTATTTCAATAATAAAGACAAAAATATGTATTGTAGGTATGTGCTAATGTTTCTTGGCTAGTAGTGACATTAGGTCTCCTAAATTCCATCAGTTTCACTTCTGAAGGCAGGGGTGGGGTGAATATTTTTAGATTGTTCATAGTTGTGAAAGGAATTTCGGTTCAAGGTCATTTTTTTTCTCTGCTTGACAAAAACAATCTGTCTTCTTTAACGTCACAGAGTTCAAAGTCACGAAACGGTTAAAGCGATCTGTCATTTTACCTGACAGCGGAACGTCTCCACGCTGATATGGTGATTCTCTGAAACCAAATTTAAACTTTTTCTTGTCACATGTTGATGGGGGCAGAAGATGGGGGGAGGACTCTGAGGTCTTCTCCCCCCCCCCCCCCCCCCCAACACTGTGGTGACATGTTTGATGTGTGTTTCTTAACACATCTGTAAATGAAACCGTTTCCCAGCTTCTTCCTGCTGAAAGAGGAGCCTAAAAATGTGATTCTTGCTGGAGTCAGTATTTTGGATTCAGGATTGCACACTAGTCTATTGGGCTTTCATGGTACCTAACCTCCCAATGCATTGATTCGGTTCTCCTTTATTATAATGTTATGGTTATTTTTAAACAATCTGCCATATTTCATCGTACCAAAGTAAAAAAAAAAAAAAAAGGAAAAGGTACATAATGAAATATGGGCGTTTGGGACGGGGTGGGTGGGGGATCGGGGGAGTGACAACATAAAAAAAAAACCCTCTCTCGTTAACTAAAAACCTCTCTCGTTAACTATATATAATAGCAATTTGGACAACACGGCAAAATGGAAGTAATTTTACTCTTAACTTGCGTAGTAGCGCTTGTACTGGGGTGGGCTATCAATGTCCAAGTATCATTCATTATTTTTAATCTCCATTGGTAATCAAATGATTTGATTTTACTTCAAAATCCTCCAGTCTTAACAATATTGCATAATTGCCTACATTATAATATAGATGATAATTTTGATGGATTGTGCTGCAAACTAACCTGGGTATGATATACTGTATTTCAAGAGCAACTTATGAGTTTTTAACTTCTTTTGGGCGGGGGTATGTTTGGTTTGATTAAGTCAAATGAAACAAAGAGAGGACGACATGGGACAAGAGATTCAAACCGTTCCTTTTGAAAGTCAGTGTTACTTGTTACAAGACAATCTAGTGGTTGTTTGAAAAATAGTTTGTTGCCCTTCAGTCTTTTGCTGTGACAGCCAAACACTGCGATCGTGAGATTACAACTTCCAGCATCCTCATACTTGTCAAAAGAAATTCAGCCTGTCATTTAAAATCAACTTCATACAACAGAGTAAATAAAAATCCAGACTTCATGGATTCCAATTGACATTGTTAAGGGAGCTCTTATTGTATATCGGTTATAAAAGAAAAGACCAAAAATTATTTTTAAAAATGAATATGAATTTTTTTTAATGTTCAGTGCTTTGTTACAGATGTAGTTGTTTTTAAAGGGTTCTATAAATAATGTTGAATCAAATTGAGAACCGAGGCCCTATTTATGTGTTAACAAAACAGTTTTGCTGAAGCAGTATCAAAACTGGTACATTCGCAAGAAATATAAACACCACAACCTTTTCCCATAAGTGTTCCTAAAACTGATTGACCGGATTCAGCTTTATGCTAAACAAGATGTAATTTATTATTTCAGCAAACCCGGTGGTATATGTGCTATTTAAAGGTGAGAAGTACTCCTTTAGTTCATCATGAAATTGAATTAGTAATTTGTCTCTGAAGCCCTGAATTGAGAATCCAGAATAGTCCAGGCATTGTACTATCCCACTGGACAAAGATGGTATGCAGCCGAATTGGTTTTATTCCTTGCACTGAGGCCAACTCCTTATAATAAATACAGTGCAGTGAAAAAGTATTAGCTTTTTATCAAATTCCTATTTTTGTGATTTTTTTTTGTCGTTTTCTCAGTTTAATGTCTATATATAATATAATCAAGCAAATGTTAAGTTAAGATAATCCAAGTAAATACAGTTTTCAAATAGAGATTTTATTCTCTAAGGGGGGCAGCCCGGTAGTCCAGTGGTTAGCACGTCGGCTTCACAGTGCAGAGGTACCGGGTTCGATTCCAGCTCCGGCCTCCCTGTGTGGAGTTTGCATGTTCTCCCCGGGCCTGCGTGGGTTTTCTCCGGGTGCTCCGGTTCCCACCCACATTCCTAAAACATGCGTAGTAGGCTGATTGAACACTCTAAATTGTCCCTAGGTGTGAGTGTGAGTGCGAATGGTTGTTCGTTTCTGTGTGCCCTGCGATTGGCTGGCAACCGATTCAGGGTGTCCCCCGCCTACTGCCCGAAGACAGCTGGGATAGGCTCCAGCACCCCCCGCAACCCTAGTGAGGATCGGGCGGTCCGGAAGATGAATGAATGAATGAAGCTCCACTGACCTCATTCAACTGTGAAAGAAGTCACCTAAAGAAAACCTGTCTGACAAAACGAAATCAGCAGAAAGATCTCAAAAATCTGCAAAAAATACCATTATTCAAAGAAATTCAAGAACATGCGAGGAAAAGTCACTGAAATCTGTCCGTCTAGAAACTATTACAAAGCCACACCAAAGGATTTAGGACCACGGTGAACGACAATGAGAGAATAGAGACAAAAATAACTTATTGGAAATTTGTGTCTTGTTCTGCACCAAACACAGGATGTCATAAAAATGACATCATACCAGAGTGGCAGTGTGATGGTGTGGGGCTGCTCAACTAATTCAGGACCTGGATGACTTGCTGCGATTGATGGAACCATAAATTCTGTTGTTTACCAGAAAATCCTGAGGGACAATATTTGGCCATCAGTTTATGACCTTAGGCTGAAACACAATCGGATTCTTAAGGACAGTGAGACAGAACACACCAGCAAGTCAATTTCTGAATGCCTTACAGGTTTAAAAGGAATTGTATTAGGAAGAGTGGGTCAAAATATCTCAATGGATGTGAAATACTCATTAATAGTTTAGAAAACACTTGATTTCAGTTGGTGCTGCTGAAGGTGGCCCAAGAGATTACGATATTAGTGTATACCCCCCCCCCCCCCCCCCCACACACACACACACATCACACTCACATTTAAAAACTGCATTTAATGTTCGCTTTGGTTGTCTTTGTCTGAAAATCTTCAACAATTAAGTGGGGAAATTATGGGGGGAAAATAATTAAGAGTTAAAATACTTTTTCAAGGGCACTAAATTTAATCTGCACAAATCTTGTATTTTAAGATTCAATTGATATAATTCTGCAACTAGGCTTAGTGTGCTCCCTGTTGGTTTGAAGGCAACACTACAATAGGCATTTTATGACAACCTTCAAAAACAAGAAGGAAAAAAACTAACAGGTTGTGAAGGTAAATATGGAAAAAACAAATCCTAAAAAACAGGAGTAAGCAACCAAATAGCTAAATATCCATCCATCCATCTTCTACCGCTTATCTAGGGCCGGGTCGCGGGGGCAACAGCTTTAGCAGGGAAGCCCAGACTTCCCTCTCCCGAACTACTTCTTCCCTGGGGCATCCCGAGGCGTTCCCAGGCCAGCTGGGTGACATAGTCTCTCCAGCATGTCCTGGGTCTTCCTCGGGATCTCCACCCGGTGGGACATGCCCGGAACACCTCACCAGGGAGGCGTTCAGGAGGCATCCGAATCAGATGCCCAAGCCATCTCATCTGGCTCCTCTCGATGTGGAGGAGAAGCGGCTCGACTCGGAGCCCCTTCCGGATGACCGAGCTTCTCACCTTATCTCTAAGGGAGAGCCCGGACACCCTGCGGAGAAAACTCATTTCGGCCGCTTGTATCCGGGATCTCGTTCTTTCGGTCACGACCCATAGCTCGTGACCATAGATGAGGGTTGGAACGTAGATCGACCGGTAAATTGAGAGCTTCGCCCTTTGGCTCAGCTCCTTCTTCACCACGACAGACCGATACAACGTCCGCATCACAGCAGACGCTGCACCGATCCGCCTGTCGATCTCTCGCTCCCTCCTGCCCTCACTCGTGAACAAGACCCCAAGATACTTAAACTCCTCCACTTGGGGCAAGATCTCCCCCCTGGCCCGGAGGGAGCACTCCACCCTTTTCCGACTGAGGACCATGGTTTCAGATTTGGAGGTGCTGATTTTCATCCCAACCGCTTCACACTCGGCTGCGAAACGCTCCAGTGAGAGTTGGAGAGCCCTGTTTGAAGGAGCCAACAGCACCACATCATCTGCAAAAAGCAGGGATGCAATACTGAGGCCCCCAAAACGGACCCCCTCAACGCTTCGGCTGCGCCTAGAAATTCTGTCCATAAAGGTTATGAACAGAATCGTCGACAAAGGGCAGCCTTGGCGGAGTCCTACCCCCACTGGAAACGATTCCGACTTACTGCCGGCAATGCGAACCAAACTCTGACATCGGTGGTATAGTGACCGAACAGCCCGTATCAGGGGGTTCCGTACCCTATACCCACGAAGCATCCCCCACAGAACTCCCCGAGGGACACGGTCAAACGCCTTCTCCAAGTCCACAAAACACATGTAGACTGGTTGGGCGAATTCCCACATACCCTCAAGGACCCTGCTAAGGGTGTAGAGCTGGTCCACTGTTCCACGGCCGGGACGAAAACCACACTGCTCCTCCTCAATC
Source organism: Hippocampus zosterae (assembly GCF_025434085.1). Classification (NCBI taxonomy): domain Eukaryota; kingdom Metazoa; phylum Chordata; class Actinopteri; order Syngnathiformes; family Syngnathidae; genus Hippocampus; species Hippocampus zosterae. Next base: position 21,490,688 of record NC_067452.1, read on the forward strand.
TGAGGCTCGACTTCCTGACGGACCCTCCTCTCCAGCACCCCTGAATAGACCTTAACAGGGAGGCGGAGGAGTGTGATCCCTCTGTAGTTGGAACACACCCTCCGGTCCCCCTTTTTAAAAAGAGGGACTACCACCCCGGTCTGCCAATCCAGAGGCACTCTCCCTGTTGACCACGCGATGTTGCAGAGGCGTGACAACCAGGACAGCCCGAGAACATCCAGAGCCTTGAGGAACTCCGGGCGGATCTCATCCACCCCCGGCGCCTTGCCGCAGAGGAGCTTTTTAACCACAGTATAAGATGTTTATGTATAAGAATCACAACAAATCACCAGGAATAAAAGTTTTGTGAATTTATTGAATTCTCACTGGAATAATTAAAAAGGGAAGAACAGCAATGTTGTTTTTATTCACTGTGTAATACAGGATTCAAGGGCTTCCGGCGGCTGAGAGGCACACCCATCCGGGTTGGCATCTGTAAAAACAGCGAAAAAGGCAGTCATTAATAACTGGTGTTCATGAACCGACCCCAAAGTGTTGTACCGGCTGAAAAAAAACACCACTTTACAATTTCGGGAAAAATTGTGCTGTTAACACCTCCAGTGTGTTTGTTTCACAATTTGGAGCCATCATCTGATCAATTGTTTGTTGTCTTTCAAATTGTTTGACACTTCAAACCAGGGGTGTCCAAAAAGAAGAGAAGGATTCCAGGGTCATTTCAGTCTTCATCATCTTTCATTTATTTATTACGCACGGTAATTAAAAAAATAAAAATTAAAAATACAGTGTCGGTAAAGTCACTGTATCCTAAGCAACTGTTGTTTTATGTGTATTACAGGCTTCGCATCTGCTACATCACAGCTTTGCAGAAATTAATCTCTACATCCATCCACCCATTTACTAATCCGCTTTATCCTCACAAGGGCCACGGGCGTGCCAGAGCCTATCCCAGCTGTCTTCGGGCAGTATGCGGGGGACACGGCTGTCAACCAATCGCAGGGCACACCAAGACGAACAACCATTCGCGCACACACTCACGCCGAGGGACGATTTAGAGTTTTCCAGTAACTGGCCACACCTTTTTGGGGGAATGTGGGAGGAACCCCGAGTACCCAGAGAAAACCGACGCAGGCACAGGAAGGGCAGAATCGAACCCTACACTTCTGCACTTGTGACGGCAACATGCTCACCAGTCGACGGACTGCCGGAATCTCCACATTCAGAACCAAAACAAGGGAAATCTTTACAATAATGCTGATCTTCAAAAGAGTGTTCACTGGTTTGAAAGTAAGAAGTACATTACAGACAAACTTGACACAAGCAGAGTATATTTTTTTAAATATCTGCAACGGGCCCTTACAAAACAGCAGATTGCGTATGGAAGATTTTGGACACCCCGACCTTATAAAGAGGACATCACTGGTGTTGAGCCGAAACCTCGAACTGCATGACACAATGTGTCAGTGCAGTCAAATGTAAATAGTTATTGTAAAAGCAATGGCCTAAGTCACATTTTCACAAAATATTTTGCTTTAAACATCTCCTCCTCATGATGCTGAATACTGCCACTAAAAATCGGATTTATGGTTAGTTAAAGAGGTCATTCAATTCCACACCTGAAATGAAATTATGAATGACTATAATCAGGATTTGGTTCAATTTTTGTGTTTTCGGCTGGAGGGAATAACTTTAGCCATTAATTTTCGGAAAGTGACCAAATGTTAGTTAACTCATTCACTCCCAGCCATTTTCACTGGAACAACCCCCTCAATCCCAGCGTTTTATTGGATTTTGACTGATCTTGCAAGGCTCACAGAATATTTGGTTCTAATGCCATATAAACATGGAGCCTACCAAAATAAAGTTTGGACTCTCTTCTTTCAGCAGAAAAAAATGTGTTTCTACATTTTTCCATTCTTCAGCAATCGCCAATCGGCATTACAAAATGGCTAAATTTTTATGAAAATAGCAATTACTGGGCAAAAAAAAAAAAGAAGAAAAAGCTTTTTGTAAAAGCTTGCAATTCAAGCATGTGAGGCACCACTGCCACCTATATGCTACATGATTTACAATGCAAACAGCTTATCAACGTCTTGTGGAATGATAGAGTTAAAAGCCAAAATGTGCCTGACCACAGTACTTATCTTTGCATTTGCCCTTGACAAAGATAAATAGCCTTATTATGACATAACTACACATCAATTGCCCTACGACATGTGATTTGTTCAGGGAGTTTACCTGCACTGATTCCAAGGCTGGAGTTATCGAAGAACAGTTTGGGAATTGTTCCGGGAAGCAGATTAGCGTTTGCGCCTTTGTCAAAAAATTTGCTTTTTGGAGAGTCGAGCAGTGGCACTTTTGGTGACTCCAACAGCTGGATTGGGGAGTCGAGGACCTTCTGGGAAGTAACTACAAACTTCTTTGGTGACTGAGGCAAGAAGTCGGAGCACACGGTAAGTCCCTGTTTGGTGGGAGTACATGGCGGTGAAGGTTTGACATCCACTTTGGCCTTTGACTTCAGCTTGAGCGCTCTGTTCTTCCATTTTGTAAGGTCAGCCTGCTGGCTGGAAATCACGCTGGGGGTGGAGCAGAACAGAACATGTCAAGAGGAAATCCAACTGAAGTGGCGCCGCTCATTCTATGATGTGTTCGTCTTACTTTTCAAGATGCACGATTTTAATCTGAAGCTGTTTGACTTCCTCCACCAGTTTACTATTTTGCAGAACACCGCTGCTCTTGTTCACCAAACCCCGGGGGTTCAGAAAGCGGTCATAAAGCTCTTGACCCTGCAAGACTAAAGAAGCATTCAAGAAACTTGGGTGAGCTAGAAAAAGTCATAAACGGTTACAATATTGCCAAGCAACCGACTTCTAAATACAGCGATCCCTCGCTACTTTGCGGTTCACTTATCGCGGTTTCAGTGCATCGCGGCTTTTTCAAAAGTATTCAACCCCCAAAAAATAAATAATGGCGAAAATGCCGCAAAAGGTGTGTGAGAGGCAGCGAAAGTCAGCAAAACAACAGCGAGTCACATAGAGCAACATATACAGTACTACATGTAAATATACTGTATACCATTAAATGTGGCCTTATAAATATTATATATACACCCCTACACATGTACATATACCTGTACATCCATGGGGGTGGTGGGGGGGGGGGGGGTGGCTGGAACCTAATTTCTTCCTCTTTTGCGGGGGGTTCTGGTCCCCATCAACCGCGAGAAGCGAGGGATCACTGCAGTCGGGTAATAACTCACGACAATCTAAAATATATGCTCTTTTTTTCTAGCATGACATGGCTTAATATAGAGTACTCATACATCCTCTTATCAGAATCAGGCTTCTAAGAAATGTTTATAAAATCGAATGAATCAGCTATCTGCCAAAGCACATTATTGTGTTCTTTTCTGTGCGCTAAAAGATTTTCCAACAAAAGCATAGATCAAGTCTACTATGACTGTACTTTTTATTCTGATTTCTGGAGTCCTTCATGAAGGCAGACAGATTATCTTTTGTGTTTAATCAAAATCAAACATTCGCAAACATATGCTTTTGCTTTGGGAAAACAAAGAGAAAGCAGTAACAGAATCAGTTACAAAACACTCAGTTACAAAACACTGCGAGTACAGATTCAATCGTTCCTGTGTGATATTGCTTCATTGTTTTAAGATCACTAAACAATACTAATGAGGGTAGTTAAAAAAACAAAAACACTAATGCAGTGGTTCTCAATTATTTTTTGTCATGCCCCCCCTCAAGGAATAGGAAAACACCCCCCCCACAACTATAAATAGTATAATTTGTCTATAAAATCGTTATTAGTACAACTTTGCAAAACACTGTATCCTTATTAACATCTAAGAGAATTTAAAAAAGAAATGTGGACCAACTTATAACAAAGAATAGCTTTAGTAACTGCAAAAGAAAAGATTTAAAGTGCATCTGAAATTCAAAAATAACATTAAATCCTTAATTTAACAATAAATATTTTTTGAGCGACAATGTCAAACCATACGATACTGAAAAAATGCATTCAAACTAATCACCAACATTATCTCAGAGCACAATATTAAAAAAACTTTAACCAGCAAAACAAAAATACAGGTATATAAAAGAATTGCTTTTTTTTTTTAAATCAAAGATGATGTCTGGATTAATGACTACAATGAGCACGTTTTGCAATGAACAGCTTTTCGAAGCGAGGTTTGAAGCAGGACACAGCAACTCTCGGCTCCTGCTCAATGTGTAGCCGGCACCTGTATTTTAGTTTACTTTAGCAGTCACAAAGCGGCATGATTGTTGGCAATATTCGGCACGTTTTCGCTGAAAAAAAAAAAAAAAACTCACGCAGCTTATCAGCGTGATTGGGGTGTAATGTCTTTAAGTGATGCCTTAATTTATTTAGCTTCATGCTGTCCGCTTCCAAAATTTTTAGACACAGTAAGCACATCGACCTTTCCTCATCTGTCACCGCAGTCACACTGAAGCCAAGCGCTACATACGCTCGTCATATTTCCACCCTGAGAATGCTCCCTGCGCAAACTCTGCCAATGAGAGCGCTACTGCCCCCTAGCATAGTGGAGGTGCAACTGCACATTATTTTAGGACAGTAAAAAAAAATAAAAAGCATGTCCCCCAAGGTCAAATGCGCCCCCCCACTATTTGAGAAACACTGCACTAATGCAAGATAATATTTGTATCCAATTCATTGATTTGAAAAACATTTAATATTTTCAAGAACAAAACATTTCCCCTTAATTTTTTCAAACTGTGCTTTCCAACATGTGTTGTGTCATTTTTCTTATTTTGACTTCAAAATGGCGCCGCGAGAGTGGCTGCCTTTCCAGCAGCTCATATATTTTGTTGTTCTACTTCTTCCTTTCATAACTTTGCTGCTATGAATTGGGAATTTCTCCATTGCGAGACTAATAAAGGTTTTCTTATCTTATATATTCAGGTACCATTTTTAACGTTTATTTGCAATACAATTTAACCGAATCATGCAAGTAAATTATTTTTATTTTCCTCTATTTGAGCACAGTCTTAATACTGTAAATAATCTTAAAGGGGTAACATTCCAATCACGTCTAATTTTTTATGACAACTTGGTACTGTATTTCAATATCTACCATTACGGTGCTCTATGTATTTTTGGGGTGTAGCACTATGAAGTATAAGTGTGAGAGCCACTGGCTTACATGACTCCTCCCCTTGCTGCTGCAATGTCCTGAGAGATTCCTTCAGTTTCCTCACCAACTCTTCTTTCATATGCAGAACAGTGGTCATCCTCTCGATCCTGAGAGATGGGACAGAATGTTAAGAACAGGGAAATGATGGTACTGGCACTGTTCTGGCCGGTCCTTACTCTTGCTGATGTTTATCGGAAGCAACGCTTAACTCCATTTCCTTCATGAACAATTGAGCTTGGGCTTTCTGCAGCTCAGCAATTGAAGGCGGCACACATTTCTATTAGGAAATCAATGTGGGAATGACAAAGCATTTCATTCATGTGTGTATTTTACTCGTGAGAGAAGACAACTTTTTAGTGTGAGCGTGTCAATTGTATATGCGAGGAAAGAAAATTCTGCAGTCTGTGTAAGAGTGTTTCGGTTGTGATAGTTTCAGGCATGCGTGTGTGTGTGTGTGTGTGTGTGTGTGTGTGTGTGTGTGTGTGTGTGTACAAATGATGCCAAAAATCCTAAGTGTTTGAGAGCTTCATTTGGAGTGTGTGAGAGTTAATCCTGAATGATCGGGTTCTATACTATACTATCAGCACCCCCCCCCCCCAAACATTTTAAGGAGTGACGTTGAAACCAACCTCAGACTCTTGCAGTTGGCTCTTCATGGTTTTGATGGCATTCTTCAAATCTTGAACTTGGACCCCACTTGCCACAAGTTCTGTCTGGAGTCGCTGAATGTCCATCTTGTAGCCAGAAATGCAGCTGTGATTTTTTTGCTGGGCCTCTTCGAGGTGCTTATTTTTGAGAGCCAAAGCCTGATGAAGATAACATGTTACAATTTTGCTCATAAAAATCATGCCAACTTCTGTACAAAAAAAAAAAAAAAAACATCGTTTTTTTTAAATAAATAAAAAGTCTTTCCTGCCTGTATGCATGTCTGGTAATGCTGAAAAACACATATCTTCAGACTATGAGTCCAATCATGTACCTATTTATAAATATTGTGCGTGGAAGATTTAGAGCATACAGTGAATCCCTATTTATCACGGGGTTATGTTCCACACTCATCCGCATTCCACACTGTATTATAAAACAATGAATTTAATAAACGTCTGCTATCTTACTGCTATAATATATAGCAGCATGTCCTATTTAAGCAAAATGGAAGTTAGCATAGATAACAATTCATCCATTATCTGTAATCTGCTCAACGAGGATCGCAGGGGTACTAGGGCCTATCCCAGCTGTCTCGGGGGGGAGAGAAGCAGGGTCCCGAGGGATACACCTTGAACTGGTTCCCAGCCAATTACAAGTTAGTATAGATATGTTTATGGTAAAGCTTTGAACAACTGGTACTTGCACACACATCAGCAACACAAAAACAGCTACATTTTTTGCTCGAAAATTAGGACTTTTCTACCACACAACATGCTTGCTGTCATGTATAAGAATCAAAGAAAAAGTGCATACATCTAGATCGACAGAGTAGATAAATATTTTATGGGACATTTTAGAGCCGTACTTTTAATACTGCAATATTTTTGTTCACGGTTATCATACCTCCAGAATTTAATATCGGCCAAAGCCTATAGGCAATGTGGCTGTATCCTAAATAGCTGGCGAGTAGACTGATCATAATTCTAATGCTCACAAATGTGTATGGGATATGTGTTTGGTATTTGAACATTGTTACAGTGTAATTGCTCGTAGTCCTTAGTATGTCTAATTCAAAATGTAACAATATAAATGGAGAATATTAACTACTAAGTGAAGCCGCGGGTAGTTAACTGTGGTTGATACGTCCTGTGATAGTCACAAACCTAAAATGATGATACTTACTTTGATTCTCTCCTCAGCTTGATGGAGGAGAATAAGTTCTTTGTTGTTAATCAGCAACGTCAGCTCTGGCCTCGCTGGAATTTCCTCCAGCTTCCGTTGCAAAGTGACATACTTGCTTTGTTCTTCTTCTAACTGGAATTGAGCATGCGCCATCACCTGCTGCAATTCCTCACACTGAACAGTGCGGTCATCAACGAGGCCCTGTAAGGAGTTCGGAGAGATGATGAGCTTTGCATGCATATGCAATTTAAGAGCCAAAATGCAAATATTGACATGTTTCTATCAATTCTATTATGTGGCATCAGTGGGCTGTTGTTCCAAAGTGAAACGTGCCTCTACACCAGGAACATAAAACAGGTGGTTTGTCAACAATAAATTATTAAAGGGTCTGTATCATGTAAGCTTGAAAAAAAATTTAGCCATGTTAAAAGTCCTCATCAAAAACATCCCCAATAACACACTTTCCCAGTCTCCGCTCTTGTTCTGAACCTTTTCAGAACAACTTTTTTTTTTCCCCAAGATGGCGCCCGAGTAGGCAGCCTTTGGCAAGTGCTCTTCAAGAGCCTTGCTTTTTTGTTCTTTTTTGCCGTTTTTGTCTTTTGTTTTGTCACATGTGGTTTTTTGTTTCATTGTGTGGACCTGATATGGACCGTTTTCAGCGCTTTTTGGCCACGACATTCGTCAAAGGAGCAGTATCTGTGCTTGGTGGTTGCGCCTTCTCGGCAGCACGCCTGTACCAGCACAGATTTTGATTGGGAGGAATGTCGGCGCCATTGACTGTCGGTGCTGGACAGACCTGGGGCGCTTGTGTTTTTTGCGTCAGTAATGGGCAGCATTTTTCACAACCCCGATTTGTTCAGTGGCTATGTCAGCGCTGTTGGACAGTTGGCGTTGGTGCGGCTGGATGGATGGCGGCTGAAGTTGAGGATGAGGAGAGAGGAGCATTTGCGCAGAGCGCCGATGCGTATTTGGAACCGTGAGTCGCCGCTTGGAATTGAAATGGATTTCCATGGGACAGGAGAAGTGAACCAATATCTTTTTTCGTCAATGGATGCTACATCTTCTTGTTGACTTTGAAACTTAGCTTGTAGCCGACGTGTGCACATTTTGAGCATGACGTCTCTGATCCACTGGTTAAAGGACACTTTGATTCTCTCCTCTTTCATCTCAAACTGCTTCAAACAACAAAGCGTGTGACGGAAAAGTGGTTAGGACTGCACGACTGTCCGTGTTTTATGTTTTATGTTATGTGTTGCGTTTATTATTTTATTTAATGTTAACTGTTTTGTAAAGCGCTTTGTTACAGCTGCCGCTGTTGTGAAAGCGCTATATAAATCAGCATGTATTGTATTGTATTCTATTTTCACAATATTTCACACAGAGCAGTGAAACAACACCCTTTTACATGAAATATTGGTTTACCTAGAAACATCTGGTGGCTGATGTAAACAGTGTACAAGAAATATACTGAGGACATCCACAGAGCATATGCTGTTACTTTGGCCTTAATTTCAATATATTCAATTCATACCGAGCATCAAAACTCACAGATAACGTTTTTTGTTTGTTTAAAGAGTGATAGCCTGGCTAATACCCCCGCCACCCTCCCCACAAAAAATAAATACCGTATTTTCACGACTATTCGGCGCACCGTACCAATGGCCGCAGTCTCATTAATGGGTGACATTTCTGTATTTTACACATATACAGGACGCACCGCACGAATAGGCGCAGTTTTAAAGTGGTAAAACATACGCTTAAACATACGGCATGCATGCATGACAACACGTTCGCTAACACGTTAGCTTGAAGCACACACTGAAGCTCGAAGCTAAAACACGTTTTTAAAAAGGCAACGAAAGCAGAACTGAGTTCGGGTGTATTTTATTTACAAGGTACTCACGTTTTTTGCTCAAGCATCACTCAGAAAGCCATCAAAGTCGTCATCTTCTGTGTCCGAATTAAACAATTGTGCAAGTATCGGTAATCCATTCAAACCGCCGGGTTCCCCCTCGTTGTCAGAGTCACTCTCGTCGTCATGTGGCTCCACGGAAATGATGCCGGCTTTGCCAAAAGCTCGAACAACTGTACTAGGAGCAACGTTCGTCCAAGCAGCTACAATCCATTCACAGATCTTGGCGTAACTAGCCCGGCGCTGCCTCCCACTCTTCGTGAAGCTGTGTTCGCCATCGATCATCCATTTTTCCCATGCCGCTCGCAACTTCACCTTGAACGCCCGGTTGATGCCGATGTCCAGCGGTTGGAGTTCTTTCGTCAAGCCTCCGGGAATGACGGCAAGCTCGGAGTTCATTTGCTTGACTTTGTCTTTCACCGCTGGTGTGAGATGGGCACGCATGGAGTCGCAAATCAAGAGTGACGGCGAGGCATGGAAAAAGCCATCCGGTCTCTTAACATACACCTCACTTAGCCACTCTCTCATTTTCTCCTCGTCCATCCAGCCCTTTTGGTTTGCTTTCACGATGACGCCGGCTGGAAACTTTTCTTTCGGCAGCGTCTTTCGCTTGAAAATCACCATAGGTGGCAGTTTCTGTCCGTTAGCATGACAAGCAAGAACGACAGTGAAAGCTGACTTCTCGTGCCCCGTTGTGCGTATCGCAACCGTGCTGGTCCCCTTCTTCTCCACAGTGTGGTTCACCGGGATGTCGAAAGTCAGCGGGACCTCGTCCATGTTGGTAATGTGGTTAGGCTGGATGCGTTTGTCGACAATCTTTTTACTGCAGTAGGTGCGGAAAACGGCCAGCTTTTCTTTGTAGTCCGCTGGAAGTTGCTGAGCCACGGTCGTCTTCACTCTCATAGATAGATGGCGCCGTTTCATAAAGCGAAAGCACCAAGACGGACCTCCTTGAAAATGTTCAATTTTCAATTCTTCGGCTAACGTTTTCGCCCTTAGTCGAATGGTGACCGTGGAGACGCTTCTGCCGGCTGCTCTTTGATCAAGAATCCACCGCTCCAGTTGGTCTTCCAACTCTGGCCACCTCGCCTTATTTCCACGGAAACTGCGCTTGGTCTTTTTGACTTGGCGAAGCTCGTTCTCCTGCTTCCTCCATTTGCGAACCATGGATTCGTTGATATTAAATTCTCTGGCTGGTACCTGCTAGAGGCGTGCCTTACACGCCCACCCTTCACTCATTGCCGGACCCACCCCCTGCGTGCCTGTCCTCCCTCACATCCACCTCTCTTCATATATGTAAATTATGGAGAGAGAGATATGTAAATATAAGTGCGCGGACGCACTTCACTGATTGGCCGACCGATTCCCCGCACTTCACTGATTGGCCGACCTCACTTCCGCCTTTTCTCTATATAAACAGCATGTCGGGTCTCAGCCAGATTTTGGAACTCGGCTCATAGAAAAGACGCATCGCATTATAAGGCGTACTGTCCATTTTGGAGAAAATTTTAGACTTTTAATAGCGCCTTATAGTCGTGAAAATACGGTAATAATAATAATAATGATACAGTTAGGTCAAACAATGAATACATGAGTACATAAAACATACCTGCAAATAGATTTGTCTGCTTTGCAACACTGCAGACCTGCTGTCAGCCTCAGCGCTAAAGAGGCTGTGCATCCGACTGACAACTATTGGCGGCCTGGCGTGCTCATCCTGCATCAGCCTTAAGAACCTGGTCCTTTCTCTGACCTCAGCGGAAACTTCATTGCGGTAATAATCCAAGCCAGACCAAAGTTTCTCCAAAATGTCGCCCATTTTCTGTAAAACCAAGCATGCTTGTTAGTTTTGAAATCAGCAAAAACCTTATGATGGTAAAGGTAATCCCCGGAGGCCTGCAGAATGGAAAAATAGCCAGCTCACCTGCACATAGAACTGTCTTTTTGAAACCAGTTCATCTAGTCTGTGTTCCTGGTCTGAGCAACAGTCCAAGTCTCTAAGAGAGTCAGCTTTGCATCGCAACACATCCTGCGAGCGCCACTCTTCAAAAATACAGACATCAATTTTGACCAACTCCTGAAAAGCTCTCTTGCATCCTCTCGCCTTTCCCAAAAGGACATCCTGGAAAAGCAAAGACCAGAATTTTGTAAAAGTTGTTTGTTAAAGGACTTCAAGGAAACATCAAATGGAAAGAACCTGTAGTTATATTTACAATAATATTCCGGAGAGTCCTCAAATGCTTGATCCCCAGCCCAGAGACAATGTTGTGGACTTTCACTGTGGCTTGAGGAAAGGCGTCGTAGTCCTCGTCACTCAGGAAATTCTCCACCCACAGGGCGTCACCTTTGAATGCGGGGTGAGGCTTACTGGATTCATCAATAAATTGCTGGAATCTTTCAAATAACTCCTGTGAATGACATCATTTGAAGGGTATCAATTAAGTACTTTGAGGGTTGGGCGAACTTGTGATGTGAAAGCAAAGAGAGGATTTTACTCCTTCCATACCCCGCACAAATGCAACGTGATGCATTACCTGAAGTTGCAACGTTGAGTTGTGCAGCCTTGATGATGCTGTCACCTTGGACCTTGTCAAGTCCCGCTCACAGTCGCTAAGCTTCTCATTGAGCAAAGAGATGGTTGCTTTTGCTTCAACGAGCAACTGAAAAGGTGAACAATGGCAGGGTACTTAACGCTTCAGTGTCAATAAACTCAGAAGAAACTTTGCAGTGTTGATAAATACATTGCTGAATGAAGAAGGAAACCCATGGTCAGTTAACTACTGTGTCAATCATATTTGTTCATTCGACTTTGAAAACAACTGTGCACTTTGTCCATATTTTGTTGCAGTGGAGGAACGCAGCAACATGTTGAAACAAAACAAGGAATAAAATACGGAACAGTTGGAATATATGCAACATTTGCCTTTTTCCTTGTTAAATTTACATTTGAGGTCTTTTGGATTTCAGGGGTCACTCCTTAAAACCTTCTGTGACTCTGCGGTGGCCTCAGCCATTCATTATGGCATATTCTGCTGGTCAGGCAGCATCTCAGCCCGGGACAGAGAAAGACTGGACTGACTGGTCAGGAGGACCAGTCTCTGTCCTGGGCTGCTCCCAGGACACTCTGGAGGAGGTGGGCAACAGAAGGATGCTAAATAAGCTAAAAGCTATGATGGCCAGTCCCTACCACCCCCTCCAGCCCGCCCTGACAGCACTTGGTAGCTCCTTCAGCCAGAGACTTACACCCGCGCTGCAAGAAGGAGAGGTATTGCTGCTCGCTCCTGCCGACTGCTGTCAGGCTATTGAATAGACAGACCTGAAAACCTGGACTCACCCTCATTCACCCTTATGTAATATGCTTGTGTTATGTTTATTTATTTATATCTTTTTTGTTCTTCTACTTCTCCCTTTCATAATTTTGCTGCTGTAAATTGGGAATTTCTCCATTGTGAAAAAAAATACAGGTTTTCTTATCTTATCAACATTGCTCAAGATAGACAAAACTTAAAGAGCTATTATTATACCAAATCAATAGAGCTTTAAGCCAAACGTGAACTCCTCACCAAAAACACCCCCAAAGTGGTGTTTTCTTCCAATCGGCCATGTCTGGGCATTGCCCCATGACAAACCATTTTTAAATACCAGCTCCATGGAAGATTGAGGGAGCCACCCCGTACCGCTGGTGGAGACTACGCACACACTCGCTTTCTTCAAGCAGCCAGCAGGATGCCCGACAAGACTAGCTGGGTTAGCGGTGCTATGAGTGACGTCCGCACCTGACCAGGGATAGACCATTCAACAATAGTTTGTCTGTGATCTATTATTTCTCAGAGGTCTGGTGAACGTTGGCCAGTACCAAAGTGGACTGGTTGGCAGATGAAGCCTTAAAACGGGCGCAATTTCCACAATCAAACCTGCTGGAGAGGCCAGAGATGTAAGTAAACCAAACCCCGCAAGCGAATTGGTGACACAGTGTTGTATTAAAAAAAATTATGTCGTGTTATGCACATTACCATGTGCATAAATGAATAGTCCATCACTGATGTATAAAAACTGCCACTTGACTCTAGAGGCTTACATCCTCAAAAAAAACATGTTAATACGATTTACCATTTCGTGCACACGGCAGCGAGCTTTAGGATGACATCTTGAAGGGGCGGGGCAGTCACACGGGGAGAGGCGGGGTTTTAATGAGCTAGGCCTCTAAATTCCGGGTAAGAAAAAAAGCTGCCAAAATAACTTATTCATAAATAAATTAGATCGCCATTGTGACAAAAGTCAAATATAATATGCAGTACTGTATGTGCTTTTAGTTGACTGTGAAAAGCTAAAAATAGCATGATAAAAAAAAAAAAAATCCTCATCTCACCCCTCGGGTGGTGTCCGTCCCCCATTCAGCTCGGGTCCTCTACCAGAGGCCAGGAAGCTTGAGGGTTCTGCGCAGTATCCTTGCTGTTCCCAGCACTGCACATTTCTGGACTGAGATGTCCCATGTTGTTCCCGGGATCTGTTGCAACCACTCATCTAGTTTGGGGGTCACTGCCCCGAGTGCTCCGACCACCAGAGGCACGACTGTCACCTTTACCTTCCTCCATCTATCTATCTATGTCTATATCTATGTGTGTGTGTGTATGTACTAATATATATATGAGTGACCCCCAAACTAGATGAGTGGTTGCAACAGATCCCGGGAACAACATCGGACATCTCAGTCCAGAAATGTGCAGTGCTGGGAACAGCAAAGATACTGCGCAGAACCCTCAAGCTTCCTGGCCTCTGGTAGAGGACCCAAGATGAATGAGGGACGGACATCACCCGAGGGGTGAGATGAGGATTTTTTTTAAATACATACATTATATATATATATACACATATATATATATATATATATATACACATATATATATATATATATATATACACATATATATATATATATATATATATATATATATATATATATATATATATATATACATACATACATACATACATACATATATATGGCGGCTGGATAGCTCAGTTGGTAAGGCATCGGTTTGGCATACGGGAGACGGTGGTTCGAATCCCGCTTGGATCCTTCACGCTAATGCCTACATCATACAATGATGAGAGACAATAAAACGAATGACATGCCGGCTCAGACGTCGCCCGGCCAAACAAGGAACCAGAGCACCTTGATGAAAAATGGGCTACTGGTACAAAGCGGAGATGGGCGAGATGCGATAACATGGCTCTGTTGGAATGCTACTACTCAAACAAACCTAGTCAGAGGGGTTACATGCAGAGAATGTGGGCTAAATGGTTACTTCGAAACCCACAGTCACGGTTGACCACGAAACAACTAGTATCTCAGTGTTTCAACATCCACAAACGGCAACTGCTGTCACAACTTGAGATTGATGAGGTACAACGCATGTTCCATGGTGAAGGGCCCCAGGCTGCCAGATCAGAGGAAGAGGTCATACAAGAGATTGGGAGGCAAGCCCCAATGAATGCAGATGATGAGATTGGGTGGCCAGCCCCAATGAAGGAAATGCTGAGCGAGGCAGCAACTGACCTGAAAGCTAAAATCATGGCGAGAATGAAAGCTAGGCAACCTAGAAACCGATTACAACGGCTATGTGAAGCACCATCTGAAAGTCTCATGGAAAGTGTGAATGCAGCACTGAGGGCGATCCCTACCGTAACGATCACAGAAACAAATGAGCTGATATATAAGAGCAACCATGGAAGCCATGAGATACGTTACCCACCATGGAAAAGACGGTTGGAGGCTAAGATCAAGGCGGCCCGGAAAGATGTGAGTCAATTGACCGAGGCCCTGAGAGGTGTGATGAAAAGGCCGATACCCGAGAGGTACATCCAGATGACCATACCATGAAGCACTCGAAACTGCCAAACAAAGGCTCCAAGCCTTGTCCAGTCGCCTCAAGCGGTACACCAAAGAGAATGAGGCCAAACGAATAAACAGGCTGTTCGCAACACAACCTGCGAAAGTGTACGCTCAGTGGCAGGGTCCTAACAACAGAGCTGACCCACCAAGACTGGAAACTGAAAGGTACTGGAAAGGCATATGGGAGAAGGAGGTTGCACATAACAGCAGTGCACACTGGCTGGTGACCCTGAGAGAGGAGCACAGCAACCTCCCTGAACAGAACCCAGTTACCATAACAGTGGCAGACATACAGGAAAGAGTCACAGATATGAAGAACTGGACAGCACCAGGCCCGGACATGGTCCACACCTACTGGCTAAAGAAACTCACAGCACTCCATGAGCGCCTAGCAGTACAAATGAACCAGCTGCTGAGGGATGGGACTCACCCAGAATGGCTAACCGAAGGGCGAACGATCCTGATCATGAAGGATCCCTCGAAGGGTGCAGCCCCATCCAACTATCGGCCAATAACCTGTCTCTCCACAACATGGAAGCTCATGTCAGGAATCATTGCGGCTAAGATAAGTGGACACATGGATCAATACATGAGCGAGGCGCAGAAGGGCATTGGTAGAGATACCAGAGGAGCCAAACATCAGCTCCTGGTTGACAGAACAGTCGCACAAGACTGCAGGTCCCAACGTACCAACCTGTGCACAGCCTGGATTGATTACAAGAAAGCCTATGACTCGATGCCACATACATGGATCACTGAATGCTTGGAGTTGTATACGGTGAACAGGACCCCAAGAGCCTTCGTTGCGAACTCGATGAGAATGTGGAAAACCACACTTGAAGCCAATGGCAAGCCACTTACCCCAGTGTCCATCAAATGTGGCATATACCAAGGTGATGCACTCTCCCCACTGCTGTTCTGCATAGGACTGAACCCCCTAAGCCAAGTAATCACCAAGACAGGCTATGGATACCGCCTCAGAAATGGAGCTACAATCAGTCACCTCCTCTACATGGATGACATAAAGCTGTATGCTAAGAGTGAAAGGGACATAGATTCACTGATCCACACAACCAGGATCTACAGCAGCGACATCGGGATGTCATTCGGGCTTGAGAAATGTAGTCGGATGGTGACTAAGAGAGGCAAGGTAGTCTGCACTGATGGGGTCTCACTCCCTGAAGGAACAATAGCAGACATTGAGGACAGCTACAAGTACCTTGGTATACCACAAGCCAATGGCAACCTCGAACTGGCAACAAGGAAAGTGGCTACGGCCAAATACCTCCAGCGAGTGAGGCAAGTCCTAAGAAGCCAGCTCAATGGCAAGAATAAGACCCGGGCAATAAACAGCTATGCCCTGCCAGTGATCAGATACCCTGCAGGAATAATAAGGTGGCCAAAGGAAGAGATTCAGACCACGGACGTTAAGACCCGAAAGCTCCTAACCATGCATGGAGGGTTCCATCCCAAATCCAGCACCCTGAGACTGTACGCAAGCCGAAAGGAAGGAGGCCGGGGACTAGTGAGTGTGAGAGCCACTGTCCAGGATGAAACATCCAAACTCCATGAATACATCAAGGAGAAGGCTCCAACGGATGACGTACTCAGAGAATGTCTCAGACAATGGGGAACAGAAGATGAGGCGCTGGAAGAGGGACCATCATGGGAGGACAAGCCCCTACACGGGATGTACCACCGGACCATAACTGAAGTGGCTGATCTCAAGAAGTCCTATCAGTGGCTAGAGAGGGCTGGCCTGAAGGACAGCACAGAGGCACTCATCCTGGCTGCTCAGGAACAGGCCTTGAGCACCAGAGCCATCGAGGCCCAGATATACCACACCAGACAAGACCCAAGGTGTAGGTTGTGCAAAGAGGCACCTGAGACGATCCAACACATAACTGCAGGGTGTAAGATGCTGGCAGGGAAAGCCTACATGGAACGCCATAACCAGGTGGCTGGCATAGTCTACCGAAACATCTGTGCGGAGTATGGACTGGAAACCCCAAGGTCAAAATGGGAAACACCTCCGAACGTGGTGGAGAATGACAGAGCGAAGATCCTGTGGGACTTCCAGATCCAGACTGACAAGATGGTAATGGCGAACCAACCAGATATCGTGATCATAGATAAAGGGCAGAGGAAAGCCATTGTAGTGGATGTAGCGGTCCCAAGTGATGGAAACATCAGGAAGAAGGAACATGAGAAACTCGAGAAATACCAAGGGCTCAGAGAGGAGCTGGAGAGAGCCTGGAAGGTAAAGGTGACAGTCGTGCCTGTGGTGGTCGGAGCACTCGGGGCAGTGACCCCCAAACTAGATGAGTGGTTGCAACAGATCCCTGGAACAACATCGGACATCTCGGTCCAGAAATGTGCAGTGCTGGGAACAGCAAGGATACTGCGCAGAACCCTCAAGCTTCCTGGCCTCTGGTAGAGGACCCGAGCTGAATGAGGGATGGACACCACCCGAGGGGTGAAATGAGGATTTTTTTTTTAAATATATATATATATCGGTTTGGCATACGGGAGACGGTGGTTCGAATCCCGCTTGGTGCAAAAAATGAGCACATAACACCATCCAGTGTGGGTCCTTGGGCAAGATCCTTCACGCTAATGCCTACCTCATACAATGATGACAGACAATAAAACGAATGACATGCCAGCTCAGACGTCGTCCGGCCGAACAAGGTCTGCGTCAGGTGCTGGGGAACCAGAGCACCTTGATGAAAAATGGGCTACTGGAACAAAGCGGAGATGGGCGAGATGCGATAACATGGCTCTGTTGGAATGCTACTACTCAAGCAACCCTAGTCAGAGGGGTTACATGCAGAGAATGTGGGCTAAATGGTTACTTCGAAACCCACATTCACGGTTGACCACGAAACAACTAGTAGCTCAGTGTTCCAACATCCACAAACGGCAACTGCTGTCATAACTTGATAATTAATATATATATATGCCCTTTACATCAATGCCAATCTGTCCTTCAAGTGTTTCATACATTTGCCAAACTTGTTTACATTAAAACATACAAAAGAGTACCACATTTTACTATGTTCTGTACAGTAGCAAAAACAATTATTTTACAGGGGAACGTGTGTGTCCCTAATACTACCCGGTATGTAAAGTATCTTGCGATTACAGAATAAAAAACGAGTTCAAGCAAACCTGCTGTGATGCGATTGCCTCCGCTTGTACCACCGTTTCATTTTTCTTTAATGTGTTTAGCTGCTCTTCCAGCTGCTGTGCCTGGAGGCAGAAGGAAACATTTACAGTACTGTACTTGTTAAGACTACCCTTACTGAAAGCATTTAGAATATCAACAAAATCTGTAATGTTGCATGTTTTGATGAAGATGTACGTGCCCTATTCTTTGTAATCTGACACAACTGATCTGCACAAAGTTTTAAAAAAGCCCATGAGTGAGACCTACCTCCTGTCGAAGGTTGGTCTCCATTTTTGTCACCTCGGCCTGCTGTAGCAAACTCAAATGATTCTGTTCAATCATACTCTGTTGCATTGTGGAGGCCTGTGATTGACGATCAACAATAATGTAGCGCTTCAAAAATGGTCTACAGGAGTTTATATTTTGAACAAGCAACTGGCTTTGAATTAAAGATGAAACATGACTACAAAACTGTACCGTGCTTAGCGTGTCCTGTAGCTCAGTTTTGAGGTCTTGCAGAGAAAGCTTGAAACGGTTCAGTGCAAACCTTCCTATAATTTTTTGTTAAATCTTATAATATTAAGTTTAGTAGCCGACAAACCACGTGAAATTATAAGCATGCTACCTCGACTACAATGTCAGGCGGATTCACCTAGTAGTTGCCCACCCCCCTTTTTTTGTGTGGAAAGAAGGCTTTTTCATGGAAAATGAATATTGGAGAATGAGCTTCAGAAAGATTTCAGGACTACTAAGCACTAAAAGTTGAACACTGAACTATTTTCTATAAGTAGAATTGTATCAAATAAAGTTTTGATCAAACGTTTACATACACTTGTAAAGAACATAGGGCTATGTGTACAACTCAGATTTTTCTCTGACAGATTTAAAAAGAAAACAAACTAACATGAAATTTGGTTCTTTTACTTTGCGAGTTCGCAGGTTTGGTCACATTTTTCTGTTGAGTCAAAAATACAGGAATGCATGAATTAGGAATTTTGGTGACTTGGAAAGCTGTGTCATGTCACTTGGAGCAATTTCCAAGCAGCTGCAGGTCCCAAGAGCAACAGTGCAAACAACTGTTTGTAAGTATAAATCATCAGCCAGATAGTTGGGTGTGGGGCATAGCGGTGTGTTTCAACAGGACAACAACCCCAAGCACACATCAAAAGTGGCTATGGAATAGCTAAATCAGGCTAGAATTCAGAGTTTAGAATGGAATTCCCAAAGCGCAGACTTAAACCCCATTGAGAATGGACAATGCTGAAGAAACAAGTCCTTGTCAGAAATCCAACAAATGTGACTGAATCGTACCAATTCTGCTAAGAGTCGTCAACGATTAAACCACAAAGCTTGCCAGAAACTTGTGGATGGCTACCAAAAGCGTTGGACTGAAGTGAAAATGGCCAACTGACATGTAAGCAAATATTGGCATTGCTGTATGTATATTTTTGACAGAGCAGATGTGGTCACTTTACTGTTAATCCATAGTAAAGAACCCCCCCAAAAATCATAAATGCACGGGGGGTTTTTGGAGGGGGGGGGGGGGGGGGTGATAAAGAAGTATCCGTTCCAGTTAAACTATGAAAAAAATCAGGAGACCCATGACATTAGGTAATTTACAAGGATATGTAAACTTTTGATCACAAAGGTAAACTTCAAGCTGATGTGTTCCTGTGGTCACCTCCAGTTGTGCTCTGAACTGGTTCGTCTCCTGTCCCACTGCCTGAAGTTGGCCGTGCAGCTGATCTCGCTCTTCGCGGAGAGATGTCACTTGACATACCAGCTTCTCCATCTCAGACTGGATATTGCTTCGCTCTGTGACCGCACACTCAAGCTCCTCAGACAGCCTC
Organism: Hippocampus zosterae; assembly: GCF_025434085.1. NCBI lineage: Eukaryota > Metazoa > Chordata > Actinopteri > Syngnathiformes > Syngnathidae > Hippocampus > Hippocampus zosterae. The sequence continues at coordinate 21,510,533 of NC_067452.1, forward strand.
TGAATCTGTGAAGATGTGGGAATTTGGATGAGTTGGAATGACTAACTGTATACATAAAAATATCGGTGTAAAACTGTGGTCAAGAGCAAAAATATATTTAGACCCAAAACCATAGATCCATATTAAAGAAAATACTCAACTGTATTCATAAAGCACTTGAAAACAAGTGCTGTACATGGAGCGAAAATAATTACTACAACTAACATAAATAAAACCTCCTTAGTTTTGACAAAGTGTAATAAGCATTGACTTAAAGCGCACACCAAATTGACAGCAATTCCTCACTATCTGGAGGCGATAAGTAATAAAGCCCCAACGACAATAGCAAGTAATTGATGTCCGTAAAAAGGTCATACCTACCAATACTCAAAATTAAATATACAAAATTTCAAAATCAATCTTGAGATGGATTCCCAAAAACGCAAGCAAATGTGATCTGAATCTGGGTTTTTATTTATTTATGGCTAATGAATGGATTATTCTGCCCATCCCAAATTGATAGGCCATTTATTAAGATCTACAAAGTTCCTTACCATTTCGACATTTTCCTCCCGTTCTGTTTTGAGCTGGATATTGCCCCGTCTCAGTTCCTCCACCGTATCAAGGAGCTGATCCCTCTCTTCAGTGAGCGACGTCACTCTGCAAAGCAACCTCTGAGTCTCTTCCATCAAAGTCTGATGTCCAGCTTCCTTGTTGAAACATAGGTCGTCCCTTTCTGCTTTCAGTGTTTCAAGCTCTTCACTCAAAATCTTTATCTGTTTAAAGGAAGGCTATTTTATAGGCTTCAAAAACATAGAACAGATGGAAAAATCATGTGGGGAAAACTAAATCAGTATGACAACTTATTTACACTTTGCTTTAAATCAGACTCCTTCTCCTCAGTTACTTTTACAAGAGTACAATTCTTTTGCTTCAAATCTTCAAACTCAGCTTGAATAGAGTGTAGAAGATGTTGAGACTCTTCAACCTAAAAATGAGGAAACAATTAAATGGAGATTAAACGGAGCTCTGTCATAAATAAATAAATGGATAAACAACGTTTCAACAGACTTGATGTTCCAGCTGAGTTTGTTTCTCTCGAGCCATCCTTTCAATGTCATTATTTCTCTGAACTTGATCTTGAAGCTGAGATTGGAGGGAATGTAGAAGGCTTTCGTTCTCTGCAGCCTAATATTTCACACACACACACAAGCGCAGTTTCAAATGCCCCAATTCAGTTATCGGCTCATAGAGAGAAAGCAAAGCAGTTAATGCCGAAATTATTTCATGATCTGCAAAACATTATTTTGCAACGTGAAAAAAAGCAGAGCATTCATCTACCCCATCAATAAGTTGCTGCAGCTCTCCCTCGAGTTGGTTCTTCTGCTCACTGACCTCTTGTAGTGCAGCCTGAAGTTGCTCTTTCTGAAATGGGAAAACAAACGTGACTGTCTGCAGAAAAATCTGAAGGACAGACTAGGCTAATGAAATCAGAACTGACTGGACTGCTCAGTTATGCATAACTAGGTCAACATACATATGTATATAAAATAAAAAGACCAATAGTAAAGTAGTGGTATATTAAGATATTTTGTGATGTTTTCTTTAATCAATGTATATCTTCTCAGTGAAAACCTGCTTTGAGATGATTGCATGACTTGGTGACTTGCTTGCCTAAGAAACTTCAGAGATAAACTATTTAGCCTGCTTGGACGACTTCATAGTCTGCTTTGCTTGAATTGTCAAAACTTGATTGTGATCAATGCCACTTGATTACACAACAAACAGTGTGGCGTAGGGAGGGATGAGAATGGCCACTCACCCCTCCCGATGCACACACTTTAGAGGATAAAAGGAGGGGAGCGATGCTCCTCAGCAGAGTCTGCTGTGGGTTAGCGTACGAACGCCCAGCTTGTATTGAAGCTCACTCTGCTGAGGGTGTTGGCTCTCCACCCTAATGGCATACGGTAAGAGTTCTTTAGCTTCATATAACTTGTTTGAACTGTGTTATCACTTATGTGTGGGACCAATAAAGTGCCTATTGTTGGTAGCCAGAAGTGTCTTGTCGTTATTTCTGAGTGCCTATCTCCGACGAACCTTTATAAAACTTGATATTCATTCAAATTGAGTATCAGAAGTGTTTCAAAACAAGTAGTAAATGTTTGTGTGCCCCACAGGTTGCAAAGCCACAACATAAACCCCCCGACCTCCTAAGAGATACACATTACCTGAAGTCACCACAAAAGGAGGGCGGTTAAAGGGGGTACAATATTGTGCTGATGCTTTGCTTCAAGAAGACAACCTACTTGTGTTTGAAGTGTCTCAAGGTCTGTCGTCATGTCATCAAAAGGCTTTGCAAAGTTGAATATTTGGGAATCTTCTAACTGTTTGAGCCGTTGTTTCAGATCAGCTATTTTCCCATGTGCAGTTCTGAGCTCCTCTTGATTCTCAATCATCTGTTTTGAAAACAATTATGGAATGAGCTATGAGGCTATGGTCTTGGACAAAAAAAAAGAATAAAAAAAATACTGAGATGGAAATGAAGACATTTAGTCCAGTGTTAGGGTGAAAATGTACCATATCTATATTTTCTTTTAGATCCATCCGGAGCTGGTCTCTCTCCTCTGTCAGCGCTGTGACCACCAAATCTTCCTTCATCGTGTCTTCAGCAGAAATCTGAACACCAAACATCAAGACAAGGTTTTTGATATCTTCATCTTTCAAAATACATTTATAGCCGACACACAAATCTTTCTGAGAGCATTCACTCCTTGTCTGATTACTGTGCCATTTCCTCAAACTACCTTTTATAATTCGTATGTGTTATTATGAATAATGATTAAATTTCATTTTCAGACACTGATCACGTTAATGAGGTCTCACAATTAGGAAACGGATAAAAACATGCAAAAAAAATGTTAATCTCTTCTAGTGTTTGCACTTTTAAACCTCGTAGTCCACCGCTTGCGATAAATGTAAAATTATGTCTTTGAATCAAAGGCAAAGGCATTCGGAAAAACATGAGAGAGCTGAAACGTATGGGGGGGGGGGGGGGGGGAGGGGGGGGGGGTTCTAAAATGGCCTAAATTTCATGACGTCTCCGGCTGATAATTCTCAGGCATTGCAGCAATAATAAAAAAGGTTTTGATTCCGTAATCTTCACAATTTACATATTTTGCACCATACAGACCCATTATAATTCATATTTTTGAATGCATCGTAAACCTAACGTGTAAACATGCATTTCACGCGATTTTTACGTCAATCGCTTTGTTTTCGCTTGGACAGACGTATGCATGCCACATTGTTGGGTTGAGGTCATTCCAATTGTGCAACTTTTAGGTGGCGCCAGAGGATCGCAAATGAGTTTGCCTTTTTGCAGGAGGCTTCAAACCAATGCATTTTACATGAACACGTCCGTTCGGGATTGTTAGTAGGGCTTGGTTGGGACCTCCAGACACAATTTTTTTTTCCTTTTGCAAAAAATAAAGAATAAAAAATCCCAAACAACTAATAAAAACTATATATGTATGGATAGCACAGATGCCTCTGAACATTTTGAGTGTTTGAAAAAAAAAGAATGTTTGTATAACACAAAATACATCATTACAAAAATTGTAAAATGCGTAACTTAGGGGTTTTTTCATTTGAAGGACCCAAGGGTTAAATGATAATTTCCACATTTCAAGGAAAAAGTCAAGCAACACGGTTATGTTGACCACAGAAATGTATGCCTAGTATGTCACAACCCTACTTACAGTACATTCAACGGTCCTTTAAAACAGCGATGTTAAAGTCAAACAAATTGTGTGATGTTTAAACTTTTCGTGGACATCTCAATTTAAGAATACATCTACTTTTAAACTTTTTCTTATGGTGTCAAATCAGAATAAAGGGTGTGCACTTGTGAGAATTAAGAACATCTTGGACAATGGTCTCCCCTGGGTCCCAAAAAGATGGTACAGTGAAACTCCTCTAGAATGAAACCTACATGGGCAAAAATACCCCCTTATGTGAAAAAATCTTCATGCATGTACACAATTCCCATTCTCTTTCCTCCCATACGACGAAAACCTCAGTTGCGTTATACAAAATCATTTTCTCTGCTCCAGCCTCGCAAAGACATTCACTACAACAAAGTCTTATCCAACAGCGACCGCTACTGCTTCGTTTGAAAAAAGGCAACAGCAACCACCACACTGGTTTACATAGTGAACGATGTTTATTTCGGTCACAGCTGCGAGTTTCCTGGACTCAACATACTCATAGCTGCTCTGCCATTGGCTTACCGAGCATCATCCTGGCCTCCGATTGACCAAGAGGGACCTCACTGTCTATGTGTGTAGATACTGAAGCTTGATCCATAGCATCCGATTAGCTGCCCGGAGTAAATTGCTTATGGCTCGACGGACATTCAAATAAACGAACGTTTCCTCGAATGCTTTACTTGTTATCATGCTAAAAACACCCACGGGACGCTTCGTAGTCGTCGATGGCCCTAGTTAGCGCTCGAAGGCTAAAAACCTTACGCTAACTGGGCGTTTCTCTCTCATTCGCGCTCCAGTTAGCATAAGGTTTTTAGCCTTCAAGAGCTAACTATGGCCATCGACGACTACGAAGCGTCCCGTGGCTGGCTTAAAAGTTCATTGCATGGCAGGAAGTATTTGTTATTGTTAGATTCAGACGAGGATGGACGTTGCATTACTAAAATGGCTACAAAACGGACCTTTGGATATCAAGCAGCTAAGACAAGAAGAGCTCTGATGCTGGAAGAGAGGGTAAAAGTGATCAAAATGAAAGACTGAGCAAGAATAAAAGAAAAGACATTATCCAAGAAATTGGTGTAAGTGAATGCTGATCGTAGATTTCGCAATTATTTGCCCTTTTTTCTTTCTACACTGACAATATGAAGTGTCAAATAAGGGTGTGCTCATACCTATGCACTATTGGAATAAAAATAGAGTACACATATGTTTGTGTGTGCGTGTACACATACGTGTGTGTGTGTGTGCGCGCTTACAGCTGAGATCAAATTTGCTACAGTGAAAACCCCCTGTTGTGAAAAATTTCTTGCTGCAAACATGATTTCGTTGTAGAGGAGTTCACTGTATTTGAGTTTGAAGTTTTGCTCCAAAAACAAACCTGCTTTTCCGAGTGGTTCACTCCAAATATGGGAGCTTGAAGTGACGTCAGTTCCTGCAGCTGAGCTCTCAGGTCTCCCTCAGCTTCTTGAGATGCTGCAAGCTCCTTTTGCAAGTTTGACACCGTTTTCTCGAGTTCCACACTATCCATGATATCTGTGAATGGAAATCATTTCATGACTTGCTATCACTCTCAAAATTCATTGCTGTCAGGCTGGGCTACTTCGAGGATTGGTAGGGCGTGGCAGCTGCATTACAACAATTCGGAAAACTTACTTCTGGGGACATTGCCATCGAGCAGAGTGGTTAGCTTGAGGTTCTCAATAAACACAACGCTAAGCTCTTTCTGAAGATCTGCCTGCATTTTCTTGAAATTAGACTTTTCAGCCTCAAGTTGAAAACGCAGGCTGTTGACTTCGGCTTCCATCTTTTCATGGCTGAGAGTCAGGGTCATCTGAAGAGAAGATGATAACGACAAGGAAATGAGCTTTCAAGCAAAACTCTCTCCCACATTCTCAACATGAGCAATCACAGTGTACTTATGTAAAAGCATATACAGTACATTTAGACAAGGGAAATGTTTGTTACGAGATTTTTGGAACAATAGTTTTAACTATGGATGTCAAATCAATAGTATCACAACAAAGGTACTTCAGAAAGTATATAATTCATTCCTGAAAAATATAATTGTAATATGTATGGCCAGGGGAAATGCTGTCTTACTGCGGCACAAAGCCTTTGTCAAAGCAAACGGTGCAAATGCGCTGTGTTTTGTTATCAAAAAGCAATCTTTGCTTTTCTTTTATTCTTCATTCTTTTCCCGTCTTGAAGATGGTCACCTCCTCCTTAGTTTTGACAAATTATTATAAGCAGTGACTTAAAGCGCACACCACATTGACAGCAATTCCTCACTATCTGGAGGCGATAAGTAATAAAGCCCCAACGACAATAGCAAGTAATTGATGTCCGTAAAAAGGTCATACCTTCCATTTTATGGAAACCCAATACTCAAAATTAAATATAAGAAAATTCAAAATCAATCTTGAGATGGATTCCCAAAAAACGCAAGCAAATGTGATCTGAATTTTGGTTTTTATTTATTCATGGCTAATGAATGGATTATTCTGCCCATCCCAAATTGATAGGCCATTTATTAAGATCTAAAAAGTTCCTTACCATTTCGACATTTTCCTCCCGTTCTGTTTTGAGCTGGATCTTGCCCCGTCTCAGTTCCTCCACCGTATCAAGGAGCTGATCCCTCTCTTCAGTGAGCGACGTTACTCTGCAAAGCAACCTCTGAGTCTCTTCCATCAAATTCTGATGTCCAGCTTCCTTGTTGAAACATAGGTCGTCCCTTTCTGCTTTCAGTGTTTCAAGCTCTTCACTCAAAATCTTTATCTGTTTAAAGGAAGGCTATGTTATAGGCTTCAAAAACATCCAACAGATAGAAAAATCATGTGGGAAAAACTAAATCAGTATGACAACTTATTTACACTTTGCTTTAAATCAGACTCGTTCTCCTCAGTTACTTTTACAAGAGTACAATTCTTTTGCTTCAAATCTTCAAACTCATCTTGAATAGAGTGTAGAAGATGTTGAGACTCTTCAACCTAAAAATGAGGAAACAATTAAATGGAGATTAAACGGAGCTCTGTCATAAATAAATAAATGGATAAACAACGTTTCAACAGACTTGATGTTCCAGCTGAGTTTGTTTCTCTCGAGCCATCCTTTCAGTGTCATTATTTCTCTGAACTTGATCTTGAAGCTGAGATTGGAGGGAATGTAGAAGGCTTTCGTTCTCTGCAGCCTAATATTTCTCACACACACACACACACACACACCCACACCCACACCCACACCCACACCCACCCACACAGTTTCAAATGCCCCAATTCAGTTATCAGTACATAGAGAGAAAGCAAAGCAGTCAATGCCGAAATCATTTCATGATCTGCAAAACATTATTTTGCAACGTGAAAAAAAGCAGAGCATTCATCTACCCCATCAATAAGTTGCTGCAGCTCTCCCTCGAGTTGGTTCTTCTGCTCACTGACCTCTTGTAGTGCAGCCTGAAGTTGCTCTTTCTGAAATGGGAAAACAAACGTGACTGTCTGCAGAAAAATCTGAAGGACAGACTAGGCTAATGAAATCAGAACTGACTGGACTGCTCAGTTATGCATAACTAGGTCAACATACGTATGTATATAAAATAAAAAGACCAATAGTAAAGTAGTAAATGGTTTTTGTTCCCCACAGGTTGCAAAGCCACAACATAAACCCCCCGACCTCCTACGAGATACACATTACCTGAAGTCACCACAAAATGAGGGCGGTTAAAGGTGGTACGATATTGTGCTGATGCTTTGCTTCAAGAAGACAACCTTACTTGTGTTTGAAGTGTCTCAAGCTCTGTCCACATGTCATCAAAAGGCTTTCCTAAGTTGGATGTTTGGGAATCTTCTAGCTGTTTGAGCCGTTGTTTCAGATCAGCTATTTTCCCATGTGCAGTTCTGAGCTCCTCTTGATTCTCAATCATCTGTTTTGAAAACAATTATGGAATGAGCTATGAGGCTGTGGTCTTGGACAAAAAAAATAAAAAAATAAAAATACTGAGATGGAAATGACGACATTTAGTCCAGTGTTAGGGTGAAAATTTACCATATCTATATTTTCTTTTAGATCCATCCGGAGCTGGTCTCTCTCCTCTGTCAGCGCTGTGACCACCAATTCTTCCTTTATCGTGTCTTCAGCAGAAATCTGAACATCAAGACAAGGTTTTCGCTGTCTTCATCTTTCAAAATACATTTATAGCCGAGTTCACCAACCTTTCTAAGAGCAATCACTCGTTGTCTGATTACTGTGCCATTTGCTCAAACTACCTTTTATAATTAGTGTGTGTATTATTATGAATAAATTCCATTTTCAGACACTGATCATGTTAATGAGGTCTCACAATTAGGAAACGGATAAAGACATGCAAAAAATGTAAATCTCTTCCAGTGTTTGCACTTTTAAATGATAATTTCCACATTTCAAGGAAAAAGTCAAGCAACTCGGTTATGTTGACCACAAAAATGTATGCCTAGTTTGTCACAACCCTACTTACAGTACATCAAGGGTCCTTTAAAACAGCAATGTTAAAGTCAAACAAATTGTTTAAACGTTTCGTGGACATTTTAATTTAAGAATATATCTAGTTTTAAACTTTTTCTTATGGTGTCAAATCAGAATAAAGGGCAGTGCACTTGTGAGAATAAAGAACATCTTGGACAATGGTCTCCCCTGGATCCCAAAAAGATGGTACACTGAAATTCCTCTAGAACGAAAACCACATGGGCGAAAATACCCCCCTTATGTGAAAGAATATTCATGCATGAACACAATTCCCATTCTCCTGCCCCCGATACGACGAAAACCTCCGTTACGTTATACAAAATAATTTTCTCTGCTCCAGCCTCGCAAAGACATTCACTACAACGAAGTCTTATCCAACAGCGACCGCTACTGCTTCGTTTGAAAAAAGGCAACAGCAACCACCACACTGGTTTACATAGTGAACAATGTTTCTTTCAGTCATAGCTGCGAGTTTCCTGGACTCAACATACTCATAGTTGCTCTGCCATTGGCTTACCGAGCAACATCCTGGCCTCCAATTGGCCAAGAGGGACCTCACTGTCTATGTGTGTAGATACTGAAGCTAGATCCGTAGCATCCGATTAGCTGCTCGGAGTAAATTGCTTATGGCTCAATGGACATTCAAATAAACGAACATTTCCTCGAATGCTTTACTTGTTATCATGCTAAAAACACTCACGGGACGCTTCGTAGTCCTCGATGGCCATAGTTAGCGCTCGAAGGCTAAAAACATTACGCTAACTGGGCGTTTCTCTCTCATTGGCGCTCCAGTTAGCGTAAGGTTTTTAGTCTTTGAGAGCTAACTATGGCCATCGAGGACTACGAAGCGTCCCATGGCTCGACGGACATTCAAATAAACAAACATTTCCTCGAATGCTTTACTTGTTATGCTAAAAACAGCCAACTTGACGCTTCGTACTCCTCAATGGCCATAGTTAGCTCTCGAAGGCTAAAAACCTTATGCTAACTGGAGCGCTAATGAGAGAGAAGCGCTCCAGTTAGCATAATGTTTTTAGCCTTCGAGAGCTAACTATGGCCCATCGAGGAGTACAAAGCGTCCCGTGGCTGGCTTAAAAGTTCATTGCATGGCAGGAAGTATTTGTTATTAGATTCAGACGAGGATGAATGTTGCATTGCTAAAATGGCTACAAAACGGACCTTTGGATATCAAGCAGCTAAGACAAGAAGAGCTCTGATGCTGGAAGAGGGTAAACGTGATCAAAATGAAAGACCGAGCAAGAATAAAAGAAAAGATATTATATCCAAGAAATTGGTGTAAATGAATGCTGATCATAAATTTCACAATTTCTTTCACCTTTTTTCTTTCGTCATTGACAATATAAAGTGTCAAATAAGTGTGTGCTCATACTTATGCATTATTGGAATAGAAATCGAGTACACATATTTTTGTGTGCGCGTAGAGTACACATACGTTTGTGTGTGTGCGCGCTTACAGCTGAGATCAAATTTGCTACAGTGAAACCCCCCCCCCGTTGTGAAAAATTTCTTGCTGCAAACATGATTTCGTTGTAGAGGAGTTTCACTGTATTTGAGATTTAAGTTTTGCTCCAAAAACAAACCTGCTTTTCCGGGTTGTTCACTTCAAATGCGGGAGCCTGAAGTGACGTCAGTTCCTGCAGCTGAGCTCTCAGGTCTCCCTCAGCTTCTTGAGATGCTGCAAGCTCCTTTTGCAAGTTTGACACCGTTTTCTCGAGTTCCACACTATCCATGATATCTGTGAATGGAAATCATTTCATGACTTGCTATCACTCTCAAAATTCATTGCTGTCAGGCTGGGCTACTTTGAGGATTGGTAGGGCGTGGCAGTTGCATTATAACAATTCGGAAAACTTACTTCGCGGGACCTTGCCATCGAGCAGATTAGTTAGCTTGAGGTTCTCGTTAAACACAACGCTAAGCTCTTTCTGAAGATCTGCCTGCATTTTCTTGAAATTAGACTTTTCAGCCTCAAGTTGAAAACGCAGGCTGTTGACTTCGGCTTCCATCTTTTCATGGCTGACAGTCAGGGTCATCTGAAGAGAAGATGATAACGACAAGGAAACGAGCTTTCAAACAAAAATCTCTCTCTGTATATCTTCTCATATTAAAATTGATGACAAACCCAAACATTTTAGTATGAGGGAAGTTTGAAAATTTTGTGTAATTTGTGCTTAACCTTCAACTCTTCCAGAGCAATGTTTTCAGTGCGCAGAACTGCCCATTCTTTCTTTGTCTCTATGCCAAGCACCTCCGCGTCAGCTAAAGAAAGACGAAGCTTCGCCACTTCTTCAGACACATCCTTACCACACTGAAAGAAGTAAACAAAAAGTCTGTCGGATGGAAATATAAAACCTATAAATGATGCTTGCAGATAATCATTTAGTTACATAATCGTGTGGGAATGTGGCATGTGTATCTTTTTTGTTTTTTTATGTAAGAAACGATGATACTGCTTTGGCAATGTTTCATTGTGGTAATCAACAAAAGAGAAAAAAAGCTTTTGGTATCAATCATGCGTTGCCTTGTCTTATTTTCTGTGAACATTTTAAACATTCTCACCGTTTAGAAAGAAAAATGTGAATGTTATCTACTACGGCATACATATACTTCACATGTACCATATTCTGAAGATCATCAGCAATTTGGGTTTTCTTCGTCAGTTCTTCAGAAACTGTCTCCAAATTTTTCTTTAAAAAAAAAAGACATTGGATTATTTTAATGCACTGTTGGGACTTAAAATGTATAAAACTACACATGACATTTTTTTTTAAATCAAATTGAAGAGTTGAAATTACCACGTGCTGTTCCTGAAACTATTTATGTCCCTTATTAATTGGTTGAAAAAAGTGTGACCTCTAAGCCACCTGTGAGTTTTTCTCAGACAAAGTTAAAGAAATGACTCGGCAGACAGGGAAAATTGTCTTCAATATCAGTGGGAGGTATCTCTGTGGGCGAATGACGGTAGTTGCCCCGATGATCACGCTCAGAGTTCCCTGTCCCGCCAGTTTGAACTTTTATTGTCACATATGCAAAATACAAGAAAAAGACTGCCTCCGATATTTGCATACCTCGCCCCCAGTCGGGCCCCTCGATCGTGATTGGTTACCTTAGTTTAAGCTTTGAACCACCTGTATGTTGACGCCTTTCTGTCTGGTCTACAATTAATCAACAAGTTGCAGACTTTGCAGGCGACAAATGTCGCCTGGGCGAGACGGGTGTTCTCAAAGCGTCTTTTGTTGTTCAACAAGACTTTGTTCCCAAATGGTTCATTCCCCTTTGTGACCCAGTCTATCCTTCTTCCCTCTGTTCGCCCCCTTGCATTGATGTGGATTTCAAAAGCCCTCCGCCAGACGGCCAGCGCCTTTGCGCACATGCATCTGGGGGCGCTGGATACGCACCCAAACGTTTAGATGTGCCCAAATTAAATGAAACTTTAAACATGATACATTTTGCTCATAGATTTCTCTATCACCACCTCACCTTAAGTTCCATGTATTGGAGATCACGGGATTTCATAGCTTCCTTCAATGAGCAAATTTGGTTTTCCAACTCGCTCTGTGAGATCATAAACATTTAAACATTGTCAATGCATAAGTGGAAAGTTTGAGACAGGACAAGGCAATAATATCCCGACGTATCCTAAAACACGTGGTGTTTCATTACAAGTACTGTAATGGTTTTCAGTAGTGTATCACGTTCATTTAAAATGTTCATAACTGGAGATAAAAGTTGCAATTATTATTTCTTGTCTCAATTTTCAGAATATGGCAAAACTCAGGAAATTGTCATTACTCAACAATATCACAGAGCTTTTCCACCTGCACATTTTTGTAAAATATACTGTCAGCGCAAGTGACCTAAGGTGAGAAATTGTGTTGGGTTGCACATTTGATACACTAAGACAATCTTGGAGCTTTGAAAGGCAAAGCTTTAAAAACAAACCGGTAATGTATTTCCTTAATGACCTCATGTTCATCTCTTATCTTTTCTTCAAGAGCGATGAATTCCTGCAGTTCATCCTTTTCTTTCAGTTCCTGTGAAAGGGAAGTTTTTTCCTTCTCCAGTTTTTGTGTCTGCCTAATGGCAAAGTCAAGTTCCTGCTTGAGATGGTCTTGCTCAGATGCCAGCATATCCTAGAAAAACATCCAACAGAAAAAATTCCTCAGATGTTTCCTGGTGTGCATGTCATTTTGGTGGCACAATTGTATACGACTGACTCAACATTTACATGCAGCGACTGGTTCACAGGAAATCATTGACTGACATTTAAATTCATAAACTGCCTTCAGTAACAATGATGTTGCCCTTCCAAGATACTTAAAGTGATTCAGTTCCTAACATGGAAGTCAAGTTCAGAAGTCCTTCAAACACTGAAAATAGGCTCCACCGCTGAACATTGCAAAAGGCATGTGGCAAAAGCATTTATTCATCAACGTGGAGATCTTTAACCAGATATATGCTTTAAAGACACATTACCTGGAAAGGGAAATTTTTTTTATACATTGTGTTCTATGGTCCAATGTCACAGTTGGTCATCAAGATTGCTCTGCTCATGTCTAGGGAGAGCTCAACTCAGCTTTACTTATACAGGCAATCAATGAAACATTCTACTCGCATGGGTGGGCATTCTGAAAGCTGTGGCAAATATTTATATTCATGTATTCAAATTGAGGTCACAAAAAAGACAGCTCTCAAACAAAAACGTAATACCTACTGTGCAGTGTCAAAACTGAGCACCTATATTATTATCCTCCTGATTACCAGTAGTTCAAATTTGTCCTCTGTAGAGGACATGTGTGAACCTAAATATCTCCCACCCAGTGGATCCAATCGCATTAACTCCTTTTGTTACTCTAAAGAGGACATTCAGTGCTTTCCAATGATACACAATTTGTAGGGGTTAGAAAAAGTAAGAAAATGGCTTCCCACAGTGCAAGCACTTTTTATGGGAAGAGGAAAAGTAATACTTTTTATCAAACACATTTTTCCTGAAATGCTGTTGGGATTTTAATTATAAGACTCTTATGAACATGTTAAAGTGTTGCCTGAGTTGTTTTAAGTGTATTTGAGCATGTTTAAACAATGTAGTGGGATTTCAAAAATTTCTTTTGGAGTAGTCCAATTACCGTATTTTCACGACAATGAGGCGCCATTAAAAGTCTTAAATTTTCTCCAAAATGGACAGGACGCCTTATGATGCGGAGCGTCTTGTGTATGTGCCGAGTTCCAAAACCTGACTGTCAGCCGACACGCTGTTTATATAGAGAAAAGGCGGAAGTGACTGTGGCCAGGCATGCGGGAAAGAAGTCGGCCAATCAGTGAAGGGTGGGCGTGTATATATATATTGTGTGTATATATATATATATATATATATATATATATATATATATATATATATATATATATATATATATATATATGGAGAGGGAGGGAGGGAGGTTGGGAGAGAGAGAGAGAGGGAGAGAGGGAGAAGGCAGACGTGAGTGAGTCCAGGCATGCGGGGAAGAAGTCCGCCAATGAGTGAAGGATGGGCGTATAAGTGGACGCTAAAGGAGGTTCTCCCGAGTGTTGGTGCATCGGTCTTGGATATCATCAACAGCAGCCTTTCTTCTGGTGTAGTTCCCCAACAGTTTAAACATGCTGTGGTTCAACCCTTGATCAAGAAACCTGGTCTTGATCCAGATGTGCTGTCAAGTTACAGGCCCATTTCCAAACTGCCTTTCATTTCCAAAATTCTGGAAAAAGTGGTGCACAGGCAGTTGAAACTTTTCTTGGATGAACATAACATCTTGGGGGTCTTCCAGTCAGGTTTCAAGACGATGCATAGCACGCAGTCAGCCCTGTTACGCGTTTCTAATGACATCCTCCTGGCAAATGACTCTGGAGACCACGTGTGTTTGGTTTTATTGGACTTAACTGCAGCATTTGATACAGTGGATCACATGTATTCTGCTGACTCGTTTGCAGCACTTGGTGGGACCCCTGTCATGTGGTGTTCCACAGGGCTCAATTCTGGGGCCTCTGCTGTTCTCGCTGTATCTGCTCCCATTGGGTTCAATCTTAAGGAAACATGGTATTCCCTTCCATTGCTATGCAGATGACTGCCAGATCTATGACCCACTGAGCAAGAACGACGCCTTCTCATTAAGGCCACTCCTATCCTGTCTGGAAGAAATCAAAACCTGGATGGGACAAAATTTCTTCAAAATTCAACGAAAAGAAGACAGAGGTGATATTGTTTGGTCCCAGTCGCCCTTGTACATTCCATCCTGTAGACTTGGGCCCCCTGTCTCCTTATCTGAAATCAATGGTCTCAAACTTGGGCCTTAAACTGGACAGTAATTTCAAACTCGATCGGCAAATTGGTGCCGTTGTTAAATCAAGCTTCTTTCACCTTAGACAGCTGGCCAAAATAAAACCTCTCCTCTCACATGAACACTTTGAGACAGTAATTCATGCCTTTGTCACATCCCGGCTCGATTACTGCAATGCCCTTTACTTTGGAGTCAGCCAGTCCTCCATTAAGCGCCTTCAGCTGGTCCAGAATGCCGCTGCTCGCCTCTTGACTGGTACTCGTAAGAGGGAGCATATAACTCCTACTCTGGCATCCCTTCACTGGCTCCCCATTCATTTTAGAGTTATTTTCATGATCCTCCTCTTTGTTTTCAAATTTCTAAATAATCTCGCGCCACCTTACCTCTCTGAGCTCATCCGCCCCTACTCACCTGCCCGGCGCCTCAGGTCTGTGGACCAGACTTTGTTAGAAGTACCAAGAACTAAACTGAGGCTCAGAGGGGATCGAGCCTTTTCTGTTGCTGGTCCCTCTCTCTGGAATGACCTCCCACTGAACATTCGGCAAGCCTCCTCGCTGCCCATCTTTAAAGCCCTCCTCAAAACTCACTTGTATTCTTTGGCATTCTACTCAGCATGACTTAGATTTGTTCTTGATTTTACTGCTTGGTGCTTTCTACCGCCTTTATTACCGATTCGTCTTACTGTTTATTGTGCATGTTAAATCGCTCCATGAACAGCACTTTGTATGCAGCGATGGCTGTTTGAAAGTGCTCTATAAATACTGTTGACTTGACTTGACTTAAAGGGACGCTCCAAGCAGGTACCAACACCTGTATAGAGTGTGGCTATGTGCATTGTTGCAAAACGACTTCGGTTTTGGTTTCTAAGAACCCCCAAAAATAAATTCTACAAAGAGACACGCCTACGAAGCTCAGTTCAAACTTCAAGCCATCGGTTACGCTTTTGGCATGCGTGCCCATCTCACAGCAGCGGTGAAAAACCGAGACGAGCAAATGAACTCTGAGCTTGCTGTTATTCCCGGAGGCTTGACTAAAGAACTCCAACCGCTGGACATCGGCATCAACCGGGCGTTCAAAGTACCGTATTTTCACGACTATTCGACGCATCGTACTAATGGCCGCAGTCTCATTAATGCGTGACATTTCTGTATTTTACACATACACAGGACGCATCGTACGAATAGCCGCAGTTTTACAGTGGTAAAACATACGCCAGCTTAAACATACGGCATGCATGCGCGCACTCTAACACGTTAGCTTGAAGCATACGGTAGCATGCCAAGACATACAAATAAGATAAAAACACGTTTTTAAAAAGGCAACGAAAGCAGAACTGAGTTCGGGTGTATTTTATTTAGCCATCATACAATGTTCTCACGTTTATCGATCAATCATCAACCAGAAATCCATCAAAGTCCTCATCCTCTGTATCAGAAGCAGAGGACTGCACATCTCAGTTGTCATTGAATGCATCACATGCTAGTGTGAGTTGCTACGCATTGCCGAGCGGAAAGAAGGAGTAGCAACAGCAAAGTCAACATTTCTCTCGTGTGAAGCTTTCCCAAATTTGAAAGTAAAGAACAGAGCGAAACATGGTGGCAGCGCGCGTGTGTGTAGAAAGAATTGAACAATTGTGCAAGTACCGTAATCCATCAAAAACGCCGCGTTCCCTCTCGTTGTTGCGTATTGTGGCGTAACTCGCCAAGCGCTGCCTCTCACTCTTTGTAAAGTTGTGTTTGCCACCGATCATCCATTGTTCCCATGCCGTTTGCAACTTTACTTTGAACGCCCGGTTGATGCCAATGTCCAGCGGTTGGAGTTCTTTAGTCAAGCCTCCGGGAATAACGGCAAGCTCAGAGTTCATTTGCTTGACTTTTTTTTTTCACCGCTGCTGTGAGATGGGCACGCATGCCAAAAGCATAACCGGTGGCTTTAAGTTTGAACTGAGCTTCGTAGGCGTGCGTGTCTTTTTGTCGAATTTATTTTCAGGGGTTCTTAGAAACCAAAACCGGAGTTGTTTTGCAACAATGCACATTGCCACACGCTATACAAGTGTTGGTACTGGCTTGAGGCGTCCACTTACACGCCCACCCTTCACCATTGGCGGACTAGCTTGTCTGTCCTCTCTCTCCCTCTCTCTCTCTCTCCCTCTCCATATATGTATGTATACACGCCCACCCTTCCCTGATTGGCCGACTTCTTTCACAGTCACTTCCGCCTTTTCTCTACATAAACAGCGTGTCGGCAGTCAGTCAGATTTTGGAACTCAGCGCATATAAAGGACGCTCCGCACTATAAGGCGTACTGTCCATTTTGGAGAAAATGTAAGACTTTTAATGGCGCCTTATAGTCGTGAAAATACGGTAAAGTTGCGACCGGGCGTTCAAAGTAAAGTTGCGAACGGCATTGGAACAATGGATGATCGATGGCAAACACAACTTTACAAAGAGTGAGAGGCAGCGCTGGGCGACTTACGCCACAATTTGCGAATGGATTGTGGCTGCTTGGACGAACGTGTCTGCTTGCACTGCTGTTCGAGTTTTTGGCAAAGCCGGCATCATTTCTGTGGAGCCACATGGCAATGCGAGTGACTCTGACAACGAGTGGGAACGCGGCGTTTTTGATGGATTACCGGTACTTGCACAATTGTTCACTTCTGATACAGAGGATGAGGACTTTGATGGATTTCTGGGTGACGATTGATCGAAAAACGTGAGTACATTGTACGATGGCTAAATAAAATACAACGGAACTCAGTTTTGCTTCCGTTGCCTTTTTAAAAACGTGTTTTTAGCTTGTATCTGTATGCCTTGGCATGCTACCGTATGCTTCAAGCCTACGTGTTTTTAGCGTGCGCGCATGCATGCCGTATGTTTAAGCTGGTGTATGTTTTACCACTTTAAAACTGCGGCCAATAATACAGTGCGTTTTGTCCATGTGTATAATACAGAACTAGCACCCATTAATGAGACTGCGCCCAACCATACGGTGCGCCGAATGGTCGTGAAAATACGGTACTTCACATAGATTGGGGAATTTCAAAATGAATGTGATAGGACATTTTTTTCCCCTGGTGGTCAGGACGTTAGTGTTGGAAAGGCACAATATTGCATACAGCTCTTGTTGCGCCGATCAACGTATTGTGCAAAAAGTAAGAAAATGTTTCTGTGCTGTACAAGTGGTTACACTGTTGGGGCTGATTGGTCCACACACGCATACATTATTGGTTATCTGCTTATGCAGGTTCACAATACAGTATAGGTGAGCTGTAATTACAGGTCTTATGAACATCCAGAAATGTTCACCTCAAATCAGTAGTGACCTAAAATGTCAACTCCTTTCATTGTGTCACAAGCCCAGTAAGTGCCATCCTATTAATACTGTAGTCCTAAATTGTTTAGTTGGTTTACCTTCTCTGTGGCTAGAATCTCACAACGCTGGACAATCTCTGCAAAATCGATTGCGAGCTATGGGGGGAAAAAGGGAGGTTGTAGTTCAAAATAAAACCAGTACAATGTGCAAGAAACCACGTGAACAGAATCCCGTTTTCGACCCACCTGTTCATCAGATTGCAGCTGCTTGTCACTCTGTTCAAGTTGTTTTTTCAGTTCGGTCACGCACAGCTCCAGCAACTCTACTTTCTCGATGGCCTCAGCTTTTTGCTGAGCTTCACTTTTGAGCTGCAAGTCAACTTCTGTTGCCTTCTCCTCCATTGCCGCAATTTGATCCAAGGCTTGCTGCTTTTGCTGGCCAACTGTTTGAAGTTCTAGTTCCAGTTCTGCCACTCTTTCAACTGACCTGAAACAGTCATTTATATATCCACTAGTATATTACCGTAAATAGTTGTAGACCATCTACATACAGAAAAAAATGAATATATATATATTTTTTTAATTCAGTCGTGATTATAATAGAACTAGTACCTGTTACCCAGGCTACGGAAAGTAATAAAATCTTGACTTCCACTTGTGTCATCTGATGACTCATCAGGAATGTCCCAGTGACCATCAAAGGCTTCGTCATCTATTAAAATGCAAAGTTAGGGATGTAACTATGGTTCTATATCACCTCCGTTGACCGCCAGAGGCATGATTTTCCACATGCACAAAATCATCCTTACAGTACAATGAACATGGAATGTGAAATGCGACTCTAATTTGAATGTACTCGTGGCTGTCCTCACCTTCAACCAACATCTCCATCACACTGGTGCTATCAGCTTTCCTCCTCTGATCGACAATCTCAACAAAGCTACGGCCTGACAGACCATCTTGACTGGGAGACGTGTGGGCCAAGCATAGCATTTTCCCTCCCCACGTAACCCTGCGCTTGGGCACCTTCAAAACAATAATCAAAGGGGGTTGCAGCAATGAAGATTAAAAAAAAACTGTCATGTTAATTTGACAAGTAGTTACCTTTTGTACATGAGTCAGGTTGGTGCTAGTGACCAGTAGTTTGGTGAGGTTTCTTATTCGGTCCTCTTGTTCTACTTGAAGTTGATGTTTTTCTTGGAGAAGCTGAGAGAGCACCTCTCTCTCTGTTGCCGTGGTCTGCGTTTCTGAGGAAACCTGCAGCGGTGGGGGGGTCACTCAGTCAATGCATTGAAAGTGATTCTGCAATAGCACCTCTGCAGACACACAAGGCCAAAAAAAAAGTCCAAGAAATAAAGTTTCTTGCCTCCTGAAGTCGTCTCTTGAGGTCGACAATTTCATTACGATATCTTTTGAGCAGTGCACCGTCATCAGAAACTTCTGTGACATGTGGATCATTTTTCATTTTCTTTGCAGTGCTAGCAAACTGTAGAAACAACACATTTGAAGATTATTTAAACACCAAACAACATAAAACAATAACTGTAAAGCAACTATTGTGCAGCATTTCAGTTCTTTAGTCTAACATTTTTATGGACACAGTTAAAAGAGGGTGTTATATTTAAGATTGCAAAGCATTTATGAGACACAGGATATACACATTTAGGTCAGACAAGTCACTAATCAAAAAATGCTTTGATTTCCCTCTTGTTTGGGATAAAAACGGGCAAATGAATAATGGTTTAATTTGCAGTTTTTCCAAATAAAAGAAAAACTGTTCAAGTTTGTTTTATTGTAACCGATCTTTACATTTACAAAAACACACACTTTGAAAGCTTAACTTTCACTGCCATGTCAAGGGATTGAATTTTTTTTCCCAAGTGTTGTAGCACTTTTAATGCCCTCATAAAGTGCTATGAAAGAAAAGCAATAGTCCAACCTGCAGAGTGCGGAGTGTCTCATCGAGTGATGCAGTCGTGATTGTGCAGAGGATAACTGTTTTGGCATTTCCACCAAGGGAGTTCTGAAGAATCCGTGTCAACTTACTATCTCTGTAGTTAATGAAACTTCGGAAAACACAGCATGTGGAGAGTATGTCAGTATTTTAATCTTGTGAGAGACACAGTGTATCCGTACACACAAAAACACGATTCTGAGATGTGAATGATGGCAAATCGGTGAAGCAGTCACAATTGACAACTGTGGCATTAAGTACAGTAGTTGGCTATATTTGACATACCTTTGGCTATCTTCACTAAGCTTCTTTATCACTTGGCCAAGTGTGAAAAGGCTGCGGTTGATATTGCAACCTTCTTTCAAGCGTGTACCTAACAAGTGAATTCATGTCAAGTCAATTTGATCATTGTTTACCATCAAGCAATACAGCAAGTGAGGTTTCGACTATAGCATAAAACTATAGCTCTTTACCTTCAGCCCCAGTTTGGCTTGCCCTCTCTGATCCAGCCAGGTCAACTAAATTCTGAGACAGACACAAAAAATGGATTGAATCAAAATACAATTACATTTATTTATAAAGCACTTTAAATTCAACAGCCGCTCCTGACAGAGCTGCAGAAGAGGAATAAAAAGACATGGGGGATCATAAGTTAAAAATGAAAATAAATACATGTACAAAAGGAAAAAAACGTATAACATATCTCATTTACTAAGAGTGTGCTGACTTCAATTGAAATACATAACTGAAAAGAATTTCAACACACTTTACACTTAAAACACACCCATTGAAAATATTTGGTTTTGGGGGAAGAGGGGCAAATAAGAGGACAGTCAACACAAAAGGGATGCACTCTGCCAAATTTTCATTTTCTAAATGCAGCACCCAAGTGTATGCCAACAATTCTGGCAGAAGACAACGACCAAGGAAAAGCAGATGCGAGTAAAGAACTATGAGCTGCCTCTTGGCAAACAAATAAAATAAAGTTCACAGCAAAGAAAAACCTCCTTACCAAATGGGAAACAATGATGGCTCCATCTGCATTTTCCCCTGATGCCAGGTCACTTCTTTCACGACTCTCTAGGATCTAAAGTACAGTAGGGGCATTTGTCAATGAATATTATAATCATGAAAATTTAACAGATTTCTTATATTAAAAATACAATCGTAGCCATAAGAGAATTTTTCAAATCATTCATTTGCAAGGGAATTCTTCACAAAGCATACACCGACTTGAACCACTGCAGCCGCACCTTAACATCTCTTAACGAAAAACACATTTTAAACACAAATTTTGAAAAAGAACTTGTGAGGACCACAAAAGATTGGAGGATATGATTGAAAAGTGTAGTCATAAACGTGTCAAAAGAATCATATCACAGAATATTGTTCTAAGTTACATACCATTCGAAAAACGGTGTGTGAACGGCTGCTGCGCTCATTCATTTTAGTCTTTCCATAGTGCCGGTTTTCTGCAAGATGAAACACGTGTAGCATGAAAAAAAATTAAATAAAATAAATCTTCCAGATAGAGACAGATCCCCATACTTACTTTCTCCTTTGCGAATCCAGGCCAGTACTTGAGCAGGAGAGGTCACGAGTTCCTCAGTCAGGTCAACTACATGGATGGTTTTCTGCACAAAGTAAATAAACATTATGCTCAATATTCAAAATTTGAAATGAAAAGTGTGTCAAGTACCGTATCTAAGTTATGCTTGTTGCCTTTATCAAAGAGACCAGAAAACTAAAATGACTGAGGACACAATTCTTAAAAATGATCTCTCCACTGACTTCCCTTCCACAGGAAACGGGCAAAACTCAGTGAGCAAGGGACACAAATTCACTCGTTACAATTCATAACATTCTACTTTTGAGTTTCAGAATTCTTGATTATGAATATCAGTCAAAATAGAAAAAATGGTTCCCATGATGAACGTTTATGGAACCCAAAATTAGTTACCGTGGTTTCCCATTGGGTAATTCGACAGAACCGAAAAACGGTTACCGTGAATTTCCGAAATCCTCAGGCATGCTACTGATGTACGTATATAAATGTTTGCAGCATTTGTTTATAATTGTATATACTGTATATGTTGTTATTTGTCTTATTATCATATGCACTTGAATAAGAAGACCATTTCAGAATTCGAAATTTGGGACTCTCTAAATGCATTATGGGAATCATACTTTTCTGATCAGTAAGTCTCTGCGACTCACTGCCGACTTAAAACTGGTGCGGACCAGGGGAATCCGACTGTTTAATTAAAACAAAGACTCGCGAAGACCCGTGGGGGTGATGACGCAATGTGATTTCTGACCAGTGCTCCGAATGTCAAAGTGAAGAAATTCAACGTGAGAGGCAATTAAGAATGCTCGCCTTTGCAAACAACAGTGACGTCATTAAGATGCGCGCGCATCTTTGAGGCAATTTTTGCAAACATTGAAACTCATCTATTGGCTGTCAATCCATTTTTTTACTCCAACAAAATGGTCATTTCAGAAGACACACACGAAAAAAAAGACAACTTACATTTGTAGTCTCTCTGACTTCCAGAGGTTTTCTTTTCCAACTGTCTACAAGCAGATCAGTCACAGTTTCATTGTATATTTCCATGTAAGACACTCTGAGAAGAAACTCCTTCTTTGGACACTGCAGACCAAACAGAGATCGCCTGTGATTAAATTATATTGACCAACCAAATGTAGCACAATCACAAAAACATGAAACAAAACAACATATTTGACCTTTTTAATGGTTTCAAAGACGTCATCAACAGCCAGTGGGATGACACCAGGAACATGATCACTCCCCATCATTGTGAACGTCTTTCCAGAGGATGTCTGACCATAAGCAAAGATGGTACCTGTTGAAAGCAAAAAAAAATGTAATAAATAAATAAATACCCCGGCAACATTTACACATGCACAGGAACCCGTATGATGTCAAGCTTTACTGTGCCATTACCAACCATTGTATCCTTCCACAGTTGAAACAACCAATGGCTTTGCGATATCCTGGTAAACTTGAATGGTTGTTTCTTCAGCAGTGAACACTCTGTCTGTTCAAAACATACAAGTGCACAACAGATGTTGCTATACGGCAAACGTGTAACACGCGCTGCAGATTTATAAATAATAGACGACACTGTACATGCTTGAGCAGAAAGCCGTACCAAAACTGAAACTCTTTGTTGCGCTCCCGTCATCAATCTGATGAATTAATTTCTTATCACTTTTCCAAAAGACCTGTACAGGCTTCGCCGTTTCTGATGGAACACTTTCTTCTCTGTAACAAAGAAACATTGAAGACATTAGATACTTTGAAGTTGCTGTTTAAAATAAGAGTTGCTGCTGTTATAAAAGTTCCCTCATCTTGTTTCGGAGAATTTTAACTTGCTTTCTGTAATTATGGCCTAGAAATTAGGGATGGGTCAAACTGTGCCGAGGCTTTGGTTCGAGCAATCCAGGATGGAATTCCTGAAGCATGTATCGAAGTATCATTCGTTACAGGGGACATGCTTGCTTTCTGTACTTAGGGCCTTGAAATTAGCGATGGATCAAATTGTGCCGAGGCTTTGGTCGCGCAATCCAGGATGAAATTCCTGAAGCGTGGATCGAAGTGTCATTCGTTACAGGAGACATGACATCATTGATGACGAACTGTATAAAGCCATACTGTTTCAAGGAGTGGTTCACGTGCTGGCGCGTTTAATGAACAGATGAGGAAAGAGCATAATGGATCTGCTAAAATGTTGTGTTAGTTGTCCAGTTGGAACTTGGACAATTTCCTCTGACAAATACAATTACTAATTGATGCAGTCTGCTTAAAAAAAAATGTTGACAACCCTTGGCGAGAGCGCTCCAAATTAGGTCCCACATTGTATGCCTGTATGGGGTCATTCCATGCCAAAACACCCAGCGGTTTTAATAACCAAGCGGATTTTGATTTTAATGAAACTTGTAGTACTTGTAGATAGTGATGGCAAAACACGAAAGATCATATTTTAGGTTAATCAGAGCAGGTGTTTGGTGAAATAAGTAGTCAGTGGAGCACGTCTATGGAACTACTATATTTCAGAAGCATTTTTGATTCTGATTCAAAGTTTTGTTTTTATATCCAATTTGATGTTGGAGTTATGACCTCATTTTAAAAAAAGGGAATTTTTTTTTTCTTCTCGGGTAATACAGTGGTTTAATTAGAAGTGTAGCGACTCCAGAGTGGATGAAACACTGATATAGTTGTTCATTAGGAATTAAAATTAAATATATTTAAAAAGATGAGACATCGATTGCATAAGCACCAACAAGTTTAAGCAACATATCATGTCTTATTGGATTAGTTTATTTTGTACCATAGCAGTCACCACTAATCAATCACACACAGATTGAATGAATAAAGGCCTCAATATA
Source organism: Hippocampus zosterae (assembly GCF_025434085.1). Classification (NCBI taxonomy): domain Eukaryota; kingdom Metazoa; phylum Chordata; class Actinopteri; order Syngnathiformes; family Syngnathidae; genus Hippocampus; species Hippocampus zosterae. Next base: position 21,534,780 of record NC_067452.1, read on the forward strand.
TAATTATGGTTTTCATTTTGAATTGAATACAACTTTGTCAAATGTGCATACAGCACAGATGAAATTTCTTCCCTCTCATCAACATAACAATAGTAGCCGCTGCGGGTGTCCGGGCCGCCATCAATATAAAAGTTAACAAAAAAATGACAAAATAATACATGACAACACATGAGAGACAGACAATCGTGCAGTCTTAACCACTTTCCTGCATACACTTGTTGTCTGAAGCAGTTAAGCCTACCCGCCTTAAATCTTTCTTTATTTATTTATTATTTTATCTGTGTTTTACTATTGGTCTTGGCTGTACAGTGTCCTTGAGTGTTGTGAAAGGCGCTTACAAATGTGATGTATTATTATTATTATTATTATAGATGAAAGAGGAGCGAATGGATTCAAAGTGTCCTTTTCACCAGTGGATCAAAGACGTCATGCTGCAATGTGCACACGTCTGCTACAAGCTAAGCTTGAAAGCAACAAGAAGCTGTAGCATCCATTAACGAAAAAGAGAGATTGGCGCTCTTCTCCTGTCCCCTTTCAGTGATGGTTCCCATGCAGATACTGATGCAAGACTACTAAAAAAAGCCATCAAACATACTGCAGTTTAAATGCTTTGGACCACCAGGTGATTTGTGTGCCCAATAAACCAAGAAAACTTTATCGGGCCCCCACTACTAGAAATACAGTATGAACTGTATGTACTATGACTTAAAAAAGGGAGAATAGAGACTCACGGGTAACAATTATGTTGTATAGTAGACCTCACTACAATAATTATAGCTGGGTTTGGGGAGGGGGGGGGGGGGGACAACAACATTAATTCGCCCTAAACATACATTGATAAATTACTAGTGTACGGCAGTACGACTTTTTATGATGGATCGACGCAAGCTGAAAATGCCAAGACATTTTTTTGTACGAGTCCATTCTTATGCTTAAACGTAAAAAAAAGTTGCTTTTATCCGCTGAGGCAGTAAAGTAGGATATGCCCGTTTTTAGATTTGTTGAGCACTTGTCACATTACATACTCGCTGACAACTCACCTTTGAATAATTGGACGCACTCTAACACATACTTTAACAGCCGACTCCTCAGCCATTTCGTTGCTTGAAAATCCCCCCGAAAATCCAATTAAATTGCTTTTGCCGGTCTTGTCGACACCAAACACTTCCCTCAACACAACTGCCGTTGCCTCGTTTAAGAATTCAAATTTCTTCTTCTCTTGAAATCTAAGTGCGGCAAATGGCGTAAAAGGCGCAACATTGCTTCCCACTGGTCAGAAGTGTGAATTGAGTACTGCACTTTTTGATGAACGGCGGTTGACAAGCTGTCCTTTGATCTCAGTGGTGACTAAATAAATATATTTCCACATTCGTTATTCTAGTTCGTGCAAATAAATGGCCAATCGTGTTGTATTTGCTTGTTTTCTTGAAATTCAACGACACTATTCCACGTTGAAGTTAATCTCTTTTCGGGTTGCTGTGGTTTGTGTTTACGACAGTACTGTAAGTTAAAATATTTTCATTAATTTACACATCTGCGCATTGATGGAACCCATTTTAAAGCACTTTCTAAAACAAGCACGTTACGTGTCAGTCATACTAAACATTTCTATTAACAAAATAAAACAGGAACAAAAACACAGAAAAAGGAAAAGAACTGAAATTACAAGTAGCTTTGTGTGTTAATTTTAAATGTATTGATTGGCTGTACACCAATGCAGAAGAAGAAATGTTAAACAGTTTACAAATTGCAATTAACTTCAATACACAATAAGTACATAGTGTAATGCCCTTCAATGCGGGAAGAAGGGTGCACACAGTCGCTGATGCAATAGTCGTTTTTAACTAAATAAAAGGAGCAATAAACACACATTCATAGGAGTCTGCTGTTTGCCACAACTCACCTGCTTTAAAAACTAATTAAAACTAATTCCATCTAAAAATCACAACGAAATAAAAACTCACAATGATGTTAAATTTCCCCAGTGTGGGACAAATAAATATCTTAAATCCAAAACAAGGGCCCTTGTCACAGGACGTGTTTTGACAAAATAAATAAAAGTGTGACTTACAGAGATTTTGCCAACTACAAAAAGCTCCTGTGCCATGGAGCTCACCTTTGGTTGACCCATTACTAATAGTTTTGTTTTGACTGTCTGCGTAAATACTTTGCACAGACACATAAATGTACCCCCCAAAGCAGAATAATGCACAATTTAGTTTTTTAAAATCCTGTTTTAATGCAACACTGCACCAAGACAAGACACAATACTATAGAACAATTCCAATTCATTTCTTTGGGTTACAGTAATTGGCAGACATCCAGGCTCATACAATATGTGTTATTAGACATGGGTGGGTGATGGTAATTTCTGATCACAAATAAGAAATTAAATCAGAATGCAACTCTTAACATACAGAGAAGCATAGCTGAAGAAGCATAAATACATATTTAAGTTACAAGCAGTCAAAAAGAAAAGAAGAGATAGAAACAGTTGATGTTAAATAATCATTAGAATATTGGTAGAGTGGTTGCAAAACGCTTATTCCTGTGGTAGTGTTACTGAAAAAGGCAGTGTTGGAATGGTATGTCTTTTAAATGTCCGGTGAATTTCATTCATGATCTTATAGAAAAATATTGAGCATCACAAAAAAAAAGAACATATTTGAAGATTTGTATTTTATTGGACAGTTTTGATTAGGATACAGGTAGCTGCTTGAAAATATTGCTTATGTGTTGTGAAACTTTTCACTGATGGTTCATTTCCTTTTAATATATGGGGGCCACATGGAACAGTGGTACAGTAGTTGTTTCCCAACCCAGAAGTTGGTGGTTCGATCCCTGGCCATTGTGACCATGTCAAAGTTTCCTTAAGCAAGATACTGAACCCCCAGTTGCTTCTGATGCTGCGTCATCAGAAGGTGAATTAGGTATCAGTGTAAAGCACTGTGAGTACCGGAGGTAGAAAAGCACCATATAAGTGACTTCCCCTTTTACCATTATTTCATTATTCGGCTCTGCTGTCTGTGGGCTCAGAGATTTAAAATATGTAACAAGATAAACATTGTGAATCTCTCTCTCTCTCTCTCTCTCTCTCTCTCTCTCTATATATATATATATATACAGTATATGTATGTCAATAGACAAAATGTTCGACAAAGAAGGAAAAGCTTCAGACATATCCATGTCACGTTGTAATGTTACAGTGCACGAGTGAGTCAGTTGCAAGTAATTTTCTATTTATCCTTTATAAAGTGTTAAGAGCTTGGTTTTATAAGTTCAATGGAGATTTATCTTTACAGCAGGCAACAAGCGAACGCTCGCACTGGCCTCCACATAATGTGTCTTTGTATGGGAAACGTTCACCACTTAAGAAGTTGCAGGAGCTTAGCTGGCTATTCCTCTCCTTCCAGTTTTTGTGTGACACACTTGATGCGAATATTTTCTCGAAGGTTGCGGAGACGTGCACTGCGACTTGTGATTTCCTCCACGTAGGGCTTAGGGAACCAGCCCCGTTCCCCGTCGGACAGCCGGATGCCTTCCACCCAACCTGGAAGAGAGATCAACCACATTAACATTGAATGGGGGAAATCTTGATGGTCCTTCAAAGTCTTTTCTGCTGATGGAAACATGATCAGAAGCACTGACCTGCATTTAAATCTAATATTTTACACCTCAACAGTCGTTTGCCTTCATTCCATAGTGTGTCTGTTGGCTGCACGAATTTCACTTGTCTATGGTTTATCATCTTCTTATTCTTTGTCCAATCAGATTTCAGCTTCTACATGTTGCCATATGAATGCAATCTTCCCAGGATCTTCAGATTCCGGATTGCTGGCCGATGCCAAATTTACAGTGGTAAATCTAAGTTTACCATTCCAAGCCAACCAGAATTCAGAGTCAATAAACACAACCAGTGAGAAGGCTGAGGGTGATGTCAGCATTTTTCCATCCTCTATTTGATTCAGAGATACTTGAATGAGATTCCTGTACATTCTTTGAAGCTAGTGACCGAGCAAGAGAAGACGACCGTAGGACATGATTGAAAATTCATTTTCAAGGTGGCCTGATCGAGGTCAACATCCAAAATGCATTGCCCGCCACTGGTTCTCCTCTGTGTCTCCCTCTCCATAGAAAATAACAAAATATTTACTTGGTGGTGTAATTTCAGACTTAATGTGGGCAGCCACTCCAGACATCAAACTATTTTTTTTCGGTATATACAAACAAAAAGTCCCGTGGTCACTCCTAACTAGACAAGCCGAAAGGAATGAAGATATACCAAAAAAAAGTCTGTTTTGAATATATTCCCTTTTTGTTGACGAAATGTGACAAATAAGCCTACAGTTTGTTTGTTTGTTTTTTTGGGGGGGTGTTTACATGGGTGTGTTGACATGTGATACCTTCGGTATATTGTGGGCATGTATTTTAAACCATTTTCTCACCGTCACTTGTGATGGTCTTGGCATGGAGAATGTCTGCCTTCTCCAGTGTTAACTCATCATGTTCTTGTGCCTGATAGCTTCTAATGCACTGGACCTGAGATATGTCTGAGATGAGAAAATAAGGAAATGCAACAATTAGAATGGTTAGCCTTCATGCATCACAGTGAACCACACCCGTCCAACCCAAGAGGTGTAGTAGGGCAAAACAATTTGTCAAAGTCAAATCGACAACGCAAAGTAGTAGGATGCGGTTTTCACATAGTTAATAATAACATCCATCCATCCATCCATCTTCTACCGCTTATCCGGGACCGGTTCGCGGGGGCAACAGCTTTAGCAGGGAAGCCCAGACGTCCCTCTCCCTAGCTACTTCTTCCAGCTCTCCCCGGGGGATCCCGAGACGTTCCCAGGCCAGCTGGGTGACATAGTCTCTCCAGCGTGTCCTGGGTCTTCCTCGGGGTCTCCTCCCGGTGGGACATGCCCGGAACACCTCACCAGGGAGGCGCTCAGGAGGCATCCGAATCAGATGCCCAAGCCACCTCATCTGGCTCCTCTCGATGTGGAGGAGAAGCGGCTCGACTCTGAGCCCCTCCCGGATGACCGAGCTTCTCACCTTATCTCTAAGGGAGAGCCCGGACACCCTGCGGAGAAAACTCATTTCGGCCGCTTGTATCCGGGATCTCGTTCTTTCGGTCACGACCCATAGCTCGTGACCATAGATGAGGGTTGGAACGTAGATCGACCGGTAAATTGAGAACTTCGCCCTTTGGCTCAGCTCCTTCTTCACCACGACAGACCGATACAACGTCCGCATCACAGCAGACGCTGCACCGATCCGCCTGTCGATCTCTCGCTCCCTCCTGCCCTCACTCGTGAACAAGACCCCAAGATACTTAAACTCCTCCACTTGGGGCAAGATCTCCCCCCCGACCCGTAGGGGGCACTCCACCCTTTTCCGACTGAGGACCATGGTTTCAGATTTGGAGGTGCCGATTTTCACCCCAACCGCTTCACACTCGGCTGCGAAACGCTCCAGTGAGAGTTGGAGAGCCCCGTTTGAAGGAGCCAACAGCACCACATCATCTGCAAAAAGCAGGGATCCAATACTGAGGCCACCAAAACGGACCCCCTCAACGCTTCGGCTGCGCCTAGAGATTCTGTCCATGAAGGTTATGAACAGAATCGGTGACAAAGGGCAGCCTTGGCGGAGTCCTACCCTCACTGGAAACGATTCCGACTTACTGCCGGCAATGCGAACCAAACTCTGACATCGGTGGTATAGTGACCGAACAGCCCGTATCAGGGGGTTCGGTACTCCATACCCACGAAGCACCCCCAACAGAACTCCCCGAGGGACACGGTCAAACGCCTTCTCCAAGTCCACAAAACACATGTAGACTGGTTGGGCGAATTCCCACATACCCTCGAGAACCCTGCTAAGGGTGTAGAGCTGGTCCACTGTTCCACGGCCGGGACGAAAACCACACTGCTCCTCCTCAATCTGAGGCTCGACTTCCTGACGGACCCTCCTCTCCAGCACCCCTGAATAGACCTTACCAGGGAGGCTGAGGAGTGTGATCCCTCTGTAGTTGGAACACACCCTCCGGTCCCCCTTTTTAAAAAGAGGGACTACCACCCCGGTCTGCCAATCCAGAGGCACTCTCCCCGTTGACCACGCGATGTTGCAGAGGCGTGTCAACCAGGACAGCCCCACAACATCCAGAACCTTGAGGAACTCTGGGCGGATCTCATCCACCCCTGGGGCCTTGCCACCGAGGAGCTTTTTAACCACATCGGTGACTTCAACCACAGAGATAGGAGAGCCCACCTCAGAGTCCCCAGGCTCTGCTTCCTCCAAGGAAGGCATGTTGGTGGAGTTGAGGAGGTCTTCGAAGTACTCTGCCCACCGGTTCACAACGTCCCGAGTCGAAGTCAGCAGCGCCCCATCCCCACTGTACACAGTGTTAGTGGTGCACTGCTTCCCCCTCCTGAGACGTCGGATGGTGGACCAGAATTTCCTCGAAGCCGTCCGGAAGTCGGCTTCCATGGCCTCACCGAACTCTTCCCATGCTCGGGTTTTTGCCTCGGCGACCACCGAAGCTGCGTTCCGCTTGGCCAGTCGGTACCCATCAGCTGCCTCTGGGGTCCCACAGGCCATAAAGGCTCGATAAGACTCTTTCTTCAGCTTGACGGCATCCCTTACTGCTGGTGTCCACCAGCGAGTACGAGGGTTGCCGCCACGACAGGCACCAACCACCTTACGCACACAACTCAGATTGGCCGCCTCAACAATAGAGGCACGGAACATGGTCCACTCGGACTCAATGTCCCCCATCTCCCCCGGAACATGGGAAAAGCTCTGTCGGAGGTGGGAGTTGAAACTCCTTCTGACAGGGGATTCCGCCAGATGCTCCCAACAAACCCTCACAATACGTTTGGGTCTGCCAGGACGGACCGGCATCTTCCCCCACCATCGGAGCCTATTCACCACCAGGTGGTGATCAGTTGACAGCTCCGCCCCTCTCTTCACCCGAGTGTCCAGAACATGCGGCCGCAAATCCGATGACACAACCACAAGGTCGATCATCGAACTACGGCCTAGGGTGTCCTGGTGCCAAGTGCACATGTGGACACCCTTATGTTTGAACAAGGTGTTCGTTATGGACAGTCCGTGACGAGCACAGAAGTCCAATAACAAAACACCACTCGAGTTCTGATCGTGGGGGCCGTTCCTCCCAATCACGCCCCTCCAGGTCTCACTGTCATTGCCCACGTGAGCATTGAAGTCCCCCAGTAGAACAAGGGAGTCCCCAGCAGGAGTACTCTCCAGCACACCCTCCAAGGACTCCAAAAAGGGTGGGTATGCTGAGCTGCTGTTTGGTGCATATGCACAAACAACAGTCAGGACCCGTCCCCCCACCCGCAGGCGGAGGGATGCAACCCTCTCGTCCACCGGTGTGAACCCCAATGTACAGGCACTGAGCCGGGGGGCAATAAGTATGCCCACACCTGCTCTGCGCCTCTCACCGTGAGCAACTCCAGAGTGAAAGAGAGTCCAACCCCTCTCGAGAGGACTGGTACCAGAACCTAGGCTGTGTGTGGAGGCAAGTCCGACTATATCCAGTCGGAACTTCTCTGCCTCACACACCAGTTCGGGCTCCTTCCCTGCCAGAGAGGTGACATTCCATGTCCCAAGAGCTAGCTTCTGCAGCCGAGGATCGGACCGCCAGGGTCCCCGACTTTGGCTGCCGCCCAGCTCGCATTGCACCCGACCCCTTTGACCCCTCCCACGGGTGGTGAGACCATGAGAAGGGGGACCCACGTTGTCTCTTCGGGCTGAGCCCGGCCGGGCCCCATGGGTGTAGGCCCGGCCACCAGGCGCTCGCCAACGAGCCCCACCTCCAGGCCTGGCTCCAGAGGGGGGCCCCGGTGACCCGCGTCCGGGCAAGGGAAACTGAGTACCATCGATTTTATTTTTCATAAGGGGCTTTTGTGAGTCGTGCTTTGTCTGGTCCCTCACCTAGGACCTGTTTGCCATGGGTGACCCTGCCAGGGGCATAAAGCCCCAGACAACTTAGCTCCTAGGATCATTGGGACACACAAACCCCTCCACCACGGTAAGGTGACGGCTCACGGAGAGGCCGTCATATATATATATATATATATATATATAAGATGGCGCCCGAGTAGGCAGCCTTCGGCAAGTGCTCTTCAAGAGCCTTGCTTTTTTGTACTTTTTTGCTGTTTTTGTCTTTTGTTTTGTCACATGTTGTTTGTTGTTTCATTGTGTGGACCTGATATGGACTGTTTTCAGCGCTTTTTGGCCACGACATTCGTCAAAGGAGCAGTATCTGTGCTTGGTGGTTGCGCCTTCTCGGCAGCACGCCTGTACCAGCACAGATTTTGATTGGGAGGAATGTCGGCGCCATTGACTGTCGGTGCTGGACAGACCTGGGGCGCTTGTGTTTTTTGCGCCAGTAATGGGCAGCATTTTTCACAACCCCGATTTGTTCAGTGGCTATGTCAACGCTGTTGGACAGTTGGCGTTGGTGCGGCTGGATGGATGGCCGCTGAAGTTGAGGATGAGGAGAGAGGAGCGTTGGCGAAGAGCGCCGATGCATATTTGGAACCGTGAGTCGCCGCTTGGAATTGAAATGGATTTCATTGGGACAGGAGAAGTTAACCAATCTCTTTTTTCGTCAATGGATGCTACAGCTTCTTGTTGACTTTGAAACTTAGCTTGTAGCCGACGTGTGCACATTTTGAGCATGACGTCTCTGATCCACTGGTTAAAGGACACTTTGATTCTCTCCTCTTTCATCTCAAACCGCTTCAAACAACAAAGCGTGTGACGGAAAAGTGGTTAGGACTGCACGACTGTCTGTGTTTTATGTTATGTGTTGTGTTTATTATTTTACCTTATGTTAACTGTTTTGTAAAGCGCTTTGTTACAGCTGCCGCTGTTGTGAAAGCGCTATATAAATCAGCATGTATTGTATTGTATATATATATATATATATATATATATATATATATATATATATATATATATATATATATAATAACATTTAAAGGAAAAAAAGGTGGATTTTGTTTGGTCGGGGGGCTTGTGTATGTATGTATGTATGTATTTATTTATTTATTTAGTATCTAGATAAGTTCAGTGCCTATGAAGTGAAGTCCACATGTTTACATATCATTGTTTCATAAAACATGAATACTTAATTTTATGAAGTTGTTGAAGTGAAGCTGTAGAGATGACAAGCCAAAGTGTTTAGTAAGTTAAGACCTCTTTTGGAAGTATAGATGAAGTGTCTTTCGTATGAACTCATGTTTCATTTGTCTTAATTTTAGCATCAGCCTAACATACGAGACCAAAACATTTCTGTTTGTTATATCTGATATTGCTTATTGTAATACAGTTCACAATTAACATTTTTCAAAATCCTTTAGCCTTACTTTAGACTCACCATCATTCTCACTGGCTTGCTCAATGTCTTCTCGAGGATTGGATGGAAACATGGCTGCGATCCATCGCTGCTTTCCGCTCCTTCTTGCACACAAAATCAACACAAATTAGAGTGCACTTTTGATCAAAAGCATCCAGTTATGCTCTCATGTCCACTTATGTCTCGGTACATACTCAGTGTTTGACTTGAGCAAAATCTGATGTTTGAGTTGCTGTCCTTCACACAACTGTAGGTGGAAGATGAAGCCTGAGATTCCTTGCAGCTTCTGACTCAAATCCTTCACTTTTAGCTCTCCTATCTTGGCGTGAACAAACACCAAGAACTTCCATGTGCTGCAACACAACCACAAACTGTTGGTTACAAAATCATACCAAGTAGGACTTATTCACATCCTCCAAAACTGTTCATTTGGAGAATAGCGTCTACTTTTTTCATGTTTAAAGTAGAATCATCAAACATCCATCTATTTTCTACAGTGCTTGTCCTCATTAGGCTCGCAGGTGAGCAGGAGCCCATCTCAGTAAACTTACGAAGAGGGAAGGTTAAAACCTGGACTGGTTGGTAGCAAAACACACGGCACACAGACCAACAAGCATTCGCGCACTTATGGGGCATTTTGAATTTTCAGTGAACCTAACTTGCATGTTTTTGCAATGTGGGAGGAAGTACCCGGAGAAAATCCACAGATACACAGGGGAGAACATGCAAATTCCACACAGGAAGGCTGAAATTCCAACCCTCAGAATTGTGAGGCAGATAAGCTAACCACTAGTCCACCATGCTTCCTGAAAGTAGAACCAAACAAGCAATTAAAAAAATGTAGCCAATATTTTCCATTTCATTTTATTGCCATTCAGAGTACTTGTATCATCAAAATTTGAAAGAAGATGATTCAGCTCATCTGGCTACGGCCTTCCCTAAGTGGTACTGTAGGATAAAGCTGTAATGAAGTGGCCTGCTGGTGACCTACTCTTTTCTCCTGGACAGCAGGAGGCAGTCGTTGAACAGGTGCAAGTATACTGGCTTGGTGGGCAGCTTGAGTTTGGATCCAGAAATACTCATGGTCTGCATGTCCACCTCCAGAAGTTCACCATGCTTCACCAGCCAGCGAGACTGAGAAATCAGAGGGAAGATCTAGAAAGAAGGAAAATGTGTGTTTAAGTCTCTGTAAATGAAATAAATGTGTTGTAAATGACACACCCCACATAGAAGAGTGTTGTTAATAACCTGCCAAATTTGAAAGTTGGAGTGCTTTTGGTTGTGTAAAGCACAGTGAGTTGCCTAGTCGATGAAATGTGGCATATATAGTAAATAGACATGCTTTAACTGCATAAATCTCTCTGTTTAAAGCCACGTATGACTGGAATATCTCCAACTGGGTCACCTGCCATGGGAGGCGCTAGCCACCAGCTAACTTGCGAACCAACTGTCGCTCCTTGGAACTGGACCACCAGCTGTGGACACGCCTGTGGTATCACCTCCACTTGGGAATTTAAATAACAACATCGAGCTGTTCTGTAAATTGTGGCGTCCAGGAAAGATGCATTTTAAGGAGTATAGGCATAGCTAGCTAGCTAACTTTATAATGTAGCAGTATAACTGGGCCTCTTGATATTTGGAAATCTCAATTGCACTGCATCACCATGAGATGTGAATGACATCACTCAAGTTTGTCAGGAGCACAGTTTTAGTTACGCACTCTTAAAAAATACATAAAAATGAAAAAATATGAGAGGAAAACTAAAATGGCGAAGAAGAACAATCCCACAATAATTCAGTGCAACAAAGTTTTTAGTGTTTGCACATTTTAAACAATTATCTTCAAACATTTAGAATGTATTTCAAAAACATCTCTGAATTCACTTTATGGGGTTCGAATGTTTTGTTTTGTTTCAATCAACAGACTTGTCACCTTGCCCTCAAACTGAATTTTCTTATTGAGATGGATGAGTTCCTCCATCCTCTTCATGGACTGCACGCTGGAGTTGCACTCCTTAATGATCTAAGACAAGATCGTCACCAGAGTTAGGATTGTACACTAGTCTTTTTAGCATGAGATATTAAGTACCCTTTTTAACTCATTGAAAGCCTTTGTTGCAGTGTCTTCATCTCTGGAGCCTGGAGTGGTCCGCTTTAAGATGTTCTACAAACATTTTAACATTCTTTGAAATGTATTGCATCATGTTACATATTCTGCAAATGTAAAGTGTCTGCAGGGTGTTTCAAGTGTACCTCCACCAGCATTTTAAGCCGAGTGATCCTTTGGAATGGGAGGATTAGAAAGGAGGTCAGAGGAAGTCTCTGGCAGACGCTGTCTTCCTCCAGACGGGCCAAAGTGGCAGGAAAGCGAGCTTTCTCCTGCCTGACGATACAAGAGGGGCCCATGTTGAAATAATCATTAGAAAAATTCAGTTTAATCCTAATGCACAACATAACACACAATGCAATGCACATGAACGTCCAAAGTACCAGTAATTGGCTGAGGCTTCATTTGTGTCACGTCCCGTGTTTGCCAGCAGGGGGCAGGCTTTTCCTGCCTACCGCCGACACACCTGTCACCCATTAGGGACTGATTACACAGGCTTTATCTTTGTGCTCGGGCAGTTGACTTACTGCCGGAGTATTCCACGCCGTGCCAATTCTCTCGCTTACTGTGCTAATCTATTCGTTGCCGTGTAGCCTTGTGACTGTGATTGCGCGTCGTTAAATCTACTCTTATGAATTCCTATTGTTGCCAACTATATTCCTTGCCATCTCGCAAGCGTTTTCTGTTACTTCCTTTTATTCCTGGTCCTGATTTTGACCAGCGTTTTCTGTTTGTTGCTCCCGGACGGGTATTTTGTGTTTTGTATTAAAACTCATTTGTTCTCGGACCATCTTTTCTTTGTCTGCTATTTCGGGGATCCACCTCCTTATCTTGTTGTGCACGAAGCGATCATTTTATCGCTTCGGGCACAACGTGACAGAATACTCCGGCCACCATGGATCCCGCAGACTTAGAAATTTGTTTTTCCGCTCTGTCCTGCCGAGAGCAACAGTTGAGTCAGCAGGGCCAAGCCATTGCGGAAATCAGCAGCGCGGTTTCCATGCTGGCTCACAGGGGCGATGATTTCGAACCCCGTTTGTTACGGTTGGAGGAACGGAGAATACCTTTCCCCGTAGTTCGTCCTGCCACCACTAAGGCACCCGCATCATTTCCTACTATGATGAGGGAGCCGTCGCTTCCACACCCCCCACGTTACGGGGGTGAGCACGGGCAGTGTGGGTACTTCCTCCACCAGTGCTCGCTCGTTTTCGACCAGCAACCTTCCCTCTATGCTACTGACGCCGCGAAGGTGGCATATATTATGAGCCTGTTGACAGGTCCGGCGGCGTCATGGGCGATGGCGACAAGCGACGCGAAGCCGAGCCTCCGGTCTTCATTCCACGGCTTTGTGGCGGCGTTTCGCCGGGTGTTCCACCATCCCGTGCGGGGCAGAGAGGCTGAGGGCCGGCTACTTGAACTCCACCAGGGGAGGCGATCGGTGGCGGACTACTCCATCGAGTTCCAGATTCTGGCCGCCCAGAGTGGCTACGGTGACCGGGCGCTGTGCGGACTGTTTCGTCGTGGATTAAACACCGAGCTCAAGGATGAGCTGGCGACTCGCGACCACAGCTCCAACCTGGAGGAGTTAATCGAGCTCTCCCTGCGATTAGACAACCGCCTGAGAGAGAGAAACCGGGAGCGGGGAGGTGATCGTTCTCCGTCCCGGTGTGCCACGTACTGCGGGGAGGAGCCGATGCAGCTGGGTGGCGAAAACGTTGGACCGGAGCAGAGACGGCGCCGATTCAACGATCAGGCTCGGTCTGACAGCTGTCAACGAGGACCTCATGCTGCTCCCAGCCGACCGGAACATTCCCCATCCTCGCCCTCCAAAAACTGTGAGTCCCGACCCCGCGCAGAGTCCCCCACGCCTCGGCGAACTGACTCCCGGCCGGGACACACCGGGAGACTGGAACTCGAGGGCGAGATATTTGAGGGGTCCCGGTCGCGGCGGGTTAGGGCTCTGATAGACTCGGGGGCTGATGGTTGTTTTATGGATACCGACTTCGCCGCTGACCTGGGCTGTTATGTCGAGAAGTTGGCCGATAAAAAGCGGGTTTGTGATCTCGATGGACGCCTCCTGGGGGTCGTAACGCAAAGAACAGAACCACTAAAACTAAAATTATCCGGTAACCATGTTGAGCATCTTCGGTTCTATTTAATGCAGTCTCGTAACGCTCCGGTTATTCTCGGCTTGCCCTGGCTCAGGACTCACAACCCCGTAATTTCCTGGGAGCGTCCGGCAATAGAGAGTTGGAGCCGGAACTGTTATGAACGTTGTTTAGGATCAGCCGTAGGGCAGCACGAACGTGCCGGTGACGACATCCCCGAAACTATCTGCCTTGACGGAGTGCCAGACTGCTATCATGACTTGCGACAAGTGTTCAGCGAGGATCGCGCACGCTCTTTGCCCCCGCACCGACCCTACGATTGCGCCATAAACCTGCAGGCGGGCGCTCCGTTGCCAACCTCACGGCTGTATCAGGTGTCTAAACCCGAGCGCGAGGCACTGACGGAATACATCAACAGCTCGCTCGCTGCAGGTCTAATTAGACCATCGCGATCGCCGTTAGGTGCGGGGTTTTTCTTTGTTGGAAAAAAGGACAAATCCCTTCGACCGTGTGTGGATTATCGAGGTCTGAACGACATCACGGTAAAAAATAAGTATCCGCTACCATTGCTGGACTCCGCCCGCCATGAAGGTTCACCCCGTGTTCCACGTTTCCCTGCTCAAACCAGTGGTTTCCAGTCCCTTGGCTCCGCCTCCCACTCCGCCCCCCCCTCCGCGGGTCGTCGACGGTGACCCGTTGTACACGGTTCGTGCCATCCTGGACTCTCGGCGCAGGGGAAAGGGGTTCCAGTATCTGGTCGACTGGGAGGGCTACGAGCCTGAGGATCGGCAATGGGTGCCCCGCTCCTGGATCCTTGATCCGTCCCTTCTGCGCGACTTCCACGCGGCTCATCCAACCAAGCCGGGTAGGCCGCCGGGAGGCGTCCGTTGAGGGGGGGGGTACTGTCACGTCACGTGTTTGCCAGCAGGGGGTAGGCTTTTCCTGCCTACCGCCGACACACCTGTCACCCATTAGGGACTGATTACACAGGCTTTATCTTTATGCTCGGGCAGTTGACTTACTGCCGGAGTATTCCACGCCGTGCCAATTCTCTCGCTTACTGTGCTAATCTATTCGTTGCCGTGTAGCCTTGTGGCTGTGATTGCGCGTCGTTAAATCTACTCTTATGAATTCCTATTGTTGCCAACTATATTCCTTGCCATCTCGCAAGCGTTTTCTGTTACTTCCTTTTATTCCTGGTCCTGATTTTGACCAGCGTTTTCTGTTTGTTGCTCCCGGACGGGTATTTTGTGTTTTGTATTAAAACTCATTTGTTCTCGGACCATCTTTTCTTTGTCTGCTATTTCGGGGATCCACCTCCTTATCTTGTTGTGCACGAAGCGATCATTTTATCGCTTCGGGCACAACGTGACAATTTGAAATGTATTTTATGACTGAATAGTCGAAGGGAACTTAATTTCTTACTTTTGATGACCACAGATAAACATTCCAATGCGTTTCCTTTTATGCTTAACCGAAGAACAATAGTTTACAAACATGTCCCAAAAATGACTCATTAGTCCAAGTCTTTTATTAAAATTAACTGACTTCATACTATTAAGAATGTATTATGGACTATTAAGATTGTATATACTGGTATATATATAAACAAATCACCCAGTTAACTTTGGAGCAAGCTTTGCATCAAAGGCAACATTATTGCACTTGAGAAATTCTTCGGCTCACTACAAGTTAAGTCGTGCAGGTGTATATAAAGCCCAACAAAACCACCCATGTCGACTAGAAAATATTTAACAGCACCACGTTAGACAAATGTTTTTGCTCTTGTCATGCATGTGTATCTTCAGGACAAACACGACTAAGTTGTTTTGCAAAGCTTTTGACGGGAGGCACTTTACTCTTTTTCACACAAATCACTGGATGAGCCTGCCATAGCCCCCATACAGCACTTGCATCCTGACGATTTCTGCTCTCAAATCAAAGCAAAAATATCGTCCGAACGGTGGCTTGTATCTCGAGGAACTCGTTCTCCTGGTCTGCTTGGAACATTTAACCCTTCACTCTCTGGATATGTTCTTCAGATGGTAGAAGGCTGTTTCAGTGACTGATTTGATACGAATGCTGAAAGTCAGATCCGAGTCCACCAGCAAGCCAATGTTTCGTACTTGTTCTTTGGTTTTTAAAGGCAGTGACTCTATGTGTGTACTAACAGCAGCGCTCTTTTTATTGCCAAAACCAATTACCTCTCTTTTGTTTTGTTGAAGATGAAGCAGATTTATTTATTTTTGACAGTAACATAACAAGGCAAGAACTAGCGAGAAGATGACTGAAGCAACAAGACAAAGACCCTACTCACAGGAGACGCTGATAGGTCTGTTCTTGGTAAGCCTGGTTGGTTACATAAGGTAAATAGACCCTGCGCAGAGCCGGGCAGTGATCCAGAACAATGTCACACACGTCAAAATGCAGAATGTCTTCCTCCAACCTGCTCTCCAAGTCATGAAGAAACCTGCAAGTAATGGAGAGTGCTGGATACACCCTCATGACAGACATGTTCAACGACAGGCAAGTGCCTCAAGACTTCACCTCTCACTGACATCTTTGACTTCGGGCAGCTTGGAGAAGAGCCACTGCTTGTCCTGAGCGCCAAGACATTCGGAGAGTTCCTGTGACAGCATGAAATGATCCACAGCGATGGTCAAACTTCGGATGTATGAGGCCTCAGATGTCACCAGCTCAAACTTGGCCTAAAGTGAAGAGTAATGAGTTATTAACTATGAGCAGACCCAGGACACTGGATAGTAATGGACAACCCAAGGTAAAAGTTTACTTTGCAATAAATATGTTCTATGTGCCCGCCTAGCACAAACAATATTCTGATTAATATGGTGTTTGTGGAATAAGAATTAATCAGATGAATCCATCCATTTTCATCTATCTAAGGGGGCTGCCATATTGGTTTTATGCCGCTCGCCGCTGTCGAGTGAAACTGACGTCCACTGGCCTTGGGCTTAATTTGTCAGCGTCTGTTTGCTGGATTTGGTTTCATGACATTTATAATGAGAGCTCGAGGATAGTTTGACATCAATGGATACATTAATCTGCTTAATTCTTATTCCACAAACGCAATATTAATCAGAATACATTGGATCCCCACTATTCATGTAGGATAGGGACATTCGAATATCAAAGATCTGCTGCATTATATCCATCCATCCATTATCTGAACCGCTTATCCTGACCAAGGTCGCAGGTGTGCTGGAACCTATTCCAGCTGTCATCGGACAGTAGGTGGGGTACACCCTGAACTGGTTGCCACTCAATCACAGCTGTATTATTATATTTAAGAACATTGAGGGGAGAAAACACATGGAACACATTTTTGCCTTTAAGGCTCATTTGTGTGATGTGAAAACAACCTCCTGCAATTTTCTCTGCTCATTGCTGAAGTTGTCCAGCTGACCACTAGAGCGCACGTCCGGGATGTCCTGCCACAGGGCAAAAGCAGAACCTCGCGAGGAGCAAAAGGAGCTGGATGGAGATAGACTGAATGGAGATGAGGTCCCATCGGAACCGATGTCTCTGAGGCCGTCCTCGTCTGTGCCCAGCTCCTTGCCCTGTTGCCTTTGGATCTCTCTGTTAATGGCAACATCGCTGTATTCTTGATACAAGATGGCTACAGGAAACATGGAAACATTTTTCAGGTGTCGGCTTTTAAACAGAATCAGAAAAAGAACATTTGTGGAAGAACTTACAATTTGGCAAGAACCTTGATAAGCGATTGGAGCAAGCAACAACAGGCGATGTGCACAAGTCTTCCTCAATGGACCTCTTCCGGATTCTGTCATCATCAATGTTAAGTAAGATCACTACAGTGAACCTCCACTTATTGATTCATTTCATTGCTCTTTGCATAACTTTGCTGTCTTTCTGTAATACTTTTAAGATGAACATTTGAAGGGTGAGTTTGCAATTTTCCATAAAAATCAGTTCTTGTCATATCTTTTAAAAAGGTTAGTATGGCTTGACAGTAGTACATTTGTGGAACATTAGTTAAGTAGCAGGCGGCCCGGTAGTCCAGTGGTTAGCACGTCGGCTTCACAGTGCAGAGGTACCGGGTTCGATTCCAGCTCCGACATCCCTGTGTGGAGTTTGCATGTTCTCCCCGGGCCTGCGTGGGTTTTCTCCGGGTGTTCCGGTTTCCTCCCACATTCCAAAAACATGCATGGCAGGCTGATTGGACGCTCTAAATTGTCCCTAGGTGTGAGTGTGGGCGTGGATGGTTGTTCGTCTCTGTGTGCCCTGCGATTGGCTGGCAACCGATTCAGGGTGTCCCCCGCCTACTGCCCGAAGACAGCTGGGATAGGCTCCAGCACCCCCCGCGACCCTAGTGAGGATCAAGCGGCTCGGAAGATGAATGAATGAATGAATAGTTAAGTAGCAAACTCCACCCGTAATTAGCCATCTCAGGCGACGGCCATGTCGCCAGTTTCTGTCAACTGAAAATGACATCACAGTTGCTCAAGACAAAAAGCAAATATTCCTTTACAAATAAGGCAGTTTTCTGAGGGAAAATACCCACCCAAGTTTGCTGCCCCACCAATGTGTTGGCACTCCATTGTCACTGCTGGACGATGGCGGTGCAGGTCCTACAGGACTGTTGGGGGCGCTCCCACTGTAGCCTCCTGAGCTGCGTTGCTTTGCGTTGGATTTATCTAGAAGGGGTTTAAGTAGCAAGTAAGTCGTGCAGATGTATCAAGATACCTGCTTTTAAAAGTTGGCATACATAGCCCAGAAAAAAATGATTTGGGGACCTCCGTTTTTGCCAATAGTATTGATTATGTGTCATTCATACACCTACTATATACTCATTGTAACACTGGCAGTGTTATTTCCCTTATTGTCAACCTGACATGTCTGAACCTATACTTTTTAAAATCTCAAATCGTAGCAGATTCTAGAGCACATCGGGGTTGGTTTACACAACATCATAAGTGATAAAGCAACTCGGCATATATATATATATATATATATATATATATATATATATATATATATATATATATATATATATTCCCCATCTCAGACAATGGGGAACAGAAGATGAAGCGCTGGAGGAGGGACCATCATGGGATGACAAGCCCCTACACGGGATGTACCACCGGACCATAACTGAAGTGGCTGATCTCAAGAAGTCCTATCAGTGGCTAGAGAGGGCTGGCCTGAAGGACAGCACAGAGGCACTCATCCTGGCTGCTCAGGAACAGGCCTTGAGCACCAGAGCCATCGAGGCCCAGATATACCACACCAGACAAGACCCAAGGTGTAGGTTGTGCAAAGAGGCACCTGAGACGATCCAACACATAACTGCAGGGTGTAAGATGCTGGCAGGGAAAGCCTACATGGAACGCCATAACCAGGTGGCTGGCATAGTCTACCGAAACATCTGTGCGGAGTATGGACTGGAAACCCCAAGGTCAAAATGGGAAACACCTCCGAAGGTGGTGGAGAATGACAGAGCGAAGATCCTGTGGGACTTCCAGATCCAGACTGACAAGATGGTAATGGCGAACCAACCAGATATCGTGATCATAGATAAAGGGCAGAGGAAAGCCGTTGTAGTGGATGTAGCGGTCCCAAGTGATGGAAACATCAGGAAGAAGGAACATGAGAAACTCGAGAAATACCAAGGGCTCAGAGAGGAGCTGGAGAGAGCCTGGAAGGTAAAGGTGACAGTCGTGCCTGTGGTGGTCGGACCACTCGGGGCAGTGACCCCCAAACTAGATGAGTGGTTGC
Source organism: Hippocampus zosterae (assembly GCF_025434085.1). Classification (NCBI taxonomy): domain Eukaryota; kingdom Metazoa; phylum Chordata; class Actinopteri; order Syngnathiformes; family Syngnathidae; genus Hippocampus; species Hippocampus zosterae. The sequence continues at coordinate 21,554,146 of NC_067452.1, forward strand.
AACAGATCCCGGGAACAACATCGGACATCTCAGTCCAGAAATGTGCAGTGCTGGGAACAGCAAGGATACTGCGCAGAACCCTCAAGCTTCCTGGCCTCTGGTAGAGGACCCGAGCTGAATGAGGGACGGACACCACCCGAGGGGTGAGATGAGGATTTTTTTTTTTTTATAAATTCGTGTTAAAGCTGTCACCTGCTTTCTTATTTGGGGGTTCAACAAATTTCAATGGCAATGTGCAAAAATTAGTTGCTAATTAAATTGAATAAATTATTCCCTTTTCCTCAACTTGCGTATTACTTTTTTGACTCTTGTTTTAACTGACAATTATTTGTTTAAATCACATGTCATGACATACACCCTTGTTATTGTTTCCACTACTCACTATCTGGGCTCAAACCGCCAGAAATCTGTTTGTCCTTGGAGGCAACTCGGGCTGACAGCGACTTCCCCAACTTCAAGGTGAAGGAATTCTTTCTTTGGGACAGCTGGAGTCTAGAAATCAGTTCTGAGGCCGAGAAGCGCCGCCGCTCGGGGTCTACTTGGCGACTGTGCGGTGTGCTGCCGCACCCCGTTGCCATCACTGACGTGTACTGACTATCTTGTCTCACACCCGGTTGTGAGTCTTCCAAAATCGGCAGCCTTTCTGTTGGTAGATGGAGAATATCATCCTGAATGAGATTCTGCAGGTCCGCTGTGGCATCTGTAGAAGAAGGGCTGGTGTTGGTGTCTTGTGAGGATTGTATGCTGAAGTCTTCCTCCAGGAAAGATGCGAAGGTTACAGGGAAGAGGAAGTCCGCTTCTAGGACGGGGCTGCTGAGAGAGTCGTCACTCAGGCTGTCTGGAGAATAAACCTGCATCTTACGGCCTGCAAACAACAACTCAGCATATAATAGAATGGACATCTCACATCTGTGAAACTTTAAAGAAAAGGCTCACTCACGGATGGACTTCTCTTTAATCGAACCTTGGGATGTTCGCCTTTGCGGTTGGTAGGAGTCCATGTTGTGAAACTCTGGACCCTCGGATGAGGATGGAGAGCAAGGTATCTGGGAGTCCCAGGAGTCTCTGTTTGTGCAGAGGGATGACAGTGAGAAGGCCAAAGGGAGACTAAGAGGTACGTGTTGGGGACAAGACACTGATGTGCCTCGTGTGTGACTTTGTGCTCCTCCATCGGGCTGTTCTAGTAAATACGTCCTATGACCATTTGGACATTTGATGGCGCCCATGCTGGCATGACAAGAGTTTGACGTTCGCGGATCTTCCTCCTGGCCCGGTCCCTGGTAGCTTTTTGCCCAGTCATTGAGTTCACTCTGCGAGTGTTTAAAAGAGTCGAGGGCTGGAACGTGGGTGGCACATTGTTGGTCATAAGGAAAGCCATGTCCATTTACTCGAGTGCTCGCTGGTGGCTGATGATCGATGAAGGTCAAAGTCTCCTGCTGGCACACGGCCACATGCTTGTGGTGACACGGGTAGGGCAGAGGCTCGTCGTGGTGGGCGTCAGAGATCAGTGCCGCCGACTTGCCTGGGCCAGGGAGCCACATGCTGGGACAGTCTCCTCTGCAATGCAAAGTGTGATGGTGAGGCTGGAAATCAGGAAAAGGAGAGAGTCCATACCCAGGAAGCATGGCTACTCAAACACGCCAGATCTGAGGGAGAATGACAGGAAATAGAATATAATCCGACACTGCACAAGGACTGTAACATGGGGAATTTTCTACTGTACCACCAATATAAATTATTTTGCTTCCAATTTTTTTAATGCACATTTTCTGTCTGTAATTCTATTTTGCATCACTAACGTAAAACATTCAAATGTGTTTGCCTGCAGCGACGGACAGGAAATGAAATTTCATCTTCCTTTTTGTGGAATTGTGTGTGTGTGTTGTCAATGTGCAGCTGTTGAAAAGCAACACCTGTTCTCGTGATGAAAACTAGGACAGTGCGCCTTATCTCTGTCTGACTGCCCACTCCACACACACACACACAGGAGATAGGTACCGGTAGTTAGCACAGATGGTTATGTGTTCCCAGACAAGGGGTGTCTTTATGCATGTTTGAGCCTGGCTGACATCTGAGATTCTGTGGGAAGCGCTCAAGCTGATCCTATCATATGGTGGCAGCCACCAGGCCCTCGACACAACTTCGATCTTATGCTGCATAATGTCACAGGGTGAATGAGAGGCCAGCAAACGTCACTTAAAGCCACATTCCAAGATACAATTCAAACAGTTTTTGTAAGCATGTCACAAAGCGATCTCAAAAATCCCACAAAGGGCATCAAATGATCTTATTCCACCTGCTCATTCCTTGTGCTCCTAGTTTCCAATTACGCCAGTAGAAATCCAATTCCTGAGATGTGTCTTTTTCCCTGTCCTAGCACCAACAGGCTACCGTTTGGGGCTTTTTGCCCTCTAAATTCACTTTGGCTGCTGTAGGGCACTGATATGTTCTGCTGCATGTGGCACAGCGGGGTGGTGCATGGCAATAAATATCAACACTTAACACCAAAAGTGTAAATACAGTGAGCCATTTCCTACTGTCACAGTCGGAAAGAAAACATTCAAATGTAAAGACCTCCACATTGCTTTATGCCGCATTACCCCAGTTGAAAACATGTTCAACTGCAGCCATGCTTAAAGTGAGCAATATTTCATCTTTGGGGTGGCACAACCCTTTGATTTGGAATAACTGTGTCAAGCCTGCAACCCGTTGATTTCATCAGACTTCGGCATTCTTCATTTGAAATGCTTTTCCAAGCCTTTACTGCAGCCTCTTTCAGTTCTTGTTTGTTTCTGGGGGTTTCACCCTTTAGTCTTCATTTCAGAAGGTAAAATACATACTCTATTGGGTCTATGTCCGGCAAAAAAAAAACAACTACATTACAACTGAGCAGGAATATTGATCTTCACTTGATTCATCTCAGACTTTTTTTCATGTCACCTTTTATTTAATTTGTTTGCATTGTTCCGAATAAGACCAAAAGTCTGAACCTTAACCTTGTTTTTCTAGTTTATAATAGAAACATGCTTGAATATAGTATGACCATATTAGGGAGGAACCAAAGCACGGGTTAGGATTTTATGTCAAAGTAGTACAGGGAGTCAAACATTCAAGACAGAACCCTACGCACTTTTTTCATTTCATTGTTTTATATTTATGGACTTTTTTTTTTTTACTTTTTACCCTGAACAAGATTAACTACTGGTATATAAAAAACCTTTACTATATACGATGTAAAACTCATCTAATTAAAAGGGAAATTAAAAATAATCGTTATAACTGGGATGTGGCTGTGTTCAGAAGGAAACAATCACATTCAAACTCATCTTCAATGGGAGTCACTACACACCTGCCACCATTTTAAGTGTCTCAGATTAACCCCAAACGAAATTCAGATGTTTTAGTGGGCTATTCCTGACATTTTCTTGCTTTCTTGTAGAAACCTGAAGTCCAGCTAAAGAAAAACAGTCCCAAGTATAATAATGCAACTATAATAATACTTGGGGCTGATAATACTACTATCATTGGGAATTTCGCCATTGCGAGACTAATAAAGAATAAAAAATTTGGTGAGGAGTTTTTGTGTCAAACATACAGTACCTTTGACAAAGATTATGTTTCTCATTGCTTTAGCAACCCCAGACATATTACGTCAGTGTTCTTTACCATTGACGGACCAGTCAGAACACACCACACTGGCTCGAGTCAGTACCAGTGGGGTGAGAGCTGCGAGTGCGTTTGCATAGTATGTGCGTGTGAGATCACAACAGCACACTAATTGCATTGTCAGTGTACACAGACACACACACAAGCCCACACTCGTGGAATTTTTCCAGCGACACTGTGTATGCGTATGTGCTTAGTTAGATTTAAATTTTTTTTTAAACACTCAGGTTGCAGCCTGTACATATTACCATGTGAATCTAATCTGCTGAGAATCCATAGTGCTGGCTGATGCAACTTAAACTATATTAGCTGATGTGCTCGCCTTATGTCCTGGGTTCAGTATAAGACAAACACAGTGATATACTCTTCATTGAGACGTCTCATCTTCTCTCCGAGCATCATTCATTCATTCATCTTCCGTACCGCTTGATCCTCACTAGGGTCGCGGGGGGTGCTGGAGCCCATCCCAGCCGTCTCCGGGCAGTAGGCGGGGGACACCCTGAATCGGTTGCCAGCCAATCGCAGGGCACACAGAGACGAACAACCATCCACGCTCACACTCACACCTAGGGACAATTTAGAGTGTTCAATCAGCCTGCCATGCATATTTTTGGAATGTGGGAGGAAACCGGAGCACCCGGAGAAAACCCACGCAGGCCCGGGGAGAACATGCAAACTCCACACAGGGAGGCCGGTGCTGGAATCGAACCCGGTACCTCTGCACTGTGAAGCCGACGTGCTAACCACTGGACTACCGGGCCGCCTTCTCCGAGCATCAATATAGCATTAATATTATCTGATTTTTGCAGCGGCAATAAAACAGCAGGAAGCCTCTTTTTTGATGAATTGTTCAGCACTTGCAAAACTGTTGCTTATTATTAAGTGTGTTGAGTTCAGTGCCACCATTAAAGCACTTCATTGCAAGTATGCGCTTGCAAGTCAAAGCAAAAAAAAATAAAGAACATTGGCTGACCACAAATTGCATCAGTCGTGTCTTAAGGCACCATTTGTGCATTTAACAATAAGCATCTCTGGTGATTATGATGTATTTCATGATAGTGGGTTATGTTTTGTCATGTTATTATCTAAATGTTGCTGCAGAACTGCTGGTGTATGTGGTGCAATTGCGTGCCACTCTCTGACGTTATTGGATAGCAAGGGTCACCAACCTTGAAAAACGTCAATGTGCAACACTTGGATTCTATAAATCTCTGCCAGTCTTCCTAGAAAATCAAGAGACACAGGCAGATTACGTCAGTTAGGTCCCCACGGAAATTCCCCGGTACCAAATGCATGGCTGCCACTGTCTAAAATCGCTAATGAGAAATAATTACATTTTGCTATTATAATCATTTTAAGACCAGACTTCTTATTGATGCGGTGATGGAGGCGCGAACTCAGGTCACCTCCCGCGGTCGTAAAGACAGGTGTGGACCCTTGAGGATACGGTTGCGAGGGGCCTGCTTACCCAAATGTGGACAGATGGCGCAGCCTCAGGAAACATATTTATGACGGCCCAGACACCAGCAACATTCAGTCTGACAAATCTGTCTGCCAATTACACAAGGCACACGTGAATGTGGAAGATGCAATTTGGTCAAAACTGCAAGGGACGGGACAGTGAGGTGAGTTTGTGGAGTTTCCTTGCAGCAAGCCAACAGAAATTTATGACAGCCTGGAAAAAAAACAACCACCACCATCTCGCGAGTAAACTCCAAGAGCGTCTGGACCTTTGACCTCCACAAGACTGACTCTCCTTTTGCCCTAACAAGCCTGCTCTCATGTGACAAAAGTGCAAAGGAGCTTTTGGCAAGCTTACACCACTTCAATCATGACACACTGTGTCATAAAATCCTCAAGTCAGCATCCAGCCAAATATGTGAGCACATAGTGACATTTGAAAACGAACCACTCCATGAACACCTCAATCTGACACATTGGCAAATAACATGAAAGAAGTTAAGATACCATTAAAATCCTAACATAATGTCATAAACAATGTTTTTTCTGCGGACGTTGTATCGGTCTGTCGTGGTGAAGAAGGAGCTGAGCCAAAGGGCGAAGCTCTCAATTTACCGGTCGATCTACGTCCCAACCCTCATCTATGGTCACGAGCTATGGGTCATGACCGAAAGAATGAGATCCCGGATATAAGCGGCCGAAATGAGTTTTCTCCGCAGGGTGTCCGGGCTCTCCCTTAGAGATAAGGTGAGAAGCTCTGTCATCCGGGAGGGGCTCAGAGTCGAGCCGCTTCTCCTCCACATCGAGAGGAGCCAGATGAGGTGGCTTGGGCATCTGATTCGGATGCCTCCTGAGCGCCTCCCCGGTGAGGTGTTCCGGGCATGTCCCACCGGGAGGAGACCCCGAGGAAGACCCAGGACACGCTGGAGAGACTATGTCACCCAGCTGGCCTGGGAACGTCTCGGGATCCCCCGGGGAGAGCTGGAAGAAGTAGCTAGGGAGAGGGAAGTCTGGGCTTCCCTGCTAAAGCTGTTGCCCCCGCGACCCGGCCCCGGATAAGCGGTAGATGATGGATGAATGGATGGATGGATGTTTTTTTTCTCCATTTGAAATGGGTCTCCTTATCTGAAATCAACGGTCTCAAACTTGGGCCTTAAACTGGACAGCGATTTCAAACTCGATCGGCAAATTGGTGCCGTTGTTAAATCAAGCTTCTTTCACCTTAGACAGCTGGCCAAAATAAAACCTCTCCTCTCACATGAACACTTTGAGACAGTAATTCATGCCTTTGTCACATCCCGGCTCGATTACTGCAATGCCCTTTACTTTGGAGTCAGCCAGTCCTCCATTAAGCGCCTTCAGCTGGTCCAGAATGCCGCTGCTCGCCTCTTGACTGGTACTCGTAAGAGGGAGCATATAACTCCTACTCTGGCATCCCTTCACTGGCTCCCCATTCATTTTAGAGTTATTTTCATGATCCTCCTCTTTGTTTTCAAATTTCTAAATAATCTCGCGCCACCTTACCTCTCTGAGCTCATCCGCCCCTACTCACCTGCCCGGCGCCTCAGGTCTGTGGACCAGACTTTGTTAGAAGTACCAAGAACTAAACTGAGGCTCAGAGGGGATCGAGCCTTTTCTGTTGCTGGTCCCTCTCTCTGGAATGACCTCCCACTGAACATTCGGCAAGCCTCCTCGCTGCCCATCTTTAAAGCCCTCCTCAAAACTCACTTGTATTCTTTGGCGTTCGACTCAGCATGATTTGTCCTTGATTTTACTGTTTGGTGCTTTCCACCGCCTTTATTACCGATTCGTCTTACTGTTTATTGTGCATGTTAAATCGCTCCATGTACAGCACTTTGTATGCAGCGATGGCTGTTCGAAAGTGCTCTATAAATACTGTTGACTTGACTGTTCAAATGTCAAGATCATCATTTCACTTTTTCCATCAACAATGTGACAAATAACCAGTACAAATGATTTTAAATATTTTGTTATTCTCTATGAAACAAGTAGTAAAATACAAACGACTGGTTGCACAAGTTAGCACAACTTCTGATAACTGCAATGTGGCTCTGTTCAGAATAGGTCCATCACATTCAAACTCATGTTAAATTGAAATGAGCAGATTTGTTTTCCTTTTTAAGCCGAACATATGCGTCAGCTTTTCTATGAAGCCCAACCCCACCCCCTTCCGAAGGTGGGAAGCGTCAGCCCCCTCGGCACCAACAGCAATTAACCCCAAAAGGGGGGATATTTGACAACAAACCCCCATGATACCGGACATTTGAGCAGCACCAAAATACAAATTGTGGCTCAGTCCTGTTATGTAAATAATTTCTTATGTTATTTATTGAAGTACTTTTTTCAGACTGAATCACTGTAATTTGTGCTTTATGTCAACATGCTATGAGCATAAATGTCCTACTATAAAACTCACTCATGTTACTTCAATTTTAGTACGTAATTCCAATTTTAGTACTATAAAACAATGAGGAAAAAAACGACCTGAGTCATTCAAAATGTGTATTAGATTTAGAGTTGGGGTAGGGGGAGGAAAGAGAAACAGAAATGATCCAAGTTTAACTTGAGAGAGTTAGAGCAAACAAATGGCCTTAACTGCCTAGGCTCAGTTTTAAAGTGTGCACATGTTGTTATTTTTTTCCCTTTATCTCACATCAGCACTGGCACTTTGGACTCATCCCATTTATTGCGTGAACAGGATGGAACAAGCTACCTTTTCAAACAAGAAATGCACTTAACAAATTGACCGTCAAACAATTATTATCCTTGAAAGAAACTGGGTTAAAGCCTTGGAAAAACACAAAGACACCGACCTGCTGTTTGTGTCTGTGTGTGTGTTCGGGCTAAATATTTTGTTGCAAAGATGAAGAAACAGATTTTTTTTTTTTTTTATGCACAGGTGTGTGCAGACATTGCCTCGGGCTTCCGCATTTGCACGCCTGCTGCTCGAAGCGGCTCAAGTGTGCCAAATGAACTCAAAGAACAGCAAAATAAATACCCCTAAAGATTTGTCTTATCTTTTTATGAGTCAAAAGCATCAATTAAAGTCATTATTAGTGTATTGCACACTAGGTGGTCCTTTTAATAGACCAGCTTTCAAGTTCATGTCCATTTTCAAGGGCCTTGTCCTCCTACTCATATTGCAACTACCCCCCCCCCCCCAATCCCAACCCCCAGGAGATAAGACCCTTGGATTCTCTCAGCCCCTTTTCCACATTCTCAAGATAACTTCGAACCACATTCCTCTTAAATGGACTGCTAAGCCGAGGTCGGAGACAATCAAACAAACGAACCTGCACACATGCGCACAGGTGATATTATAGACTGGTAGAAGCACTGCAATTTCAGCCACATACACCACAGTGTGGTGACCACACTGATCTCAATCGCGATATTCTTCTTCTACTCACTACCTTAATGTGTGCACACTATGCATGCACAGCGCCACATGGCCCCTCGGAGGCCAAGATGCGCACTGCAGGAACAGCCAGTCTGTTGTTTTTTATAGTTACTCATTGATTTATTATTTCACTTTGTTACAAATTTGTTTCCGTGTTGTTCTTTCAATTTATGTTTAACGTTTAATTATGGTAGCTAAATAAATATGAATAAACAAATAATATTTTGAAATAAATCAATAATCATGCTTCTTAATTATCATTTGATATCAATGAAAATAATCATGACAAATTTTCTTCCTCCGCATAATCGCCCAGTGCTACTTTTTGGGGCACGTGTGTGGTGTGTGGTGAGATTTTCCAATGTAAAACGTGCCTTGGTTCAATAAAGGCAGAGATACACTGCAAAGAGTAACGCGTGTACACTAGACATCATGCAGCAAAAAAAAAAAAAAAAAAAAAAAAAAAACATTATTTCAGAGACTACACACACATACACGCACACGCAAAGACGCACACCTGTCTGATTGATTTCAGAGCATTTAGTCATCAGCGTGGCAGACAGTTTAGCCCCTCTTGGCAGATTGGCAATGAGTCAAAGTGTCCAAATTCTTAATTGTGCGCCCTAACGTGTCAAATGTGCTTTCACAAGCCAATGAGTCTCCCGCCGAAGCTTGCAGGTGAGACATGGAAGTCGTGCGTTGGATAGAGGTGTGTACAGTTTGTAACAAGCTCTCATGGGGGATGAACATACCCCAGACATGCGCTTACCTGCCCCGCTGTGCAACACCTCCTTGGTGAACGGCAACCAACATCATCTTCTCGCTCAATATTTTCATTAGCAGTTTTTTGTTCTGGGACGCAAACGCTTCCAACACACTATCTTAATGTTTAACAACAAGACTCTGCTAAGAGTCCACCACGAGCTGTTGACAAAGCAAAACAGACAGACTCACTTCATTTTGACTGAGGAGGGGCAAATTAAGTCAATCCAGAATATGAGAAAAATTGGACAGTACAAGGACAGCTTTGCTTGTACAAAAATGTGGTTGTCATTGCATGGCTGAATAAACTGTTCAAAAACGTTGAAACTGTGCATTATGTTACAGCGTCTGACAATAACAAATCGATTTTTCAGGACGGCTTGAACCAATTAGTTGACAAATCAACTTTTTTACTCTGCAGCGACGTTTTATTTGTCGGTATTGTATTTCGTGTCTTGAAAATTCAAATGCTGAATTAAGATACTCTTCTGTACAGTAGTTCAATAAAAACAGGCATAGGCACATATTTTCTTCTTGTGTAAAATGACAATTTGGCTATACGTCTGGTTTGGAAGAGTGCAGTCCTTTGTGCCCCACCAGTCACACTTAAGGAAAAAATGTGGCCTCCTCCATTATTTAACTTCCCCATTCCTGGCATAGAAGATCGACTTTCATCACATTCTCGTCAACTAATAAAATTCTGTAGTCGTTCAACCCCTGTGGGTATAAAACCTCTGGTTTCTTTTTAATGAACATAATTACTACACTTCTGTAGATCAACGCTGGTCATCATGGTGGCATTTGTAGAGTCCAATATTAAATTTTTTGAGAAACACTATTTTACCTTGAACAGCGGCATCTTTTCATTGTTATCCAACGCTTAATAATGCACAATCTGCAAGTACAGCTGGCAGAGATCTTTAAGCACACTTTTAAAATAATCCAAACGTAGCAGAACAAGAGAGCATAACAACAAATGGTACAAACGGTAGAACGGTGTGGAATAAAGCCTGTTGTTTTCCAAACAAAATGGATTGATACAATCACAATACATATCAATAATCATGGCCAACGATGTACATCTTAAAATGTACCTCCAGTCATCATTGTCTACTGGTGTAAAATGCAGGACGACAGCAGATAACATTGAGGAATAACTATGCTATGCTGAAATACTTGTTTTGCTGTTCTTTTAAATTTACACTGATTCAAAGTGCGCCATCATCTATAGGTCAACAGTGGAATTACACCTAAGAGAAATGAGTTATATCAAAATACTGTTATTAACTGAAGAAAAATGAAGGGGGCTACTGTATTTTATAAAAACAGAGGTTTTTCCTAAAAATGTTGCTTCAATCAAACAGACATTGTGCTGCTCCACCTAATGTGTGCATCTTGGCCACCTGAGAGCAGTATAATCCAGACATATGCATGTACTGTTCATGGAGACTGTCTGTTTCTCAGTACACTTCTAATATTAGTCGTTCTTTGCAGCGGATATAGCAATGCGCATTCTCATTCCAATCACAAGCGACCAGTCCAAGGTGTCAGTTGTGATAGGCTCCCCACATGTACGTATCGAGATTGAATACCTGAAGGCTGTGAGCATCCTAGCAGGGCCGACAGACGGATGCCGCCGGCGACAGTATGAAGGTCCTGTCTACCATCAAAAGCTCAGAATGAGGAGCAGCTCTGTTGTTCATTGCTGCCTTGTCTTCCTTCTGTCCTCCCTGCTCCCTTCTTTTGGAAAACAAAACCTTCTTCCACTCCTATTGCTTGCTCGGAGAAAGAACAACAACAAAAAAAAGAGGTTAGCCACTCACAATGCAGATCCCCTGACTGTGTCTGTTTCTCTTCTCACTCCTTTCTTCCCTCCCCTACTTTGGCCGTCCCTCTCTCTCTCTCTCTCTCTATCACTCACTTTCTATAACTGTTGGCTTCTAACTGGCTCTCATTTTCCTCCTCCTTCTCCTGCCTTCCCTCCCCTTGATAAAGGTCTTGCTTGCAGCTGAGCACCTGCCCGAGGAGGGAGCGGCAGTGAGGAAGCAAATATTCAGGTTAAGAGGCCTGAGTGACCTTTGCACACATTTTCATCCATTCTGTTGCGTTACTGAGCAAAGTTCAGTTTCGTACATTTGACTTCCTGGCACACTTACATGGCACACAGATTGGAACAAGTTGAAGTGGGGGGAGGGTGAGGGAGGAACATTTCAGACCAATCTGCAGAGAGTAGGCTTTGCAGCAAATAGGCGTGCCACCACATCCCATAACTTGACATTACATCAAAGCAAGAATAAGTAAGGATTTTATTGGTCTATTGAAAGTTTAAAAGGTAAGGTGACCATGTACATCCATGTTTTTTGGGGGGGGGGGGCGGGGGGGTTGTGTGTGTTTACTGATAGTATATTGGACCTCACATATTTGCAGTTTGGGACCCGATGATTCGGCGTTTAAAAACAAAAGTGTCCTGGAAAAAAAAAGCCGATCCCCATTTTTTGATGGAGAACAATTTCTCTGTGTTTTCTTTTTCAAGAAATTTCAGAGTAAAATACGTATATAATATTTGTCATGTCCTTGTTTACGATGATACTAATGCAGCGTGTTATACCGGGGACAAATTCCTTGTGTGTTCTACGTACTTGGCCAACGAAGATGATTCTGATAATATATTTGTCCTGCATTTATAACAAGTGTATTTGTACATGGACTTTTACGAACCATGGGTTGGCTCAGTCCCGATCTCCCACCAACTGCATTCCTGCATTCATAGCTGAATGAATTAACGCAACACCATGTTGATTCACATACTCGATGTTTCAAATCATAATAAAATGTATTTGTTTGTAACATCAGGACCACTCGTTATATATCTTGGAGCATCCTCAGCCACCAAGATGATATACAGCTATTTACATCCACAGTTTATCTGATTGCAAGAGATTCCCTTAATTTGAAACACACCTTGCTGTTGCTGGAATCATGTTCAGTCTGTTTTAAGGATAATTACTATAAGGCCCATTTGTCTTTTTTTTTCATTGGTGTGTGCAGGTATCACGCAATTTTTTACAAGCTTTATTAAGTTTTGTTTTACTGCCTGTATGAACTGATTCAAACATTCTATGGACTCTTCTCCTCAATTATCATGAAATATAAACATACAATACAATACAATACAATACATGCTGATTTATATAGCGCTTTCACAACAGCGGCAGCTGTAACAAAGCGCTTTACAAAACAGTTAACATAAAGTAAAATAATAAACACAACACATAACATAAAACACGGACAGTCGTGCAGTCCTAACCACTTTTCCGTCACACGCTTTGTTGTTTGAAGCGGTTTGAGATGAAAGAGGAGAGAATCAAAGTGTCCTTTAACCAGTGGATCAGAGACGTCATGCTCAAAATGTGCACACGTCGGCTACAAGCTAAGTTTCAAAGTCAAAAAGAAGCTGTAGCATCCATTGACGAAAAAAGAGATTGGTTCACTTCTCCTGTCCCATGGAAATCCATTTCAATTCCAAGCGGCAACTCACGGTTCCAAATACGCATCGGCGCTCTTCGCCAACGCTCCTCTCTCCTCATCCTCAACTTCACCGGCCATCCATCCAGCCGCACCAACGCCAACTGTCCAACAGCGCTGACATAGCCACTGAACAAATCGGGGTTGTGAAAAATGCTGCCCATTACTGGCGCAAAAAACACAAGCGCCCCAGGTCCATCCAGCACCGACAGTCAATGGCGCCGACATTCCTCCCAATCAAAATCTGTGCTGGTACAGGCGTGCTGCCGAGAAGGCGCAACCACCAAGCACAGATACTGCTCCTTTGACGAATGTCGTGGCCAAAAAGCGCTGAAAACAGTCCATATCAGGTCCACACAATGAAACAACAAACAACATGTGACAAAACAAAAGACAAAAACAGCAAAAAAGAACAAAAAAGAACAAAAAAGCAAGGCTCTTGAAGAGCACTTGCCGAAGGCTGCCTACTCGGGCGCCATCTTGGGAAAAAAAAAAAAAAAAATGTTCAAACATAGCAGAAAACAGAGTAAATGCATACTTGAGTGACATTATTTCATTATTGCGAACTTGGCTGTGATTGTTCTGTTGATACAAGTGATATGATGCAACAGTAGCGTAGCTGAAACCCCTCACAGCAATGGTAAACATACATGCCACCTCCCTCTGGTGGTCAAAATGAAGATAACGAAAACCCAGCAGAGAACAGACTCCAAGTTGAAGCCTAATGTCAAACTACAGTATATATATGCACATACACATACACATTTACATATGTACACACACACACACACACACACACACACACACACTCATTCATCTTCCGAAATGCTTCATCCTCATTAGGGTTTCGGGGGGTGCTGGAGCTGTCTTTGGGCAGTAGGCGGGGGACCCTGAATCGCTTGCCAGCCAATCGCAGGGTACACATAGACGAACAACTAAGGGTGTGGAAAATAATCGATATTAATCGATACATCGATGCGCATGTGCGCGATCCGAGTGCATCGGCTCATTCACTGGGTACGACGCGATTGACGGGTGAAATCGCGATTCATCACGATGCATTGATGGTATCGGTAAAATCCGATTCAAGCGCCGTTTTATTCATGTTAAACGTCACCTATCTGCCCTTTCCTAGGCGCAATGAATGCACCATCATTGCTTTGCGTTTTGTGTTGAATACGGACGGTAGCCGTGCGTCACATACAGTCCAGTACACAACGAGCGAAACATTATGGAAGTTAGCGCAAGAGGAGGCGAGGAAACTACTATATTTAATGCAGCCGCAACATTCAAATCTTATGTTTGGAAATACTACGGCTTCGAAAAGAAAGACGGAAAGCTTGATAAAACCTCCGTAATTTGCAAGGAATGTTGCACTAAGAAGCCATACAACGGCAGAACCACAAATATGCAGACCCACTTAAAACGATGGCACCAGATCACCGACAAGTTTCCCTCCCGCTCCCCCGCTTCCACGCCCAGTTCCTCGTCGGACACCGGAGAAACTCTTGGCAAACCAGGTCAGGATCAGAAAAAAATTGCCTCTTATTTGGGAGTCCCCTTGACACTCACTGTGACCGCGCAATGGCCATAACTAAGGTCACTGCTTATTTCATATGCAAAGACCTCCAGCCTTAGCGTGGTGGACAACGAGGGTTTCAGACAGCTCGTGCACGTTTTGGAACCCATGTATAAAATACCAGACAGGTCTGTGTTCACTTACATATTCCCGATGTGTACAACAAAGTAAGAAGTGAGATTACTGTGTCGCTGAACAGTGCACAAAGAGTTGCACTTACAGTGGATGGGTGGACATCTTGCGCTATAGATTCATATATATATATATATATATATATATATATATATATATATATATATATATATATATATATATATATATATATATTATATTTCATATAAGACACTCAGTGAGAATAGTCTGTTTGTGTTTACACTATAGCAACAGCTGTGAGTCTCAGGTGCCAAATTGTTTACATTTTCTTTGCACAAAACCCAATTGTGAAAGGGCTTAAATAAGTTGTTTTACAAGTTCTACTGTTTATAAGGAATAAAGTGGTATCCTTTTTGTAATACCATACTGAATTCCATCTTTTTAAAAGCTTTTTTGCTTTGCTTATTTGCATCATGTTTAATTGCACAATATCGCAACAAATTGCATTGTATCGTATCGGATCGCATTGATTTGAACTTAATGTGTATCGCATCGTGACGACGGTGAAACGTATCGCCAGAAAATTCCATGTATCGTTTAAGTATCGCATCGCTGGCAGTGCATCGAGATGTGTATCGAATTGTCCTCAGTGCTGAGATTCACATCCCTACGAACAACCATTCGCGATGGGACAATTTAGAGCGTTCAATCAGCCTGCCATGCATGTTTTTGGAATGTGGAAGGAAACCGGAGAAACCCCACGCAGGCCCGGGGAGAACATGCAAACTCCACACAGGGAGGCCGGAGCTGGAATTGAACCCGGTACCTCTGCACTGTGAAGTCGACGTGCTAACCACTGGACTACCGGGCCGCCTGGGGTAATATACATACATATATATATATATAGCACATATTATATTTATTCTACAATATATATGGCTGGCTCAACTGAACAGCTCAGTTGGTAAGGCATCGGTTTGGCATACGGGAGACGGTGGTTCGAATCCCGCTTGGTGCAAAAAAATGAGGCCATAACACCATCCAGTATGGGTCCTTGGGCAAGATCCTTCACGCAAGCTCCAATGGATGAAATGCTGAGCGAGGCAGCAACTGACCTGAAAGCTGAGATCATGTCGAGAATGAAAGCTGGGCAACCTCGAAACCGATTACAACGGCTATGTGAAGTACCACCTGAAAGTCTCATGGAAAGTGTGAATGCAGCACTGAGGGCGATCCCTACCGTAACGATCAAGGAAACCAATGAGCTGATATATGCTTCCTTGAGCATCCTTGAGATGCTTGGCTATAAGAGCAACCATGGAAGCCATGAGATACGTTACCCACCATGGAAAAGACGGTTGGAGGTTAAAATCAAGGCGGCCCGGAAAGATGTGTCAATTGACGGAGACCCAGAGAGGATGATGAAAAGGCCGATACTCGAGAGGTACATCCAGATGACCATACCTGAAGCACTCGAAACTGCCAAACAAAGGCTCCAAGCCTTGTCCATTCGCCTAAAGCGATACACGAAAGAGAATGAGGCCAGACGAATAAACAGGCTGTTCGCAACACAACCTGCGAAAGTGTACGCTCAGTGGCAGGGTCCTAACAACAGAGCTGACCCACCAAGACTGGAAACTGAAAGGTACTGGAAAGGCATATGGGAGAAGGAGGTTGTAGATAACAGCAGTGCACAATGGTTGGTAACGCTGAGAGAGGAGCACATTAACCTCCCTGAACAGAACCCAGTTACCATAACAGTGGCAGACATACAGGAAAGAGTCTCAGATATGAAGAACTGGACAGCACCAGGCCCGGACATGGTCCACACCTACTGGCTAAAGAAACTCACAGCACTCCATGAGCGTCGAGCAGCATAAACGAACCAGCTGCTGAGGGATGGCTAACCGAAGGGCGAACGATACTGATCATGAAGGATCCCTCAAAGGGTGCAGTCGCATCCAACTATCGGCCATTAACCTGTCTCTCCACAACATGGAAGCTCATGTTGCGGCTAAGATAAGTGCACACATGGATCAATACATGAGCGAAGAACGGAAGGGCATTGGTAGAGATACCAGGGGAGCCAAACATCAGCTCCTGGTTGACAGAACAGTCGCACAAGACTGCAGGTCCCGATGTACCAACCTGTGCACAGGCTGGATTGATTACAAGAAAGCCTATGACTCGATGCCACATACATGGATCACTGAATGCTTGGATGTGTATAAGTTGAACAGGACCCAAAGAGCCTTCGTTGCGAACTTGATGAGGATGTGGCAAACCACACTTGAAGCCAATGGCAAGCCACTTACCCAAGTGTCCATCAAATGTGGCATATACCAAGGTGATGCACTCTCCCCACTGCTGTTCTGCATAGGACTGAACCCCATACAGGCAGGTGGCTTGGACAAAATATTTCAACACTGTCAAAGCTGTGTTGTCTGTGCTCCAGTTGAAGGTACGTTATTAGCCTGGAATTCCCATCAATGCCAGCATGTGTCACAAACCCCCACCTGTAAAACAAACATGAAAAGAATAATGATTAAATACAAGAAAACAATCAATCATATCTTGTTTGAAATATCATCTCGGTAGAGAAGGTATTGCTGTGCACTTAAGACTACATGGAGGCAATTGGGAGTTTGTGTAACTTGGATATACAAATGATAAAATTCAATTTAATCTGTGCTGTCCATACAATATGGCCTTCTAATGCTCCCACGAGTACAAATATAAGATGATCCCTTATTACCGAATGAGACGCATAGGCCCATCTATGTGCCATAAACTATTGGGGAATGGCACATAGTATGTTCTTCGAGCCACAGTCTGGCTCCATCTCTGGGCTGCAGCAGCTGGCTCAATACGGTTGAGGATTTCTCGAACTCTTTAATAATAATAATAATAATACATTTTATTTGTGGGCGCCTTTCTAGAAACTCAAGGACACCTTACAACAAGCAGTTAAAATCACGAGTACAATGTTAAAAAACTACATCAAATAAGATAAGAAAAAATACAACAAAATAAATAAATAAAACAATGGCTTTATGGTCTGAGTGAATAGGCTTGTCGAAACAGATGTGTTTTGAGGCGGGATTTGAAATGTGTTAATGAGGCTGTATTACGAAGGTCAGCGGGGAGTGAGTTCCATAGCTGGGGAGCAGAGCGACTGAAGGCTCTATTTCCCATGGTGACGAGGCGAGCAGGGGGGACAGAGAGGAGGACAGAGGAGGAGGAACGAAGAGAGCGGACAGGCGTAGGAATATGGATGAGGTCAGATAGGTATGGAGGGGCTAGGTCATGAATGGATTTGAATGTGAGTAGCAGGATTTTATATTGAATGCGGTGTAAAATGGGAAGCCAGTGGAGATGTTGGAGGACAGGTGTAATATGGTTTTTGTATGGCGTGAGTGTGATAATGCGGGCGGCTGAATTTTGGACCAGCTGAAGCTTATGGAGGGTTTTTTGAGGGAGACCAAACAGAAGGGAATTACAGTAATCGAGTCGCGAGGTGACGAGGGTGTGTACAAGTATAGCAGTGGACTGAGGAGTGAGAGAAGAGCGGAGCCGGTGGATGTTTCGAAGATGATAATATGCAGAACGAGTGATGTGGTTGATATGTGAGGTGAAGGAGAGGGTGCTATCAAGGATGACACCCAGACTCTTGACCTGAGGGGAGGGGGAGATGGAAGAGCTTTCGAAGGGAATGGAGAAGTTGTTTATTTTGTTTAGATTGGATTTAGTGCCTATAAGGAGGAATTCAGTTTTATTGCTATTCAGTTTGAGGAAATTTGAGGTGAACCAAGATTTTAATTCCTGCAGGCAGTTGGTTAGGGAGGATGGTGGAAGTACGGTATTAGGTTTGGTAGAGATGTAGAGCTGGGTGTCATCCGCGTAGCAATGAAAATGAATGTGATGTTTCCTGAAGATATTACCCACGGGAAGAAGATAGATTAGAAATAGCAATGGGCCAAGGACAGAACCCTGAGGAACACCTGAAGTGAGGGGAAAGGGGTGAGATCTAAAACGTTTGAGCTGGATAAACTGGGTGCGGTCAGAAAGATAGGAGCGGAACCAGGAGAGGGGGATGCTGGTGATGCCAATGGAGGAGAGTCTGTCGAGGAGGATGGAGTGAGAGATGGTGTCAAAGGCTGCACTGAGGTCAAGCAGGAGGAGGATGGCGAGTGAACCGGAGTCAGCAGAGAGAAGAAGGTCATTGCATATTTTGAGGAGGGCAGTTTCAGTACTATGGAGGGGACGGAAGCCAGATTGAAATTGTTCGTATAGCTTATTGGAGGAAAGATGGGTGTGAAGTTGAGCAGCTACTGTTTTCTCTAGAAGTTTGGAGATGAACGGAAGGTTTGATATGGGACGAAAGTTGTTCAAGTCGCAGGGATCAGAGCCAGGTTTCTTCAGTATGGGAGTGACAGCAGCAGTTTTGAGATGAGATGGTACAATGCCAGTAGAGAGGGAAGTTTGAATAATGTTAGTGATGAGAGGGGAGAGGGCCGGGATAGAAGCTTTGACTAAAACAGTAGGGAGAGGGTCAAGCTGACAAGTAGAGGATTTGGACTTCTGGATTAAGATGGAGATTTGGTGGACAGATGGGGATGTGAATGCAGAGAATAGGTGGGTAGGAACCGGGGAGAATGGAGAAGGAGGGTTAGGAGCAGCTGAAGGGGTGAGTTGCTGGTGGATAAGTTGGATTTTGGATGTAAAAAATGAGGCCAGAGTATTACAAAAATCAGTGGAATAGAGATGTGAGGGAAGAGTGTCAGCAGGTTTAGTGAGTTTAGAAATGAGTGAAAAGAGTGATCTGGGGTTGCCTTCATTGGAACTGATTAATCCAGAGTAGAAGATTGATTTGACTTTCGATAGTGAGTCCTTGTAATGGAGAAAGTGGGTAGTGTACATTTCTTTATGAATGGCGAGTCCAGTTTTTCTATATAATCTTTCAAGTTGACGGCCTTTTGATTTAAGTTGTCTGAGGGTAGGGGTAAACCAGGGTGCTGTTTGGTTGAAGGAGACAGTTCGGGTTTTGAGTGGGGCCAGGATATTGAGAATGTTATGGAGATTTGTATTGTAGTGTGTCAAAAACTCATCTGTTGTAGAAAGACAATCAGTACTGGGGAGGTTGTTGATAAGTGATTCTAAATTGTCCGGGTTAATGTCCTTGATTTTACGGAAATGTATAATGCGTTGTGGGTTGGATTTGAAAAATGACAGGTTAACATTGAATGAAAGCAATAGATGATCTGTGTATGGGAGGAGATCGGTTTTACAGTTTGTTGGTGATAATCCAATACAGCAGATCAAGTCCAGAATATGTCCTTTACTGTGTGTGGGAAAGTTGACATACTGTTGAAAACCAAAACTGTCCAGACAGGAGGTAAAGTCTTTGGTAAGTGAGTCATTGATATTGTCCATGTGTATATTAAAATCTCCTAAGAGAATCACATTTGGTGATAGTGTATACAGATGAGTGAGGAGTGTAGTAATGTCAGTGATAAAATTCTTGTTTGGTTTTGGTGGACGGTAAATAGTGGCAATCAGTGTGGGAGTTGATCCAGAGAGCTGTATAACAGTCGCTTCAAAAGATAAAAAAGCAGGCACATTTACAGGTGCAAATTTCCAATCCTCGCGCAGAATCATCGCGAGGCCGCCTCCCCTCCCAGTCGTGCGCGGCACAGCGTGATAAACAAAGCCCGGTGGAGTAGCTTCATTAAGAGTACCATAATCATCTGGCTGCTGCCAGGTCTCAGTCAGACACAGAATGTCAAACTCACGGTCTGTCAGGAGGTCGTGGACGAACTGGCCCTTGCTCGTAAGGGAGCGGATGTTCAGTAGGCCAACGTTGACAGGAGTGCAGCTGCGAGCGACCGCGATGCTATCCGACCTCGGGACGCGTGTCAACACAGAGGCATCCGCACGGCGTCCGGTGTTCTTCCGTGGGCGGCGAGCGGTGGACCAGAACGACCTGATGGAGCTGGAGTTGTCGTATTGATAGTTTCGGCGTGAGCCCCGGTGAGTGCACCTTCGCCGGGGCACGTAAAGGATGTCCGGGTGTTGGAGCAGAGCAGGCGGTGGTGGACCGTGTTGATTAAAGTTGAGTTTGAGCTCAGTGGAGCTGATTGACATAGCCGGACCGGAGTAATGAAGTCGGGAAGCGGCAACAGTTAGTGGGTAAGCTAGCCGCTAGCCGCAACTCAACGACAACTCAATACTCGATGACAGGTAATGACAGTTCGGCCGATCGAGTGTGGATTGATCATTGTTCACTCGGTGACCATAAAAGCAGGTCGACATAAAATATGTCGGCTATAAAAGATAAAAAATTGACATGAAATGGACTTAAAAATCAAAAAATCACGGGGAGTAGCGGCGTCCAAAATTCGCCAGCGTTCACTCCGGAAGTTTTTCTTTGTACTACAATACCATTAGCACGCAGGTATGCCCTCATCATCTGCAACAGGTTCATAAAACAACACAATAAAGAAAGTACACTTTCACAATGAATATAATGATATATACATGAAGGGACAAGAGTATGTAGCAGAACACTTGCTTCCGAGCCTGATCTGGGAAATTGGCTGTGCAATCTTCTGACATGCTCTTCCAGGTCAACATCATGAATGGGAGTAAATCTATTTCCGGCTGAAATCTAAAAAAACTTCATTTTTTTATGCAGGTATGAAGAGGAACAACACAACATCTCCGTGATGGCTCTCACTGTAAAGCCCTGAGTGGGGAGCAGTTCAATTTGATCCCTTGTAATGTCAAGTGCTGGTCTTCCTCGTCTACCTAAAGTATGGAAATAAAAGGATTAAGGAATTCAAGCAAATGAATCACTACGTGTTTTTTTATATACAGTACTGTATATAGTACAGGCATATAGACACAGATGTACATAAAAGTATATGCAGCTTCAAAAGCGTGAGCAGCTATTTTCTCTAACCATTTTACTCAAGAAAAAAATAATTCAAACTTATAATTGAATAACTAAAAGATCACTAGTTATTGCTTATAAGTGTATAGCCATCGCGTTACTTAATAGTCTACTGATTTGCAGGAAAACCACTGGTATAAAACGACGTTTGACAGGGTGGTAGAAGGTAAGTCACAGCAAGTCGTCAGTAAAACCCGTGTGTAGTTCGAATAAAAACACATACAAAAAAGCAATGACAAAAAAATGGTAGCCATTTTACCTGTGTGCAAACGATGTGCCACATGGGAACAAACACATCCACCATTAGGAGCGGGTCCCGCAATGATGACAGCTCGGAGATCTATTAGACTTTGAATCAAATTTTGAATAGTGTCAGCGCTAAACTGGTCACTAACTCTTCTTAAATTAGCAATTGAAATGTTTATCGCGCGTGCTTCACTTTCACCGGCAGACCCTTGACGACAGGCACTCTCTATTGCCCTGCACCTTCGCCGAATACGTCTCAGGACGCTGTCCGCCATTGTTGTTTTAAAAAACTAAGTGGGCACAGAATTTCCAAAATCATGAGCCCTGACTGGTGGGATGATACTATTTTGAAACGTACAGCAAATAGGATACCGTTACATGTTTTCGTAATCATCCTTATTTGCATTTAATGCAAGTACAGTGTAATGTCACTAGCACTACAAGTGGGCACATTTATGGCCTTACATGTTCAGTAGTAAGCGTCAAAATGACCTTATTAGTGAACTAGTGGGCGTTTTGCGGCTTACATGTCAACTAGTAAGCCTCAAAATGATCTTACTAGTGAAGTAGTGGGCGTTTTGTGGCTTACATGTTCACTAGTAAGCGTCAAAATGACCTTACTAGTGAACTAGTGAGCGTTTTGTGGCTTACATGTTCACTAGTAAGCGTCAAAATGACCATACTAGTGAACTAGTGAGCGTTTTGTGGCTTACATGTTCACTAGTAAGCGTCAAAATGATCTTACTAGTGAACTAGTGGGCGTTTTGTGGCTTACATGTTCACTAGTAAGCCTCAAAATGAACTTACTAGTGAACTAGCGGGCACATTTATGGCCTTACATGTTCACTAGTAAGCGTCAAAATGATCTTACTAGTGAACTAGTGGGCACATTTATGGCCTTAAATGTTCACTAGTAAGCGTCAAAATGATCTTACTAGTGAACTAGTGGGCGTTTTGTGGCTTACATGTTCACTAGTAAGCGTCAAAATGACCTTACTAATGAACTAGTGAGCGTTTTGTGGCTGACATGTTCATAAATAAGCGTCAAAATGATCTTACTAGGGAACTATTGGGCGTTTTGTGGCTTACATGTTCACTAGTAAGCGTCAAAATTACCTTACTAGTGAACCAGTGAGCGTTTTGTTGCTTACATGTTCAGTAGTAAGCGTCAAAATGACCTTACTAGTGAACTCGTGAGCGTTTTGTGGCTTACATGTTCACTAGTAAGCGTCAAAATGATCTTACTAGGGAACTAGTGGGCGTTTTGTGGCTTACATGTTCACTAGTAAGCGTCAAAATGATCTTACTAGGGAACTAGTGGGCGTTTTGTGGCTTACATGTTCACTAGTAAGCGTCAAAATTACCTTACTAGTGAACCAGTGAGCGTTTTGTGGCTTACATGTTCACTAGTAAGCGTCAAAATGACCTTACTAGTGAACTCGTGAGCGTTTTGTGGCTTACATGTTCACTAGAAGCCTCAAAATTATCTTACTAGTGAACTAGCGGGCGTTTTGTGGCTTACATGTCAACTAGTAAGCCTCAAAATGATCTTACTAGTGAACTAGTGGGCACATTTATGGCCTTACATGTTCACTAGTAAGCGTCAAAATGACCTTACTAGTGAACTAGTGGGCAATATGGAATAAATACTCAAAGGGCTTGCCAGGCAAGCCCATTGAGTATTTAAAGGGTTCAAAGGGCTTGCCTGGCAAGCCCTTTGAGTATTTATTCATCCGTGATGGTATTGTAGACCAATGAGAGCACGTCCGACAGACACGTGGACTTCGGGCGGCCAATCATGATGCATTTCGAGCCAAGCCCCAACAAAAACGGAGGAGAAAACTTTCAGACGCTTTGAAAGCTTTTGGGGTACATATTACTCTTGTTGTTACACAAAATTTTGTTTTACGATTATTTTAGGCGGTAACGTTATGGTGTAAATGTCAAATACGTGGTCTATTTATCAAGATGAAGCCTGCTTAAAAATTTGCTCCAACGATTTCGGAGATGTGTCTGACTTTGACAGCAATGGCGGCAGTTCAATGCTGACAGTCGCAGTCGGGTGCAGATTTATTTCGGCAGGACTTTCCAAAATCTGCCGTTTGCTCTGACAGTTCTCTGTCTGACAGTCACATTTTGTCTTATTACTCACAAGCTAATTGACATTTAAAAAGAGTTAAAGTTAATGTTTGGAACACGATTTTGCTCTTACTGTTTGCTGCCTTAGTTCGTTTGAATTATTCGCTTCCTGCATTACATGAAGTACATTTTTTAATATTCACAAGACTGTAACTGTGCATTATAAATAATGTCACATTTGCACTATGTTTTACTGGATCTACAACTAAACTAGGTCCTCGTTTCTGGGAGAGTCCACAGCACCTCCTGTATCACAACCATTCTGCCGGCACACCTTCAGCAGCACGATGTTTCTAACGGGAGCTGGAGGGTGATCAGCTTCATTGAAGAACAGGAGGAGGAGAGGCACAACGTTTGTCATTTGTGATATGTTTTTAGACTTTTCTCCTAATTAAAAAAACTGTATGTTTTGTTAATTTCTTGATATAGTTCTTGTATTTAAATATTTTAACAATCAAATATTTTTCAACTGTGTTTTAGATATGAATTGTATGAAATAAATCAGTGAAGCCCCATTCAAATTCGACTCCATCTAATCTGCTCGATCACACTGCTGTCAACCTGCTGTAAATAATGCCTCCATTCATGATTGTAGAAAACCCAGAACGGTAAACATGTGATTATTTTATTTTAAAATATAAGAAGCCTATGTTTTGCAATTGTGCTCATTTTCATTGTATTGCACGACAAATATAATAGATGAGCCGGTTTGGGGACATCATCAACCAAGCTGCTGCTCCAATTGCAATGCGATATATTGTCCTGCTCTCCTAAATTCGCATCTACACCACAAATTTCTGTATACTGTAGATATTACGCAAATGGCGGTAAATAACTGTGAAAGCTCAGAATCAGGGTTTAAAGGGTTAATTCTTTGCTGGGTGGAGCTCTTATCATGGAGCCAATAGGAGGTGTCCTCGGGTGGTGTCCGTCCCTCATTCAGCTCGGGTCCTCCACCAGAGGCCAGGAAGCCCGAGAGCCCCGCGCAGTACCCCCGCCGCTCCCAGCACCGCACACCTCCGGACCGAGATGTCCGACGCTGCTCCCGGGATCCGTCGCAACCACCCATCCAGTCCGGGGGTCACTGCCCCGAGCACCCCGACCACCACAGGCACGACCGCCACCCCCACCCCCCAGGCCCTCCCCAGCCCCTCCCCGAGCCCCCCATGCTCCCCCCTCCCGATGCCTCCACCACCTGGGACCGCCACATCCACCACAACGGCCCTCCTCCGCCCCCCATCCACGACCACGACATCTGGTTGACTCGCCACCACCATCCCGCCAGTCTGGATCCGGAAGTCCCACAGGATCCCCGCTCCGCCACCCTCCACCACCCTCGGAGGTGCCCCCCACTCCGACCCCGGGGCCCCCAGTCCACACTCCGCACAGATGCCTCGGCAGACCACGCCAGCCACCTGGCCATGGCGCTCCACGCAGGCCCCCCCTGCCAGCATCCCACACCTCGCAGCCACGTGCCGGATAGTCCCAGGCGCCTCCCCGCACAACCCACACCCCGGGCCCTGTCCGGCGCGGCACTTCCGGGCCTCGACGGCTCCGGCGCCCAAGGCCCGCTCTTGAGCAGCCAGGATGAGCGCCCCTGCGCTGTCCCCCAGGCCAGCCCCCTCCAGCCACCGATAGGACTTCTTGAGATCAGCCACCTCAGCCATGGTCCGGTGGCACATCCCGCATAGGGGCCCGCCCCCCCACGATGGCCCCCCCCCAGCGCCCGTCCCTCCGCTCCCCACTGTCCGAGACACTCTCCAAGTACGTCACCCGCCGGAGCCCCCGCCCCCCGATGCATTCATGGTGCCCGGATGTCCCATCCCGGACAGCGGCGCCCACACCCACCAGTCCCCGGCCTCCCTCCCCTCGGCCCGCGCACACAGTCTATATATATATATATATATATAGCTGGATAGCTCAGTTGGTAAGGTTTGGCGTACGGGAGACGGTGGTTCGCTTGGGTCCCGCTTGGGGCAAAAAATGAGCACATAACACCATCCAGTGTGGGTCCTTGGGCAAGAGTCTTCACGCTAATGCGTACCTCATACAATGATGAGAGACAATAAAATGAATGACATGCCAGCTCAGAGGTCGCCCGGCCAAACAAGGTCTGCGTCAGGTGCTGGGGAACCAGAGCACCTTGGTGAAAAATGGAGCGGAGATGGGCAAGATGCAATAACATGGCTCTGTTGGAATGCTACTACTCAAGCAAGCCTAGTCAGAGAGGTTACATGCAGAGAATCTGGGCTAAATGGTTACTTCAAAACCCACAGTCACGGGTGACCACGAAACAACTCGTAACTCAGTGTTCCAACATCCACAAACGGCAACTGCTGTCACAACTTGAGATTGATGAGGTACAATGCAGGTTCCATGGTGAGGGGCCCCAGGCTGCCAGATCAGAGGAGGAGTTCATACCAGAGTGAATGCAGATGATGAGATTGGGAGTGCTGTGAATGAATGAAATGCTGAGCGAGGCAGCAACTGACCTGAAAGCTAAGATCATGCCAAGAATGAAAGCTGGGAAACCTAGAAACCGATTACAACGGCTATGTGAAGTACCACCTGAAAGTCTCATGGAAAGTGTGAATGCAGCTCTGAGGGCGAACCCTACCGTAACAATCACGGAAATGAACTTATATACGCTTCAGCATCAGTGATCCTTGAGATGCTTGGCTATAAGAGCAACCATGGAAGCCATGAGATACATTACCGACCATGGAAAAGACGGTTGGAGGCTAAGATCAAGGCGGCTCAGAAAGATGTGAGTCCATTGACGGAGGCCCAGAGAGGTGTGATGAAAAGGCCGATACCTGAGAGGTAAATCCAGATGACCATACCTGAAGCATTCGAAACTGCCAAACAAAGGCTCCAAGCCTTGTCCACCCGCCTAAAGCGGTACACGAAAGAGAATGAGGCCAGACGAATAAACAGGCTGTTCACAACACAACCTGCGAAAGTGTACGCTCAGTGGCAGGGTCCTAAAAGGTACTGGAAAGGCATATGGGAGAAGGAGGTTGCACATAACAGCAGTGCACCATGGCTGGTCTCCCTGAGAGAGGAGCCCAGACACCTCCCTGAACAGAATCCAGTTACCATAACAGTGGCAGACATACAGGAAAGAGTCTCAGATATGAAGAAATGGACAGCACCAGGCTCGGACATGGTCCACACCTACTGGCTAAAGAAACTCACAGCACTCCATGAGCGTCGAGCAGCATAAATGAACCAGCTGCTGAGGGATGGCTAACCGAAGGGCGAACGATACTGATCATGAAGGATCCCACAAAGGGTGCAGTCGCATCCAAATATCGGCCATTAACCTGTCTCTCCACAACATGGAAGCTCATGTTGCGGCCTAGATAAGTGCACACATGGATCAATACATGAGCGAAGCACGGAAGGGCATTGGTAGAGATACCAGGGGAGCCAAACATCAGCTCCTGGTTGACAGAACAGTCGCACAAGACTGCAGGTCCCGATGTACCAACCTGTGCACAGGCTGGATTGATTACAAGAAAGCCTATGACTCGATGCCACATACATGGATCACTGAATGCTTGGATGTGTATAAGTTGAACAGGACCCTAAGAGCATTCGTTGCGAACTTGATGAGGATGTGGAAAACCACACTTGAAGCCAATGGCAAGCCACTTACCCAAGTGTCCATCAAATGTGGCATATACCAAGGTGATGCACTCTCCCCACTGCTGTTCTGCATAGGACTGAACCCCCTAAGCCAAGTAATCACCAAGACAGGCCATGGATACCGCCTCACAAATGGAGCTACGATCAGTCACCTCCTCTACAAGGATGACATGTCGCTGTTTGCTAAGAGCGAAAGGGACATAGACTCCCTGATCCACACAATCAGGATCTACAGCAGCGACATCGGGATGTCATTCGGGCTGGAGAAATGTAGTCGGATGGTGACTAAGAGAGGAAGGGTAGTCCGCACTGAAGGGGTCTCACTCCCTGAAGGAACAATAGCAGACATTGAGGACAGCTACAAGTACCTCGGTATACCACAAGCCAATGGCAACCTCAAACTGGCAACAAGGAAAGCGGCTACGGCCAAATACCTCCAGCGAGTGAGGCAAGTCCTAAGAAGCCAGCTCAATGGCAAGAATAAGACCCGGGCAATAAACAGCTATGCCCTTTCCAGTGATCAGATACCCTGCAGGAAAAATAAGGTGGCCAAAGGAAGAGATTCAGACCACGGATGTTAAGACCCGAAAGCTCGTTACCATGCATGGAGGGTTCCATCCCAAATCCAGCACCCTGAGACTGTACACAAGCCGAAAGAAAGGAGGCCGGGGACTAGTGAGTGTGAGAGCCACTGTCCAGGATGAAACATCCAAGCTCCACAAATACATCAAGGAGAAGGCACCAACGGATGATGTACTCAGAGAATGTCTCAGACAATGGGGAACAGAAGATGAGGTGCTGGAAGAGGGACCATCATGGGAGGACAAGCCCCTACACGGGATGTACCACCGGACAATAACTGCCGCGGCCAATCTCAAGAAGTCCTATCAGAGTTCTAGAGAGGGCTGGCCTGAAGGACAGCACAGAGGCACTCATCCTGGCTGCTCAGGAGCAGGCCCTGAGCACCAGAGCCATCGAGGCCTAGATATACCACACCAGCCAAGACCCAAGGTGTAGGTTGTGCAAAGAGGCACCTGAGACGATCTAACACATAACTGCAGGGTGTAAGGTGCTGGCAGAGAAAGCCTATATGGAACGCCATAACCAGGTGGCTGGCATAGTCTACCGAAACATCTGTGCGGAGTATGGACTGGACACCCCAAGGTCAAAATGGGAAACACCTCCGAAGGTGGTGGAGAATGACAGAGCGAAGATCCTATGGGACTTCCAGATCCAGACTGACAAGATGGTAATGGCGAACCAACCAGATATCCTGATGATAGATAAAGGGCAGAGGAAAGCCGTTGTAGTGGATGTAGCGGTCCCAAGTGCTGGAAACATCAGAAAGAAGGAACACGAGAAACTCGAGAAATCCCAAGGGCTCAGAGAGGAGCTGGAGAGAGCCTGGAAGGTAAAGGGGACAGTCGTGCCTGTGGTGGTCGGACCACTCGGGGCAGTGACCCCCAAACTAGATGATGAGTGGTTGCAACAGATCCCGGGAACAACATCGGACATCTCAGTCCAGAAATGTGCAGTGCTGGGAACAGCAAGGATACTGCGCAGAACCCTCAAGCTTCCTGGCCTCTGGTAGAGGACCCCAGCTGAATGAGGGATGGACACCACCTGAGGGGTGAGACGAGGATTTTTTTTATAGATATACAGTAGATATATAGATGTACATTTTTCCCTGCAAGAAAAATTGAAAAGCCATTTAAAAAGATCTTATTGTATTTAGGAGACAGACACAGCACTCCATTAGCTTCTATAAATCATGCCACTTCCTTTACACAACGTCATCTTACTCTGAGTATTGCACGGAGGCATCTCTTCATTTAGTTTAACAAGTTAAGCAGCACTTGTGATCGGCCCAAGTTACAGCTGCGCGATGTGAAAGCAATTTCTGCTTCCGGTGGACTGTGACAGAACCAGAAATTTTGTCCTCACAGAAACTGTGATGTACTGTTCGGTCAATAGCAAGTACAAAATGTTAGCCCCCTGATTTGGATAAAAACAAGTGAGATTTTCTGCATAATTCATATTCCACAAAGGTAAAATTCATCTGAATACCATGTTTAGACCAGTGTATGTGCATAGAATGTATGATTGTAAAGGCATTGAAAATAAAAAAAGACTTCTCGATGGACTGAATCTGTTTCTCCACTTTGACCACACGTCCCATCATGCTCAGCTCATCCAGAGACTCCAGTTCCGGCGGCGTCTTCTCGCCCTTTTCTGGTCGTGCCTTCTTATCGGCCTGGACGGCGCCTCGCCCGATGATCTGGTCCACCCGCATCTGCAGGCTCTTGATACGGCCCAGCATGTCCAGGTGTCCCGCCGAGTACTGCTCGATGACGTCCTTCACGTCGTACGGACGCAGCGTCTCCTTGAACTTTCTCTTGGCCACCAGGAACTTCAAAATCCTGACGGCTCGTATGAGCGTCTTGACGGCGGGAATGACCTCGTCCATGGCAATGTCGCAGTAGCCTCTGTCGTCCACGCTGTCCTCTCCCAGACCCTCCACGTCAACGGGAGGCCTTGCTTTGAGCCGCAGCGAGGTCCGAACGCGAGTGCGGTCATTGAAGCTCCAGCTCTTCTGCACCTACCCGGGGCTGGCCGCCTCAGGGACGTTCTCCTGGTTGGGCGAGTGCCTCACGGCCAGGCCGGGCGCCTGGGGCGATGCCTTGTTCCGGATCACCTGCGCCGAGCGGGAGTTGTTCATCCGGATCCTGTCCCGGAAGCCCAGTTTACTGCTGTCCCCCGACATATAGGGGGCGCTGTAAAAAGACTCCTCCAAACTCCTTGGCTTACTCGCAGTTGGAGGGTTCCCCCCGAATGGGGGGACAAATCAAGGAACCAATCCCTGCACCCCGAACGGGGTGCCCTTACGGCCGTTTTTTTTCGGCTAACCGCCCCCTGAACCTGGCAGGGTGGCGGGCGGACCTTTTGCTCCAGGCGGGGGACATAGAGACAAATCCGGGGCCCACACAGACACTCACGCGCGCAACAAACACACACACAACAAACTACCTGGACATGCGACATTTGCACACAACAGATTACAAGAAGACAGACATCCTTCAGATGCAACCACCACACACCACACTGGGTACACAAACATTGCACAAACATAAACACTAGACAATACAACATAACATGGAAATGCAGACTACATCCCAAAACACCACCACGAACAACAACACCTCGTAGAACACCAACAGGCAGCAGAGCACAAACAGACCAAAACAACACACTCGCCTCACCAACACTACCCTCAAACGCAACACGGACAGACAACTCCAACAGAGACACAACAAACACAAGACCACCCCCCCAAACCTGGACCTGCAATAGCTGCAATAGAATCATCACACGCAGACAAACCTCACTCAGATGCAACTCAACACACCCACACTGGATACACAGACATTGCTCCGGCATCACCACCCGCCAATACACGAACACGTGGACATGCAGAAAACACACGCAAACAACAAACACCCCAACACCACAACCCCCGAACAACCCACAAAGAACAACACCCACCAACAAAAACAACAAACACACACTGACCATACTACAAATAAACATCAACGGCATCCAAAACAAGAAAACAGAACTAGAAGAACTCGCCTTACAACAGCACGCAGACATCATCACCATACAAGAAACCAAACTAGAAAAACAACACAACACACCTCGTCTCACCAACTACACCAGCATTAGGAAAGACAGAGAACACAAGGGACGAGGAGGACTGCTCACATACATTCACAAATCAGTCACATTCACTCCCATGAACATCCCCAACAACATCAACACCAACACTACAGAAATTCAAACCGTAAAGATTCACATAACCAACCACAAAAGACTACACATATGCAACATGTATATACCCCCCAGAGATACCACCCGACCAGACCACGCCACAGAAGACACAGACATCACCAACACCTTCCAATACATAAACTCGCTGAACAACACCATTCTAACCGCAGACATCAACGCTCACTCAACACAATGGCACTCTCCCTACGACGACCACAGAGGCACCCACATTGCAGACATACTACAAAACTCCCAACAAATCACTCTAAACACAAACACACCCACCAGAAAACCTACAAACATCAACCAACAACCAACATCACCGGACATCACAACAGCCAGCAACAGCATCACAAACAGAACAACATGGACCACAATACACGCACTCAGTTCAGACCACCTTCCTATCAAAATCACACACAACACGCATGCTCCTTTCCGCCTACAACAACACCTTCAAACTTACACAAATTACAGGAAAGCAGACTGGGAAGGATACACCTCTGAAATAGAATCAGCACTGGAGAACATAACCATACCTGACAACATCCACACAGCCAACACCATGCTCACAAACCTCATACTTACAGCAGACAAACACCACATACCCCACGGAAAAATAAAAAGCAAATCACTTCTCCTACCACAACACATCAGAACACTCATCAGCCAAAGAAACGACATCAGACAACAAAACCACCAAGACCCACGCATCACAGACCTAAACAAAGAAATAGACACACAAATCCAAAAACACAAACAAGAGCTATGGAAAGAACACTTAACGGATGCATGGAACCACAGACACAAACAACACATACTCTGGAACACAGTAACAAGACTATCAAACAAAGAACAAAAAGCACCAGAAAACACCACAATACAGTTCGGACAACACACGGCAATATCCAACAAACAGAAAGCACGAGCATTCAACAAACAATTCACCAACATAATACAACACAAAACCAACAGAACATACAGACAACTACAACGCAAAATACGAAAACTCAACACCACGCCCATAACCATCACAGAACAACAAGTCAAACAAGCACTACAACGCTCCAAAAGCAACAACTCCACAGGCCCAGACAACATAAACATCAGACATCTGAAACACCTAGGCCCCAAAGCAATAACACTACTCACACACACTTACAACACATCACTCAACACCAACACCATCCCCGCAATATGGAAGACTGCTAAAATAATCCCAATACCAAAACCCAACAAAAACCACGCACTCGGCCCATCTTACAGACCAATAGCACTACTCAGCCCAATAGCCAAAACAATGGAAAAGGTAATACTACCCTTCATTACCAACAACACTCAACTACCCTCTCACCAACACGGCTTCCGAAAACAACACTCCACAACCACAGCACTACACCACATACACAACATCATAGCCACAGGTTTCAATCAACAAAAACCACCACAACGAACAGTTGCCATAGCCCTAGACATGTCCAAAGCCTTTGACACGGTAAACCTACACACACTCACAAACAAACTCAACAACACTAACACCCCAAACATCATCATCAAATACATCTTCAACTACATAAGGGGACGCAGACAATACACTCAATACCGGGGGGAAACATCAGAACATAGAAACACGAAAACGGGGGTACCACAGGGGGGAGTACTTTCACCAACACTATTCAACATATACATGGCAGACTTACCACAACCACCTCCAAATGTACACACAGTTACATATGCAGACGACATCACCATTCTATCCACACATGTCAAACCACAACAGGCACAACAACAAGTACAAAAATATCTCCACGACATATACAACTGGACAAAACAGAACCAACTCACACTCAACGCAGACAAAACCACCACCACTCTGTTCACACCGGATCCGGCAGAATACAGCAACAGGCTCACTTTACAAATAGATAACACCACCCTACCCACAGTCCGCGAACCCAAAATACTGGGATTAACATGGGACCCCAAACTCACCTTCTCAAAACACACACAACACACTCTAACCCGCGCCAAGCAATCAAACAAAATACTTAAAGCCTTAACAACCACTCACTGGGGAAAATCCAAAGAAACTATACTCACCACATACAAAGCAACCACACTCACACGCCTCGAATACGCAAACACTATATGGTCACCAACACTATCGGACACAAACAAGACAAAACTCCAGACCACACAGAACACCGCACTCAGAATAGCAACAGGATGCACACAAGACACAAACATACAACACTTGCATGAGGAAACAAAAACTCTCCCACTGAACACCCATCTAAAACTACACGCATCGCAAATCAGACAAAAAGCCCAACACCCAACCCACCCACTACACCCACTCACTCAACAATCACCACCACCCAGACAAAAGAAACAAACAATCTTCCACAACAACAACTACACACACAACAAAGACACAGCACCACAGGACACCAACAACGACACCATAAAACAGAACATGAAAGACATACACACCCACTTTGTACAAACACACTTGGACACCAGACAACACAACAAAGTAATACATGCACCAGCACCAGAAATAGACCCATCAGAGCAAGACCTACCACACAGAACCAGACAACTCCTAGCACAACTCCGAACCAACAAATCACCAGCCCTCCACTCCTACCTACACAACATTACACCGGACACACACCCAACACCACTCTGTGCGCTATGCGGCACGCAAGTGCACGACACACAACACCTGTTCACCTGCACAAACATACCCACCACACTGACTCCGGAGGACCTCTGGCGAAACCCAAGCGGAGTGGCGGCCCTGCTCGCCCGCTGGGCGGCGGAGGGGGGTCTGGGGATCCGGGAGACGGAGTGAGGGCCCGGTCCCCCAATGTCGGGGCACGGGTGGGGTCGACAACAACAACAACAACATAAAAAAAGACTTCCCCTTTAAATATTCCTGCTGCATAATATATCTCCTTTCCTTTCGTAAAGGATGGTCAGAACCTTTCCTAAGCATTATTAAAATTTAGACGATCTTTGCTCCAGGTGCTACCGGCTCATCTCACTCGGTTAGGATAGGAAAGGAAAGTTCCTATGCCAAAATGATAATCCAAAAAGGGCCCCTGTTGGTGGATAATCAGGCCATGGGAGGTGTGAGTAAATTGTGAGGGGGTGTTGGCTGGAGCTAGAAATAATTTTGGTGTCTTGTCCCTGCAGTAGGTTCATTAAAAGAGCAACCAGTGTTTTCACCACCATGGTCGGATCTTACTCTGGAGGGTAACCCATACAGGCAGGTGGCTTGGACAAAATATTTCAACACTGTCAAAGCTGTGTTGTCTGTGCTCCAGTTGAAGGTACGTTATTAGCCTGGAATTCCCATCAATGCCGGCATGTGTCACAAACACCCACCTGTAAAACAAACATGAAAAGAATAATGATTAAATACAAGAAAACAATCAAGTTTCATATCTTGTTTGAAATATCATCTCGGTAGAGAAGGTATTGCTGTGCACTTAAGACTACATGGAGGCAATTTGGAGTTTGTGTAACTTGGATATACAAATGATAAAATTCAATTTAATCTGTGCTGTCCATACAATATGGCTTTCTAATGCTCCCACGAGTACAAATATAAGATGATCCCTTATTACCGAATGAGACGCATATGCCCATCTATGTGCCATAAACTATTGGGGAATGGCACATAGTATGTTCTTCTAGCCACAGTCTGGCTCCATCTCTGGGCTGCAGCAGCTGGCTCAATACGGTTGAGGATTTCTCGAACTCTTTTTCTTTGTACTACAATACCATCAGCACGCAGGTATGCCCTCATCATCTGCAACAGGTTCATAAAACAACACAATAAAGAAAGTACACTTTCACAATGAATATAATGATATATACATGAAGGGACAAGAGTATGTAGCAGAACACTTGCTTCCGAGCCTGATCTGGGAAATTGGCTGTGCAATCTTCTGACATGCTCTTCCAGGTCAACATCATGAATGGGAGTAAATCTATTTCTGGCTGAAATCTGAAAAAACGTCATTTTTTTTTATGCAGGTATGAAGAGGAACAACACAACATCTCAGTGATGGCTCTCACTGTAAAGCCCTGAGTGGGGAGCAGTTCAATTTGATCACTTGTAATGTCAAGTGCTGGTCTTCCTCGTCTACCTAAAGTATGGAAATAAAAGGATTAAGGAATTCAAGCAAACGAATCACTACGTGTTTTTTATATACTGTATACAGTACAGGCATATAGACACAGATGTACATAAAAGTATATGCAGCTTCAAAACCACGAGCAGCTATTTTCTCTAACCATTTTACTCAAGAAAAAAATAATTCAAACTTATAATTGAATAACTAAAAGATCACTAGTTATTGCTTAAAAGTGTACAGCCATCGCGTTACTTAATAGTCTACTGATTTGCAGGAAAACCACTGGTATAAAACGACGTTTGACAGGGTGATAGAAGGTAAGTCACAGCAAGTCGTCAGTAAAACCCGTGTGTAGTTCGAATAAAAATACATACGAAAAACCAATGACAAAAAATGGTAGCCATTTTACCTGTGTGCAAACGATGTGCCACATGGGAACAAACACGTCCACCATTAGGAGTGGGTCCCGCAATGATGACAGATCGGAGATCTATTGGACTTTGAATCAAACTTTGAATAGTATCAGCGCTAAACTGGTCACTAACTCTTCTTAAATTAGCAATTGAAATGTTTATCGCGCGTGCTTCACTTTCACCGGCAGACCCTTGATGACAGGCACTCTCTATTGCCCTGCACCTTCGCCGAATACGTCTCAGGACACTGTCCGCCATTGTTGTTTTAAAAAACTAAGTGGGCACAGAATTTCCAAAATCATGAGCCCTGACTGGTGGGATGACACTATTTTGAAACGTACAGCCAATAGGATACCGTTACATGTTTTCGTAATCATCCTTATTTGCATTTAATGCAAGTACAGTGTAATGTCACTAGCACTACAAGTGGGCACATTTATGGCCTTACATGTTCACTAGTAAGCGTCAAAATCATCTTACCAGTGAACTAGTGGGCACATTTATGGCCTTAAATGTTCAGTAGTAAGCGTCAAAATAATCTTATTAGTGAACTAGTGGGCGTTTTGCGGCTTACATGTTCACTAGTAAGCGTCAAAATGACCTTACTAGTGAACTAGTGAGCGTTTTGTGGCTTACATGTTCACTAGTAAGCGTCAAAATGACCTTACTAGTAAACTAGTGAGCGTTTTGTGGCTTACATGTTCACTAGTAAGCGTCAAAATGATCTTACTAGTGAACTATTGGGCGTTTTGTGGCTTACATGTTCACTAGTAAGCCTCAAAATGATCTTACTAGTGAACTAGTAGGCGATGTGTGGCTTACATGTCAACTAGTAAGCCTCAAAATGAACTTACTAGTGAACTAGTGGGCACATTTATGGCCTTACATGTTCACTAGTAAGCGTCAAAATGATCTTACTAGTGAACTAGTGGGCGTTTTGTGGCTTACATGTTCACTAGTAAGCGTCAAAATTACCTTACTAGTGAACTAGTGGGCGTTTTGTGGCTTACATGTTCACTAGTAAGCGTCAAAATGATCTTACTAGTGAACGAGTGAGCGTTTTGTGGCTGACATGTTCATAAATAAGTGTCAAAATGATCTTACTAGGGAACTAGTGGGCGTTTTGTGGCTTACATGTTCACTAGTAAGCGTCAAAATTACCTTACTAGTGAACCAGTGAGCGTTTTGTGGCTTACATGTTCACTAGTAAGCGTCAAAATGACCTTACTAGTGAACTAGTGAGCGTTTTGTGGCTTACATGTTCACTAGTAAGCGTCAAAATGATCTTACTAGTGAACTAGTGGGCGTTCTGTGGCTTACATGTTCACTAGAAGCCTCAAAATTATCTTACTAGTGAACTAGCGGGCGTTTTGTGGCTTACATGTCAACTAGTAAGCCTCAAAATGTTCTTACTAGTGAACTAGTGGGCACATTTATGGCCTTACATGTTCACTAGTAAGCGTCAAAATGACCTTACTAGTGAACTAGTGGGCAATATGGAATAAATACTCAAAGGGCTTGCCAGGCAAGCCCATTGAGTATTTAAAGGGTTCAAAGGGCTTGAGTATTTATTCATCCGTGATGGTATTGTAGACCAATGAGAGCACGTCCGACAGACACGTGGACTTCGGGCGGCCAATCATGATGCATTTCGAGCCAAGCCCCAACAAAAACGGAGGAGAAAACTTTCAGACGCTTTGAAAGCTTTTGGGGTACATATTACTCTTGTTGTTACACAAAATTTTGTTTTACGATTATTTTAGGCGGTAACGTTATGGTGTAAATGTCAAATACGTGGTCAATTTATCAAGATGAAGCCTGCTTAAAAATTTGCTCCAACAATTTTGGAGATGTGTCTGACTTTGACAGCAATGGCGGCAGTTCAACGCTGACAGTCGCAGTCGGGTGCAGATTTATTTCGGCAGGACTTTCTAAAATCTGCCGTTTGCTCTGACAGTTCTCTGTCTGACAGTCTCATTTTGTCTTATTACTCACAAGCTAATTGACATTTAAAAAAAGAGTTAATGTTTGGAACACGATTTTGCTCTTACTGTTTGCTGCCTTAGTTCGTTTGAAATATTCGCTTCCTGCATTACATGAAGTACATTTTTTAATATTCACAAGACTGTAACTGTGCATTATAAATAATGTCACATTTGCACTATGTTTTACTGGATCTACAACTAAACTAGGTCCTCGTTTCTGGGAGAGTCCACAGCACCTCCTGTATCACAACCATTCTGCCGGCACACCTTCAGCAGCACGATGTTTCTAACGGGAGCTGGAGGGTGATCAGCTTCATTGAAGAACAGGAGGAGGAGAGGCACAACGTTTGTCATTTGTGATATGTTTTTAGACTTTTCTCCTAACTAAAAAAACTATGTTTTGTTAATTTCTTGATATAGTTTTTGTATTTAAATATTTTAACAATCAAATATTTTTCAACTGTGTTTTAGATATGAATTGTATGAAATAAATCAGTGAAGCCCCATTCAAATTCTACTCTATCTAATCTGCTCGATCACACTGCTGTCAACCTGCTGTACCTCCAAACTCCTTGGCTTACTCGCAGTTGGAGGGTTCCCCCCGAACGGGGGGACAAATCAAGGAACCAATCCCTGCACCCCGAACGGGGTGCCCTTACGGCCGTTTTTTTTTTTTTTTTTCCGGCTAACCGCCCCCTGAACCTGGCAGGGTGGCGGGCGGACCTTTTGCTCCAGGCGGGGGACATAGAGACAAATCCGGGGCCCACACAGACACTCTCACGCACGCAACAAACACACACACAACAAACTACCTGGACATGTGACATTTGCACACAACAGATTACAAGAAGACAGACATCCTTCAGATGCAACCACCACACACCACACTGGGTACACAAACATTGCACAAACATAAACACTAGACAATACAACATAACATGGAAATGCAGACTACATCCCAAAACACCACCACGAACAACAACACCTCGTAGGACACCAACAGGCAGCAGAGCACAAACAGACCAAAACAACACACTCGCCTCACCAACACTACCCTCAAACGCAACACGGACAGACAACTCCAACAGAGATACAACAAACACAAGACCACCCCCCCAAACCTGGACCTGCAATAGCTGCAATAGAATCATCACACGCAGACAAACCTCACTCAGATGCAACTCAACACACCCACACTGGATACACAGAACTTGCTCCGGCATCACCACCCGCCAATACACAAACACGTGGACATGCAGAACACACACGCAAACAACAAACACCCCAACACCACAACCCCCGAACAACCCACAAAGAACAACACCCACCAACAAAAACAACAAACACACACTGACCATACTACAAATAAACATCAACGGCATCCAAAACAAGAAAACAGAACTAGAAGAACTCGCCTCACAACAGCACGCAGACATCATCACCATACAAGAAACCAAACTAGAAAAACAACACAACACACCTCGTCTCACCAACTACACCAGCATTAGGAAAGACAGAGAACACAAGGGAGGAGGAGGACTGCTCACATACATTCACAAATCAGTCACATTCACTCCCATGAACATCCCCAACAACATTAACACCAACACTACAGAAATTCAAACCGTAAAGATTCACATAACCAACCACAAAAGACTACACATATGCAACATGTATATACCCCCCAGAGATACCACCCGACCAGACCACGCCACAGAAGACACAGACATCACCAACACCTTCCAATACATAAACTCGCTGAACAACACCATTCTAACCGCAGACATCAACGCTCACTCAACACAATGGCACTCTCCCTACGACGACCACAGAGGCACCCTCATTGCAGACATACTACAGAACTCCCAACAAATCACTCTAAACGCAAACACACCTACCAGAAAACCTACAAACATCAACCAACAACCAACATCACCGGACATCACAACAGCCAGCAACAGCATCACAAACAGAACAACATGGACCACAATACACGCACTCAGTTCAGACCACCTTCCTATCAAAATCACACACAACACGCGTGCTCCTTTCCGCCTACAACAACACCTTCAAACTTACACAAATTACAGGAAAGCAGACTGGGAAGGATACACCTCTGAAATAGAATCAGCACTGGAGAACTTAACCATACCTGACAACATCCACACAGCCAACACCATGCTCACAAACCTCATACTTACAGCAGACAAACACCACATACCCCACGGAAAAATAAAAAGCAAATCACTTCTCCTACCACAACACATCAGAACACTCATCAGCCAAAGAAACGACATCATACAACAAAACCACCAAGACCCACGCATCACAGACCTAAACAAAGAAATAGACAAACAAATCCAAAAACACAAACAAGAGCTATGGAAAGAACACTTAACGGATGCATGGAACCACAGACACAAACAATACATACTCTGGAACACAGTAACAAGACTATCTAACAAAGAACAAAAAGCACCAGAAAACACCACAATACAGTTCGGACAACACACGGCAATATCCAACAAACAGAAAGCACGAGCATTCAACAAACAATTCACCAACATAATACAACACAAAACCAACAGAACATACAGACAACTACAACGCAAAATACGAAAACTCAACACCACGCCCATAACCATCACAGAACAACAAGTCAAACAAGCACTACAACGCTCCAAAAGCAACAACTCCACAGGCCCAGACAACATAAACATCAGACATCTGAAACACCTAGGCCCCAAAGCAATAACACTACTCACACACACTTACAACACATCACTCAACACCAACACCATCCCCGCAATATGGAAGACTGCAAAAATAATCCCAATACCAAAACCCAACAAAAACCACGCACTCGGCCCATCTTACAGACCAATAGCACTACTCAGCCCAATAGCCAAAACAATGGAAAAGGTAATACTACCCTTCATTACCAACAACACTCAACTACCCTCTCACCAACACGGCTTCCGAAAACAACACTCCACAACCACAGCACTACACCACATACACAACATCATAGCCACAGGTTTCAATCAACAAAAACCACCACAACGAACAGTTGCCATAGCCCTAGACATGTCCAAAGCCTTTGACACGGTAAACCTACACACACTCACAAACAAACTCAACAACACTAACACCCCAAACATCATCATCAAATACATCTTCAACTACATAAGGGGACGCAGACAATACACTCAATACCGGGGGGAAACATCAGAACATAGAAACACGAAAACGGGGGTACCACAGGGGGGAGTACTTTCACCAACACTATTCAACATATACATGGCAGACTTACCACAACCACCTCCAAATGTACACACAGTTACATATGCAGACGACATCACCATTCTATCCACACATGTCAAACCACAACAGGCACAACAACAAGTACAAAAATATCTCCACGACATATACAACTGGACAAAACAGAACCAACTCACACTCAACGCAGACAAAACCACCACCACTCTGTTCACACCGGATCCGGCAGAATACAGCAACAGGCTCACTTTACAAATAGATAACACCACCCTACCCACAGTCCGCGAACCCAAAATACTGGGATTAACATGGGACCCCAAACTCACCTTCTCAAAACACACACAACACACTCTAACCCGCGCCAAGCAATCAAACAAAATACTTAAAGCCTTAACAACCACTCACTGGGGAAAATCCAAAGAAACTATACTCACCACATACAAAGCAACCACACTCACACGCCTCGAATACGCAAACACTATATGGTCACCAACACTATCGGACACAAACAAGACAAAACTCCAGACCACACAGAACACCGCACTCAGAATAGCAACAGGATGCACACAAGACACAAACATACAACACTTGCATGAGGAAACAAAAACTCTCCCACTGAACACCCATCTAAAACTACACGCATCGCAAATCAGACAAAAAGCCCAACACCCAACCCACCCACTACACCCACTCACTCAACAACCACCACCACCCAGACAAAAGAAACAAACAATCTTCCACAACAACAATTACACACACAACAAAGACACAGCACCACAGGACACCAACAACGACACCATAAAACAGAACATGAAAGACATACACACCCACTTTGTACAAACACACTTGGACACCAGACAACACAACAAAGTAATACATGCACCAGCACCAGAAATAGACCCATCAGAGCAAGACCTACCACACAGAACCAGACAACTCCTAGCACAACTCCGAACCAACAAATCACCAGCCCTCCACTCCTACCTACACAACATTACACCGGACACACACCCAACACCACTCTGTGCGCTATGCGGCACGCAAGTGCACGACACACAACACCTGTTCACCTGCACAAACATACCCACCACACTGACTCCGGAGGACCTCTGGCGAAACCCAAGCGGAGTGGCGGCCCTGCTCGCCCGCTGGGCGGCGGAGGGGGGTCTGGGGATCCGGGAGACGGAGTGAGGGCCCGGTCCCCCAATGTCGGGGCACGGGTGGGGTCGACAACAACAACAACAACATAAAAAAAGACTTCCCCTTTAAATATTCCTGCTGCATAATATATCTCCTTTCCTTTCGTAAAGGATGGTCAGAACCTTTCCTAAGCATTATTAAAATTTAGACGATCTTTGCTCCAGGTGCTACCGGCTCATCTCACTCGGTTAGGATAGGAAAGGAAAGTTCCTATGCCAAAATGATAATCCAAAAAGGGCCCCTGTTGGTGGATAATCAGGCCATGGGAGGTGTGAGTAAATTGTGAGGGGGTGTTGGCTGGAGCTAGAAATAATTTTGGTGTCTTGTCCCTGCAGTAGGTTCATTAAAAGAGCAACCAGTGTTTTCACCACCATGGTCGGATCTTACTCTGGAGGGTAACCCATACAGGCAGGTGGCTTGGACAAAATACAGTATTTCAACACTGTCAAAGCTGTGTTGTCTGTGCTCCAGTTGAAGGTACGTTATTAGCCTGGAATTCCCATCAATGCCGGCATGTGTCACAAACACCCACCTGTAAAACAAACATGAAAAGAATAATGATTAAATACAAGAAAACAATCAAGTTTCATATCTTGTTTGAAATATCATCTCGGTAGAGAAGGTATTGCTGTGCACTTAAGACTACATGGAGGCAATTTGGAGTTTGTGTAACTTGGATATACAAATGATAAAATTCAATTTAATCTGTGCTGTCCATACAATATGGCTTTCTAATGCTCCCACGAGTACAAATATAAGATGATCCCTTATTACCGAATGAGACGCATATGCCCATCTATGTGCCATAAACTATTGGGGAATGGCACATAGTATGTTCTTCTAGCCACAGTCTGGCTCCATCTCTGGGCTGCAGCAGCTGGCTCAATACGGTTGAGGATTTCTCGAGCTCTTTTTCTTTGTACTACAATACCATCAGCACGCAGGTATGCCCTCATCATCTGCAACAGGTTCATAAAACAACACAATAAAGAAAGTACACTTTCACAATGAATATAATGATATATACATGAAGGGACAAGAGTATGTAGCAGAACACTTGCTTCCGAGCCTGATCTGGGAAATTGGCTGTGCAATCTTCTGACATGCTCTTCCAGGTCAACATCATGAATGGGAGTAAATCTATTTCTGGCTGAAATCTGAAAAAACTTCATTTTTTTATGCAGGTATGAAGAGGAACAACACAACATCTCAGTGATGGCTCTCACTGTAAAGCCCTGAGTGGGGAGCAGTTCAATTTGATCACTTGTAATGTCAAGTGCTGGTCTTCCTCGTCTACCTAAAGTATGGAAATAAAAGGATTAAGGAATTCAAGCAAACGAATCACTACGTGTTTTTTATA
Organism: Hippocampus zosterae; assembly: GCF_025434085.1. Classification (NCBI taxonomy): domain Eukaryota; kingdom Metazoa; phylum Chordata; class Actinopteri; order Syngnathiformes; family Syngnathidae; genus Hippocampus; species Hippocampus zosterae. The sequence continues at coordinate 21,597,854 of NC_067452.1, forward strand.
TACTGTATACAGTACAGGCATATAGACACAGATGTACATAAAAGTATATGCAGCTTCAAAACCACGAGCAGCTATTTTCTCTAACCATTTTACTCAAGAAAAAAATAATTCAAACTTATAATTGAATAACTAAAAGATCACTAGTTATTGCTTAAAAGTGTACAGCCATCGCGTTACTTAATAGTCTACTGATTTGCAGGAAAACCACTGGTATAAAACGACGTTTGACAGGGTGATAGAAGGTAAGTCACAGCAAGTCGTCAGTAAAACCCGTGTGTAGTTCGAATAAAAATACATACGAAAAACCAATGACAAAAAATGGTAGCCATTTTACCTGTGTGCAAACGATGTGCCACATGGGAACAAACACGTCCACCATTAGGAGTGGGTCCCGCAATGATGACAGATCGGAGATCTATTGGACTTTGAATCAAACTTTGAATAGTATCAGCGCTAAACTGGTCACTAACTCTTCTTAAATTAGCAATTGAAATGTTTATCGCGCGTGCTTCACTTTCACCGGCAGACCCTTGATGACAGGCACTCTCTATTGCCCTGCACCTTCGCCGAATACGTCTCAGGACACTGTCCGCCATTGTTGTTTTAAAAAACTAAGTGGGCACAGAATTTCCAAAATCATGAGCCCTGACTGGTGGGATGACACTATTTTGAAACGTACAGCCAATAGGATACCGTTACATGTTTTCGTAATCATCCTTATTTGCATTTAATGCAAGTACAGTGTAATGTCACTAGCACTACAAGTGGGCACATTTATGGCCTTACATGTTCACTAGTAAGCGTCAAAATCATCTTACCAGTGAACTAGTGGGCACATTTATGGCCTTAAATGTTCAGTAGTAAGCGTCAAAATAATCTTATTAGTGAACTAGTGGGCGTTTTGCGGCTTACATGTTCACTAGTAAGCGTCAAAATGACCTTACTAGTGAACTAGTGAGCGTTTTGTGGCTTACATGTTCACTAGTAAGCGTCAAAATGACCTTACTAGTGAACTAGTGAGCGTTTTGTGGCTTACATGTTCACTAGTAAGCGTCAAAATGACCTTACTAGTAAACTAGTGAGCGTTTTGTGGCTTACATGTTCACTAGTAAGCGTCAAAATGATCTTACTAGTGAACTAGTGGGCGTTTTGTGGCTTACATGTTCACTAGTAAGCGTCAAAATGACCTTACTAGTGAACTAGTGGGCGTTTTGTGGCTTACATGTTCACTAGTAAGCGTCAAAATGATCTTACTAGTGAACGAGTGAGCGTTTTGTGGCTGACATGTTCATAAATAAGTGTCAAAATGATCTTACTAGGGAACTAGTGGGCGTTTTGTGGCTTACATGTTCACTAGTAAGCGTCAAAATTACTTTACTAGTGAACCAGTGAGCGTTTTGTGGCTTACATGTTCACTAGTAAGCGTCAAAATGACCTTACTAGTGAACTAGTGAGAGTTTTGTGGCTTACATGTTCACTAGTAAGCGTCAAAATGACCTTACTAGTAAACTTGTGAGCGTTTTGTGGCTTACATGTTCACTAGTAAGCGTCAAAATGATCTTACTAGTGAACTATTGGGCGTTTTGTGGCTTACATGTTCACTAGTAAGCCTCAAAATGATCTTACTAGTGAACTAGTAGGCGATGTGTGGCTTACATGTCAACTAGTAAGCCTCAAAATGAACTTACTAGTGAACTAGTGGGCACATTTATGGCCTTACATGTTCACTAGTAAGCGTCAAAATGATCTTACTAGTGAACTAGTGGGCACATTTATGGCCTTAAATGTTCAGTAGTAAGCGTCAAAATAATCTTATTAGTGAACTAGTGGGCGTTTTGCGGCTTACATGTTCACTAGTAAGCGTCAAAATGACCTTACTAGTGAACTAGTGAGCGTTTTGTGGCTTACATGTTCACTAGTAAGCGTCAAAATGACCTTACTAGTAAACTAGTGAGCGTTTTGTGACTTACATGTTCACTAGTAAGCGTCAAAATGATCTTACTAGTGAACTATTGGGCGTTTTGTGGCTTACATGTTCACTAGTAAGCCTCAAAATGATCTTACTAGTGAACTAGTAGGCGATGTGTGGCTTACATGTCAACTAGTAAGCCTCAAAATGAACTTACTAGTGAACTAGTGGGCACATTTATGGCCTTACATGTTCACTAGTAAGCGTCAAAATGACCTTACTAGTAAACTAGTGAGCGTTTTGTGACTTACATGTTCACTAGTAAGCGTCAAAATGATCTTACTAGTGAACTATTGGGCGTTTTGTGGCTTACATGTTCACTAGTAAGCGTCAAAATGATCTTACTAGTGAACTATTGGGCGTTTTGTGGCTTACATGTTCACTAGTAAGCCTCAAAATGATCTTACTAGTGAACTAGTAGGCGATGTGTGGCTTACATGTCAACTAGTAAGCCTCAAAATGATCTTACTAGTGAACTAGTGGGCGTTTTGTGGCTTACATGTTCACTAGTAAGCGTCAAAATTACCTTACTAGTGAACTAGTGGGCGTTTTGTGGCTTACATGTTCACTAGTAAGCGTCAAAATGATCTTACTAGTGAACGAGTGAGCGTTTTGTGGCTGACATGTTCATAAATAAGTGTCAAAATGATCTTACTAGGGAACTAGTGGGCGTTTTGTGGCTTACATGTTCACTAGTAAGCGTCAAAATTACCTTACTAGTGAACCAGTGAGCGTTTTGTGGCTTACATGTTCACTAGTAAGCGTCAACATGACCTTACTAGTGAACTAGTGAGCGTTTTGTGGCTTACATGTTCACTAGTAAGCGTCAAAATGATCTTACTAGTGAACTAGTGGGCGTTCTGTGGCTTACATGTTCACTAGAAGCCTCAAAATTATCTTACTAGTGAACTAGCGGGCGTTTTGTGGCTTACATGTCAACTAGTAAGCCTCAAAATGATCTTACTAGTGAACTAGTGGGCACATTTATGGCCTTACATGTTCACTAGTAAGCGTCAAAATGACCTTACTAGTGAACTAGTGGGCAATATGGAATAAATACTCAAAGGGCTTGCCAGGCAAGCCCATTGAGTATTTAAAGGGTTCAAAGGGCTTGCCTGGCAAGCCCTTTGAGTATTTATTCATCCGTGATGGTATTGTAGACCAATGAGAGCACGTCCGACAGACACGTGGACTTCGGGCGGCCAATCATGATGCATTTCGAGCCAAGCCCCAACAAAAACGGAGGAGAAAACTTTCAGACGCTTTGAAAGCTTTTGGGGTACATATTACTCTTGTTGTTACACAAAATTTTGTTTTACGATTATTTTAGGCGGTAACGTTCTGGTGTAAATGTCAAATACGTGGTCAATTTATCAAGATGAAGCCTGCTTAAAAATTTGCTCCAACAATTTTGGAGATGTGTCTGACTTTGACAGCAATGGCGGCAGTTCAACGCTGACAGTCGCAGTCGGGTGCAGATTTATTTCGGCAGGACTTTCTAAAATCTGCCGTTTGCTCTGACAGTTCTCTGTCTGACAGTCACATTTTGTCTTATTACTCACAAGCTAATTGACATTTAAAAAAAGAGTTAATGTTTGGAACACGATTTTGCTCTTACTGTTTGCTGCCTTAGTTCGTTTGAAATATTCGCTTCCTGCATTACATGAAGTACATTTTTTAATATTCACAAGACTGTAACTGTGCATTATAAATAATGTCACATTTGCACTATGTTTTACTGGATCTACAACTAAACTAGGTCCTCGTTTCTGGGAGAGTCCACAGCACCTCCTGTATCACAACCATTCTGCCGGCACACCTTCAGCAGCACGATGTTTCTAACGGGAGCTGGAGGGTGATCAGCTTCATTGAAGAACAGGAGGAGGAGAGGCACAACGTTTGTCATTTGTGATATGTTTTTAGACTTTTCTCCTAACTAAAAAAACTATGTTTTGTTAATTTCTTGATATAGTTCTTGTATTTAAATATTTTAACAATCAAATATTGTTCAACTGTGTTTTAGATATGAATTGTATGAAATAAATCAGTGAAGCCCCATTCAAATTCTACTCTATCTAATCTGCTCGATCACACTGCTGTCAACCTGCTGTACCTCCAAACTCCTTGGCTTACTCGCAGTTGGAGGGTTCCCCCCGAACGGGGGGACAAATCAAGGAACCAATCCCTGCACCCCGAACGGGGTGCCCTTACGGCCGTTTTTTTTTTTTTTCGGCTAACCGCCCCCTGAACCTGGCAGGGTGGCGGGCGGACCTTTTGCTCCAGGCGGGGGACATAGAGACAAATCCGGGGCCCACACAGACACTCTCACGCACGCAACAAACACACACACAACAAACTACCTGGACATGCGACATTTGCACACAACAGATTACAAGAAGACAGACATCCTTCAGATGCAACCACCACACACCACACTGGGTACACAAACATTGCACAAACATAAACACTAGACAATACAACATAACATGGAAATGCAGACTACATCCCAAAACACCACCACGAACAACAACACCTCGTAGGACACCAACAGGCAGCAGAGCACAAACAGACCAAAACAACACACTCGCCTCACCAACACTACCCTCAAACGCAACACGGACAGACAACTCCAACAGAGATACAACAAACACAAGACCACCCCCCCCCCCCAAACCTGGACCTGCAATAGCTGCAATAGAATCATCACACGCAGACAAACCTCACTCAGATGCAACTCAACACACCCACACTGGATACACAGACATTGCTCCGGCATCACCACCCGCCAATACACAAACACGTGGACATGCAGAACACACACGCAAACAACAAACACCCCAACACCACAACCCCCGAACAACCCACAAAGAACAACACCCACCAACAAAAACAACAAACACACACTGACCATACTACAAATAAACATCAACGGCATCCAAAACAAGAAAACAGAACTAGAAGAACTCGCCTCACAACAGCACGCAGACATCATCACCATACAAGAAACCAAACTAGAAAAACAACACAACACACCTCGTCTCACCAACTACACCAGCATTAGGAAAGACAGAGAACACAAGGGAGGAGGAGGACTGCTCACATACATTCACAAATCAGTCACATTCACTCCCATGAACATCCCCAACAACATTAACACCAACACTACAGAAATTCAAACCGTAAAGATTCACATAACCAACCACAAAAGACTACACATATGCAACATGTATATACCCCCCAGAGATACCACCCGACCAGACCACGCCACAGAAGACACAGACATCACCAACACCTTCCAATACATAAACTCGCTGAACAACACCATTCTAACCGCAGACATCAACGCTCACTCAACACAATGGCACTCTCCCTACGACGACCACAGAGGCACCCTCATTGCAGACATACTACAGAACTCCCAACAAATCACTCTAAACGCAAACACACCTACCAGAAAACCTACAAACATCAACCAACAACCAACATCACCGGACATCACAACAGCCAGCAACAGCATCACAAACAGAACAACATGGACCACAATACACGCACTCAGTTCAGACCACCTTCCTATCAAAATCACACACAACACGCGTGCTCCTTTCCGCCTACAACAACACCTTCAAACTTACACAAATTACAGGAAAGCAGACTGGGAAGGATACACCTCTGAAATAGAATCAGCACTGGAGAACTTAACCATACCTGACAACATCCACACAGCCAACACCATGCTCACAAACCTCATACTTACAGCAGACAAACACCACATACCCCACGGAAAAATAAAAAGCAAATCACTTCTCCTACCACAACACATCAGAACACTCATCAGCCAAAGAAACGACATCATACAACAAAACCACCAAGACCCACGCATCACAGACCTAAACAAAGAAATAGACAAACAAATCCAAAAACACAAACAAGAGCTATGGAAAGAACACTTAACGGATGCATGGAACCACAGACACAAACAATACATACTCTGGAACACAGTAACAAGACTATCTAACAAAGAACAAAAAGCACCAGAAAACACCACAATACAGTTCGGACAACACACGGCAATATCCAACAAACAGAAAGCACGAGCATTCAACAAACAATTCACCAACATAATACAACACAAAACCAACAGAACATACAGACAACTACAACGCAAAATACGAAAACTCAACACCACGCCCATAACCATCACAGAACAACAAGTCAAACAAGCACTACAACGCTCCAAAAGCAACAACTCCACAGGCCCAGACAACATAAACATCAGACATCTGAAACACCTAGGCCCCAAAGCAATAACACTACTCACACACACTTACAACACATCACTCAACACCAACACCATCCCCGCAATATGGAAGACTGCAAAAATAATCCCAATACCAAAACCCAACAAAAACCACGCACTCGGCCCATCTTACAGACCAATAGCACTACTCAGCCCAATAGCCAAAACAATGGAAAAGGTAATACTACCCTTCATTACCAACAACACTCAACTACCCTCTCACCAACACGGCTTCCGAAAACAACACTCCACAACCACAGCACTACACCACATACACAACATCATAGCCACAGGTTTCAATCAACAAAAACCACCACAACGAACAGTTGCCATAGCCCTAGACATGTCCAAAGCCTTTGACACGGTAAACCTACACACACTCACAAACAAACTCAACAACACTAACACCCCAAACATCATCATCAAATACATCTTCAACTACATAAGGGGACGCAGACAATACACTCAATACCGGGGGGAAACATCAGAACATAGAAACACGAAAACGGGGGTACCACAGGGGGGAGTACTTTCACCAACACTATTCAACATATACATGGCAGACTTACCACAACCACCTCCAAATGTACACACAGTTACATATGCAGACGACATCACCATTCTATCCACACATGTCAAACCACAACAGGCACAACAACAAGTACAAAAATATCTCCACGACATATACAACTGGACAAAACAGAACCAACTCACACTCAACGCAGACAAAACCACCACCACTCTGTTCACACCGGATCCGGCAGAATACAGCAACAGGCTCACTTTACAAATAGATAACACCACCCTACCCACAGTCCGCGAACCCAAAATACTGGGATTAACATGGGACCCCAAACTCACCTTCTCAAAACACACACAACACACTCTAACCCGCGCCAAGCAATCAAACAAAATACTTAAAGCCTTAACAACCACTCACTGGGGAAAATCCAAAGAAACTATACTCACCACATACAAAGCAACCACACTCACACGCCTCGAATACGCAAACACTATATGGTCACCAACACTATCGGACACAAACAAGACAAAACTCCAGACCACACAGAACACCGCACTCAGAATAGCAACAGGATGCACACAAGACACAAACATACAACACTTGCATGAGGAAACAAAAACTCTCCCACTGAACACCCATCTAAAACTACACGCATCGCAAATCAGACAAAAAGCCCAACACCCAACCCACCCACTACACCCACTCACTCAACAACCACCACCACCCAGACAAAAGAAACAAACAATCTTCCACAACAACAATTACACACACAACAAAGACACAGCACCACAGGACACCAACAACGACACCATAAAACAGAACATGAAAGACATACACACCCACTTTGTACAAACACACTTGGACACCAGACAACACAACAAAGTAATACATGCACCAGCACCAGAAATAGACCCATCAGAGCAAGACCTACCACACAGAACCAGACAACTCCTAGCACAACTCCGAACCAACAAATCACCAGCCCTCCACTCCTACCTACACAACATTACACCGGACACACACCCAACACCACTCTGTGCGCTATGCGGCACGCAAGTGCACGACACACAACACCTGTTCACCTGCACAAACATACCCACCACACTGACTCCGGAGGACCTCTGGCGAAACCCAAGCGGAGTGGCGGCCCTGCTCGCCCGCTGGGCGGCGGAGGGGGGTCTGGGGATCCGGGAGACGGAGTGAGGGCCCGGTCCCCCAATGTCGGGGCACGGGTGGGGTCGACAACAACAACAACAACATAAAAAAAGACTTCCCCTTTAAATATTCCTGCTGCATAATATATCTCCTTTCCTTTCGTAAAGGATGGTCAGAACCTTTCCTAAGCATTATTAAAATTTAGACGATCTTTGCTCCAGGTGCTACCGGCTCATCTCACTCGGTTAGGATAGGAAAGGAAAGTTCCTATGCCAAAATGATAATCCAAAAAGGGCCCCTGTTGGTGGATAATCAGGCCATGGGAGGTGTGAGTAAATTGTGAGGGGGTGTTGGCTGGAGCTAGAAATAATTTTGGTGTCTTGTCCCTGCAGTAGGTTCATTAAAAGAGCAACCAGTGTTTTCACCACCATGGTCGGATCTTACTCTGGAGGGTAACCCATACAGGCAGGTGGCTTGGACAAAATACAGTATTTCAACACTGTCAAAGCTGTGTTGTCTGTGCTCCAGTTGAAGGTACGTTATTAGCCTGGAATTCCCATCAATGCCGGCATGTGTCACAAACACCCACCTGTAAAACAAACATGAAAAGAATAATGATTAAATACAAGAAAACAATCAAGTTTCATATCTTGTTTGAAATATCATCTCGGTAGAGAAGGTATTGCTGTGCACTTAAGACTACATGGAGGCAATTTGGAGTTTGTGTAACTTGGATATACAAATGATAAAATTCAATTTAATCTGTGCTGTCCATACAATATGGCTTTCTAATGCTCCCACGAGTACAAATATAAGATGATCCCTTATTACCGAATGAGACGCATATGCCCATCTATGTGCCATAAACTATTGGGGAATGGCACATAGTATGTTCTTCTAGCCACAGTCTGGCTCCATCTCTGGGCTGCAGCAGCTGGCTCAATACGGTTGAGGATTTCTCGAGCTCTTTTTCTTTGTACTACAATACCATCAGCACGCAGGTATGCCCTCATCATCTGCAACAGGTTCATAAAACAACACAATAAAGAAAGTACACTTTCACAATGAATATAATGATATATACATGAAGGGACAAGAGTATGTAGCAGAACACTTGCTTCCGAGCCTGATCTGGGAAATTGGCTGTGCAATCTTCTGACATGCTCTTCCAGGTCAACATCATGAATGGGAGTAAATCTATTTCTGGCTGAAATCTGAAAAAACTTCATTTTTTTATGCAGGTATGAAGAGGAACAACACAACATCTCAGTGATGGCTCTCACTGTAAAGCCCTGAGTGGGGAGCAGTTCAATTTGATCACTTGTAATGTCAAGTGCTGGTCTTCCTCGTCTACCTAAAGTATGGAAATAAAAGGATTAAGGAATTCAAGCAAACGAATCACTACGTGTTTTTTATATACTGTATACAGTACAGGCATATAGACACAGATGTACATAAAAGTATATGCAGCTTCAAAACCACGAGCAGCTATTTTCTCTAACCATTTTACTCAAGAAAAAAATAATTCAAACTTATAATTGAATAACTAAAAGATCACTAGTTATTGCTTAAAAGTGTACAGCCATCGCGTTACTTAATAGTCTACTGATTTGCAGGAAAACCACTGGTATAAAACGACGTTTGACAGGGTGATAGAAGGTAAGTCACAGCAAGTCGTCAGTAAAACCCGTGTGTAGTTCGAATAAAAATACATACGAAAAACCAATGACAAAAAATGGTAGCCATTTTACCTGTGTGCAAACGATGTGCCACATGGGAACAAACACGTCCACCATTAGGAGTGGGTCCCGCAATGATGACAGATCGGAGATCTATTGGACTTTGAATCAAACTTTGAATAGTATCAGCGCTAAACTGGTCACTAACTCTTCTTAAATTAGCAATTGAAATGTTTATCGCGCGTGCTTCACTTTCACCGGCAGACCCTTGATGACAGGCACTCTCTATTGCCCTGCACCTTCGCCGAATACGTCTCAGGACACTGTCCGCCATTGTTGTTTTAAAAAACTAAGTGGGCACAGAATTTCCAAAATCATGAGCCCTGACTGGTGGGATGACACTATTTTGAAACGTACAGCCAATAGGATACCGTTACATGTTTTCGTAATCATCCTTATTTGCATTTAATGCAAGTACAGTGTAATGTCACTAGCACTACAAGTGGGCACATTTATGGCCTTACATGTTCACTAGTAAGCGTCAAAATCATCTTACCAGTGAACTAGTGGGCACATTTATGGCCTTAAATGTTCAGTAGTAAGCGTCAAAATAATCTTATTAGTGAACTAGTGGGCGTTTTGCGGCTTACATGTTCACTAGTAAGCGTCAAAATGACCTTACTAGTGAACTAGTGAGCGTTTTGTGGCTTACATGTTCACTAGTAAGCGTCAAAATGACCTTACTAGTGAACTAGTGAGCGTTTTGTGGCTTACATGTTCACTAGTAAGCGTCAAAATGACCTTACTAGTAAACTAGTGAGCGTTTTGTGGCTTACATGTTCACTAGTAAGCGTCAAAATGATCTTACTAGTGAACTAGTGGGCGTTTTGTGGCTTACATGTTCACTAGTAAGCGTCAAAATGACCTTACTAGTGAACTAGTGGGCGTTTTGTGGCTTACATGTTCACTAGTAAGCGTCAAAATGATCTTACTAGTGAACGAGTGAGCGTTTTGTGGCTGACATGTTCATAAATAAGTGTCAAAATGATCTTACTAGGGAACTAGTGGGCGTTTTGTGGCTTACATGTTCACTAGTAAGCGTCAAAATTACTTTACTAGTGAACCAGTGAGCGTTTTGTGGCTTACATGTTCACTAGTAAGCGTCAAAATGACCTTACTAGTGAACTAGTGAGAGTTTTGTGGCTTACATGTTCACTAGTAAGCGTCAAAATGACCTTACTAGTAAACTTGTGAGCGTTTTGTGGCTTACATGTTCACTAGTAAGCGTCAAAATGATCTTACTAGTGAACTATTGGGCGTTTTGTGGCTTACATGTTCACTAGTAAGCCTCAAAATGATCTTACTAGTGAACTAGTAGGCGATGTGTGGCTTACATGTCAACTAGTAAGCCTCAAAATGAACTTACTAGTGAACTAGTGGGCACATTTATGGCCTTACATGTTCACTAGTAAGCGTCAAAATGATCTTACTAGTGAACTAGTGGGCACATTTATGGCCTTAAATGTTCAGTAGTAAGCGTCAAAATAATCTTATTAGTGAACTAGTGGGCGTTTTGCGGCTTACATGTTCACTAGTAAGCGTCAAAATGACCTTACTAGTGAACTAGTGAGCGTTTTGTGGCTTACATGTTCACTAGTAAGCGTCAAAATGACCTTACTAGTAAACTAGTGAGCGTTTTGTGACTTACATGTTCACTAGTAAGCGTCAAAATGATCTTACTAGTGAACTATTGGGCGTTTTGTGGCTTACATGTTCACTAGTAAGCCTCAAAATGATCTTACTAGTGAACTAGTAGGCGATGTGTGGCTTACATGTCAACTAGTAAGCCTCAAAATGAACTTACTAGTGAACTAGTGGGCACATTTATGGCCTTACATGTTCACTAGTAAGCGTCAAAATGACCTTACTAGTAAACTAGTGAGCGTTTTGTGACTTACATGTTCACTAGTAAGCGTCAAAATGATCTTACTAGTGAACTATTGGGCGTTTTGTGGCTTACATGTTCACTAGTAAGCGTCAAAATGATCTTACTAGTGAACTATTGGGCGTTTTGTGGCTTACATGTTCACTAGTAAGCCTCAAAATGATCTTACTAGTGAACTAGTAGGCGATGTGTGGCTTACATGTCAACTAGTAAGCCTCAAAATGATCTTACTAGTGAACTAGTGGGCGTTTTGTGGCTTACATGTTCACTAGTAAGCGTCAAAATTACCTTACTAGTGAACTAGTGGGCGTTTTGTGGCTTACATGTTCACTAGTAAGCGTCAAAATGATCTTACTAGTGAACGAGTGAGCGTTTTGTGGCTGACATGTTCATAAATAAGTGTCAAAATGATCTTACTAGGGAACTAGTGGGCGTTTTGTGGCTTACATGTTCACTAGTAAGCGTCAAAATTACCTTACTAGTGAACCAGTGAGCGTTTTGTGGCTTACATGTTCACTAGTAAGCGTCAACATGACCTTACTAGTGAACTAGTGAGCGTTTTGTGGCTTACATGTTCACTAGTAAGCGTCAAAATGATCTTACTAGTGAACTAGTGGGCGTTCTGTGGCTTACATGTTCACTAGAAGCCTCAAAATTATCTTACTAGTGAACTAGCGGGCGTTTTGTGGCTTACATGTCAACTAGTAAGCCTCAAAATGATCTTACTAGTGAACTAGTGGGCACATTTATGGCCTTACATGTTCACTAGTAAGCGTCAAAATGACCTTACTAGTGAACTAGTGGGCAATATGGAATAAATACTCAAAGGGCTTGCCAGGCAAGCCCATTGAGTATTTAAAGGGTTCAAAGGGCTTGCCTGGCAAGCCCTTTGAGTATTTATTCATCCGTGATGGTATTGTAGACCAATGAGAGCACGTCCGACAGACACGTGGACTTCGGGCGGCCAATCATGATGCATTTCGAGCCAAGCCCCAACAAAAACGGAGGAGAAAACTTTCAGACGCTTTGAAAGCTTTTGGGGTACATATTACTCTTGTTGTTACACAAAATTTTGTTTTACGATTATTTTAGGCGGTAACGTTCTGGTGTAAATGTCAAATACGTGGTCAATTTATCAAGATGAAGCCTGCTTAAAAATTTGCTCCAACAATTTTGGAGATGTGTCTGACTTTGACAGCAATGGCGGCAGTTCAACGCTGACAGTCGCAGTCGGGTGCAGATTTATTTCGGCAGGACTTTCTAAAATCTGCCGTTTGCTCTGACAGTTCTCTGTCTGACAGTCACATTTTGTCTTATTACTCACAAGCTAATTGACATTTAAAAAAAGAGTTAATGTTTGGAACACGATTTTGCTCTTACTGTTTGCTGCCTTAGTTCGTTTGAAATATTCGCTTCCTGCATTACATGAAGTACATTTTTTAATATTCACAAGACTGTAACTGTGCATTATAAATAATGTCACATTTGCACTATGTTTTACTGGATCTACAACTAAACTAGGTCCTCGTTTCTGGGAGAGTCCACAGCACCTCCTGTATCACAACCATTCTGCCGGCACACCTTCAGCAGCACGATGTTTCTAACGGGAGCTGGAGGGTGATCAGCTTCATTGAAGAACAGGAGGAGGAGAGGCACAACGTTTGTCATTTGTGATATGTTTTTAGACTTTTCTCCTAACTAAAAAAACTATGTTTTGTTAATTTCTTGATATAGTTCTTGTATTTAAATATTTTAACAATCAAATATTGTTCAACTGTGTTTTAGATATGAATTGTATGAAATAAATCAGTGAAGCCCCATTCAAATTCTACTCTATCTAATCTGCTCGATCACACTGCTGTCAACCTGCTGTACCTCCAAACTCCTTGGCTTACTCGCAGTTGGAGGGTTCCCCCCGAACGGGGGGACAAATCAAGGAACCAATCCCTGCACCCCGAACGGGGTGCCCTTACGGCCGTTTTTTTTTTTTTTCGGCTAACCGCCCCCTGAACCTGGCAGGGTGGCGGGCGGACCTTTTGCTCCAGGCGGGGGACATAGAGACAAATCCGGGGCCCACACAGACACTCTCACGCACGCAACAAACACACACACAACAAACTACCTGGACATGCGACATTTGCACACAACAGATTACAAGAAGACAGACATCCTTCAGATGCAACCACCACACACCACACTGGGTACACAAACATTGCACAAACATAAACACTAGACAATACAACATAACATGGAAATGCAGACTACATCCCAAAACACCACCACGAACAACAACACCTCGTAGGACACCAACAGGCAGCAGAGCACAAACAGACCAAAACAACACACTCGCCTCACCAACACTACCCTCAAACGCAACACGGACAGACAACTCCAACAGAGATACAACAAACACAAGACCACCCCCCCCCCCCCCCAAACCTGGACCTGCAATAGCTGCAATAGAATCATCACACGCAGACAAACCTCACTCAGATGCAACTCAACACACCCACACTGGATACACAGACATTGCTCCGGCATCACCACCCGCCAATACACAAACACGTGGACATGCAGAACACACACGCAAACAACAAACACCCCAACACCACAACCCCCGAACAACCCACAAAGAACAACACCCACCAACAAAAACAACAAACACACACTGACCATACTACAAATAAACATCAACGGCATCCAAAACAAGAAAACAGAACTAGAAGAACTCGCCTCACAACAGCACGCAGACATCATCACCATACAAGAAACCAAACTAGAAAAACAACACAACACACCTCGTCTCACCAACTACACCAGCATTAGGAAAGACAGAGAACACAAGGGAGGAGGAGGACTGCTCACATACATTCACAAATCAGTCACATTCACTCCCATGAACATCCCCAACAACATTAACACCAACACTACAGAAATTCAAACCGTAAAGATTCACATAACCAACCACAAAAGACTACACATATGCAACATGTATATACCCCCCAGAGATACCACCCGACCAGACCACGCCACAGAAGACACAGACATCACCAACACCTTCCAATACATAAACTCGCTGAACAACACCATTCTAACCGCAGACATCAACGCTCACTCAACACAATGGCACTCTCCCTACGACGACCACAGAGGCACCCTCATTGCAGACATACTACAGAACTCCCAACAAATCACTCTAAACGCAAACACACCTACCAGAAAACCTACAAACATCAACCAACAACCAACATCACCGGACATCACAACAGCCAGCAACAGCATCACAAACAGAACAACATGGACCACAATACACGCACTCAGTTCAGACCACCTTCCTATCAAAATCACACACAACACGCGTGCTCCTTTCCGCCTACAACAACACCTTCAAACTTACACAAATTACAGGAAAGCAGACTGGGAAGGATACACCTCTGAAATAGAATCAGCACTGGAGAACATAACCATACCTGACAACATCCACACAGCCAACACCATGCTCACAAACCTCATACTTACAGCAGACAAACCCCACATACCCCACGGAAAAATAAAAAGCAAATCACTTCTCCTACCACAACACATCAGAACACTCATCAGCCAAAGAAACGACATCAGACAACAAAACCACCAAGACCCACGCATCACAGACCTAAACAAAGAAATAGACACACAAATCCAAAAACACAAACAAGAGCTATGGAAAGAACACTTAACGGATGCATGGAACCACAGACACAAACAACACATACTCTGGAACACAGTAACAAGACTATCAAACAAAGAACAAAAAGCACCAGAAAACACCACAATACAGTTCGGACAACACACGGCAATATCCAACAAACAGAAAGCACGAGCATTCAACAAACAATTCACCAACATAATACAACACAAAACCAACAGAACATACAGACAACTACAACGCAAAATACGAAAACTCAACACCACGCCCATAACCATCACAGAACAACAAGTCAAACAAGCACTACAACGCTCCAAAAGCAACAACTCCACAGGCCCAGACAACATAAACATCAGACATCTGAAACACCTAGGCCCCAAAGCAATAACACTACTCACACACACTTACAACACATCACTCAACACCAACACCATCCCCGCAATATGGAAGACTGCAAAAATAATCCCAATACCAAAACCCAACAAAAACCACGCACTCGGCCCATCTTACAGACCAATAGCACTACTCAGCCCAATAGCCAAAACAATGGAAAAGGTAATACTACCCTTCATTACCAACAACACTCAACTACCCTCTCACCAACACGGCTTCCGAAAACAACACTCCACAACCACAGCACTACACCACATACACAACATCATAGCCACAGGTTTCAATCAACAAAAACCACCACAACGAACAGTTGCCATAGCCCTAGACATGTCCAAAGCCTTTGACACGGTAAACCTACACACACTCACAAACAAACTCAACAACACTAACACCCCAAACATCATCATCAAATACATCTTCAACTACATAAGGGGACGCAGACAATACACTCAATACCGGGGGGAAACATCAGAACACAGAAACACGAAAACGGGGGTACCACAGGGGGGAGTACTTTCACCAACACTATTCAACATATACATGGCAGACTTACCACAACCACCTCCAAATGTACACACAGTTACATATGCAGACGACATCACCATTCTATCCACACATGTCAAACCACAACAGGCACAACAACAAGTACAAAAATATCTCCACGACATATACAACTGGACAAAACAGAACCAACTCACACTCAACGCAGACAAAACCACCACCACTCTGTTCACACCGGATCCGGCAGAATACAGCAACAGGCTCACTTTACAAATAGATAACACCACCCTACCCACAGTCCGCGAACCCAAAATACTGGGATTAACATGGGACCCCAAACTCACCTTCTCAAAACACACACAACACACTCTAACCCGCGCCAAGCAATCAAACAAAATACTTAAAGCCTTAACAACCACTCACTGGGGAAAATCCAAAGAAACTATACTCACCACATACAAAGCAACCACACTCACACGCCTCGAATACGCAAACACTATATGGTCACCAACACTATCGGACACAAACGAGACAAAACTCCAGACCACGCAGAACACAGCACTCAGAATAGCAACAGGATGCACACAAGACACAAACATACAACACTTGCATGAGGAAACAAAAACTCTCCCACTGAACACCCATCTAAAACTACACGCATCGCAAATCAGACAAAAAGCCCAACACCCAACCCACCCACTACACCCACTCACTCAACAACCACCACCACCCAGACAAAAGAAACAAACAATCTTCCACAACAACAACTACACACACAACAAAGACACAGCACCACAGGACACCAACAACGACACCATAAAACAGAACATGAAAGACACACACACCCACTTTGTACAAACACACTTGGACACCAGACAACACAACAAAGTAATACATGCACCAGCACCAGAAATAGACCCATCAGAGCAAGACCTACCACACAGAACCAGACAACTCCTAGCACAACTCCGAACCAACAAATCACCAGCCCTCCACTCCTACCTACACAACATTACACCGGACACACACCCAACACCACTCTGTGCGCTATGCGGCACGCAAGTGCACGACACACAACACCTGTTCACCTGCACAAACATACCCACCACACTGACTCCGGAGGACCTCTGGCGAAACCCAAGCGGAGTGGCGGCCCTGCTCGCCCGCTGGGCGGAGGAGGGGGGTCTGGGGATCCGGGAGACGGAGTGAGGGCCCGGTCCCCCAATGTCGGGGCACGGGTGGGGTCGACAACAACAACAACAACACCATAAAAAAAGACTTCCCCTTTAAATATTCCTGCTGCATAATATATCTCCTTTCCTTTCGTAAAGGATGGTCAGAACCTTTCCTAAGCATTATTAAAATTTAGACGATCTTTGCTCCAGGTGCTACCGGCTCATCTCACTCGGTTAGGATAGGAAAGGAAAGTTCCTATGCCAAAATGATAATCCAAAAAGGGCCCCTGTTGGTGGATAATCAGGCCATGGGAGGTGTGAGTAAATTGTGAGGGGGTGTTGGCTGGAGCTAGAAATAATTTTGGTGTCTTGTCCCTGCAGTAGGTTCATTAAAAGAGCAACCAGTGTTTTCACCACCATGGTCGGATCTTACTCTGGAGGGTAACCCATACAGGCAGGTGGCTTGGACAAAATATTTCAACACTGTCAAAGCTGTGTTGTCTGTGCTCCAGTTGAAGGTACGTTATTAGCCTGGAATTCCCATCAATGCCGGCATGTGTCACAAACACCCACCTGTAAAACAAACATGAAAAGAATAATGATTAAATACAAGAAAACAATCAAGTTTCATATCTTGTTTGAAATATCATCTCGGTAGAGAAGGTATTGCTGTGCACTTAAGACTACATGGAGGCAATTTGGAGTTTGTGTAACTTGGATATACAAATGATAAAATTCAATTTAATCTGTGCTGTCCATACAATATGGCTTTCTAATGCTCCCACGAGTACAAATATAAGATGATCCCTTATTACCGAATGAGACGCATATGCCCATCTATGTGCCATAAACTATTGGGGAATGGCACATAGTATGTTCTTCTAGCCACAGTCTGGCTCCATCTCTGGGCTGCAGCAGCTGGCTCAATACGGTTGAGGATTTCTCAAACTCTTTTTCTTTGTACTACAATACCATCAGCACGCAGGTATGCCCTCATCATCTGCAACAGGTTCATAAAACAACACAATAAAGAAAGTACACTTTCACAATGAATATAATGATATTTACATGAAGGGACAAGAGTATGTAGCAGAACACTTGCTTCCGAGCCTGATCTGGGAAATTGGCTGTGCAATCTTCTGACATGCTCTTCCAGGTCAACATCATGAATGGGAGTAAATCTATTTCTGGCTGAAATCTGAAAAAACTTCATTTTTTTATGCAGGTATGAAGAGGAACAACACAACATCTCAGTGATGGCTCTCACTGTAAAGCCCTGAGTGGGGAGCAGTTCAATTTGATCACTTGTAATGTCAAGTGCTGGTCTTCCTCGTCTACCTAAAGTATGGAAATAAAAGGATTAAGGAATTCAAGCAAACGAATCACTACGTGTTTTTTATATACTGTATACAGTACAGGCATATAGACACAGATGTACATAAAAGTATATGCAGCTTCAAAACCACGAGCAGCTATTTTCTCTAACCATTTTACTCAAGAAAAAAATAATTCAAACTTATAATTGAATAACTAAAAGATCACTAGTTATTGCTTAAAAGTGTACAGCCATCGCGTTACTTAATAGTCTACTGATTTGCAGGAAAACCACTGGTATAAAACGACGTTTGACAGGGTGATAGAAGGTAAGTCACAGCAAGTCGTCAGTAAAACCCGTGTGTAGTTCGAATAAAAATACATACGAAAAACCAATGACAAAAAATGGTAGCCATTTTACCTGTGTGCAAACGATGTGCCACATGGGAACAAACACGTCCACCATTAGGAGTGGGTCCCGCAATGATGACAGATCGGAGATCTATTGGACTTTGAATCAAACTTTGAATAGTATCAGCGCTAAACTGGTCACTAACTCTTCTTAAATTAGCAATTGAAATGTTTATCGCGCGTGCTTCACTTTCACCGGCAGACCCTTGATGACAGGCACTCTCTATTGCCCTGCACCTTCGCCGAATACGTCTCAGGACACTGTCCGCCATTGTTGTTTTAAAAAACTAAGTGGGCACAGAATTTCCAAAATCATGAGCCCTGACTGGTGGGATGACACTATTTTGAAACGTACAGCCAATAGGATACCGTTACATGTTTTCGTAATCATCCTTATTTGCATTTAATGCAAGTACAGTGTAATGTCACTAGCACTACAAGTGGGCACATTTATGGCCTTACATGTTCACTAGTAAGCGTCAAAATCATCTTACCAGTGAACTAGTGGGCACATTTATGGCCTTAAATGTTCAGTAGTAAGCGTCAAAATAATCTTATTAGTGAACTAGTGGGCGTTTTGCGGCTTACATGTTCACTAGTAAGCGTCAAAATGACCTTACTAGTGAACTAGTGAGCGTTTTGTGGCTTACATGTTCACTAGTAAGCGTCAAAATGACCTTACTAGTGAACTAGTGAGCGTTTTGTGGCTTACATGTTCACTAGTAAGCGTCAAAATGACCTTACTAGTAAACTAGTGAGCGTTTTGTGGCTTACATGTTCACTAGTAAGCGTCAAAATGATCTTACTAGTGAACTAGTGGGCGTTTTGTGGCTTACATGTTCACTAGTAAGCGTCAAAATGACCTTACTAGTGAACTAGTGGGCGTTTTGTGGCTTACATGTTCACTAGTAAGCGTCAAAATGATCTTACTAGTGAACGAGTGAGCGTTTTGTGGCTGACATGTTCATAAATAAGTGTCAAAATGATCTTACTAGGGAACTAGTGGGCGTTTTGTGGCTTACATGTTCACTAGTAAGCGTCAAAATTACTTTACTAGTGAACCAGTGAGCGTTTTGTGGCTTACATGTTCACTAGTAAGCGTCAAAATGACCTTACTAGTGAACTAGTGAGCGTTTTGTGGCTTACATGTTCACTAGTAAGCGTCAAAATGATCTTACTAGTGAACTAGTGGGCGTTTTGTGGCTTACATGTCAACTAGTAAGCCTCAAAATGATCTTACTAGTGAACTAGTGGGCACATTTATGGCCTTACATGTTCACTAGTAAGCGTCAAAATGACCTTACTAGTGAACTAGTGGGCAATATGGAATAAATACTCAAAGGGCTTGCCAGGCAAGCCCATTGAGTATTTAAAGGGTTCAAAGGGCTTGCCTGGCAAGCCCTTTGAGTATTTATTCATCCGTGATGGTATTGTAGACCAATGAGAGCACGTCCGACAGACACGTGGACTTCGGGCGGCCAATCATGATGCATTTCGAGCCAAGCCCCAACAAAAACGGAGGAGAAAACTTTCAGACGCTTTGAAAGCTTTTGGGGTACATATTACTCTTGTTGTTACACAAAATTTTGTTTTACGATTATTTTAGGCGGTAACGTTATGGTGTAAATGTCAAATACGTGGTCAATTTATCAAGATGAAGCCTGCTTAAAAATTTGCTCCAACAATTTTGGAGATGTGTCTGACTTTGACAGCAATGGCGGCAGTTCAACGCTGACAGTCGCAGTCGGGTGCAGATTTATTTCGGCAGGACTTTCTAAAATCTGCCGTTTGCTCTGACAGTTCTCTGTCTGACAGTCACATTTTGTCTTATTACTCACAAGCTAATTGACATTTAAAAAAAGAGTTAATGTTTGGAACACGATTTTGCTCTTACTGTTTGCTGCCTTAGTTCGTTTGAAATATTCGCTTCCTGCATTACATGAAGTACATTTTTTAATATTCACAAGACTGTAACTGTGCATTATAAATAATGTCACATTTGCACTATGTTTTACTGGATCTACAACTAAACTAGGTCCTCGTTTCTGGGAGAGTCCACAGCACCTCCTGTATCACAACCATTCTGCCGGCACACCTTCAGCAGCACGATGTTTCTAACGGGAGCTGGAGGGTGATCAGCTTCATTGAAGAACAGGAGGAGGAGAGGCACAACGTTTGTCATTTGTGATATGTTTTTAGACTTTTCTCCTAACTAAAAAAACTATGTTTTGTTAATTTCTTGATATAGTTCTTGTATTTAAATATTTTAACAATCAAATATTTTTCAACTGTGTTTTAGATATGAATTGTATGAAATAAATCAGTGAAGCCCCATTCAAATTCTACTCTATCTAATCTGCTCGATCACACTGCTGTCAACCTGCTGTACCTCCAAACTCCTTGGCTTACTCGCAGTTGGAGGGTTCCCCCCGAACGGGGGGACAAATCAAGGAACCAATCCCTGCACCCCGAACGGGGTGCCCTTACGGCCGTTTTTTTTTTTTTTCGGCTAACCGCCCCCTGAACCTGGCAGGGTGGCGGGCGGACCTTTTGCTCCAGGCGGGGGACATAGAGACAAATCCGGGGCCCACACAGACACTCTCACGCACGCAACAAACACACACACAACAAACTACCTGGACATGCGACATTTGCACACAACAGATTACAAGAAGACAGACATCCTTCAGATGCAACCACCACACACCACACTGGGTACACAAACATTGCACAAACATAAACACTAGACAATACAACATAACATGGAAATGCAGACTACATCCCAAAACACCACCACGAACAACAACACCTCGTAGGACACCAACAGGCAGCAGAGCACAAACAGACCAAAACAACACACTCGCCTCACCAACACTACCCTCAAACGCAACACGGACAGACAACTCCAACAGAGATACAACAAACACAAGACCACCCCCCCCAAACCTGGACCTGCAATAGCTGCAATAGAATCATCACACGCAGACAAACCTCACTCAGATGCAACTCAACACACCCACACTGGATACACAGACATTGCTCCGGCATCACCACCCGGCAATACACAAACACGTGGACATGCAGAACACACACGCAAACAACAAACACCCCAACACCACAACCCCCGAACAACCCACAAAGAACAACACCCACCAACAAAAACAACAAACACACACTGACCATACTACAAATAAACATCAACGGCATCCAAAACAAGAAAACAGAACTAGAAGAACTCGCCTCACAACAGCACGCAGACATCATCACCATACAAGAAACCAAACTAGAAAAACAACACAACACACCTCGTCTCACCAACTACACCAGCATTAGGAAAGACAGAGAACACAAGGGAGGAGGAGGACTGCTCACATACATTCACAAATCAGTCACATTCACTCCCATGAACATCCCCAACAACATTAACACCAACACTACAGAAATTCAAACCGTAAAGATTCACATAACCAACCACAAAAGACTACACATATGCAACATGTATATACCCCCCAGAGATACCACCCGACCAGACCACGCCACAGAAGACACAGACATCACCAACACCTTCCAATACATAAACTCGCTGAACAACACCATTCTAACCGCAGACATCAACGCTCACTCAACACAATGGCACTCTCCCTACGACGACCACAGAGGCACCCTCATTGCAGACATACTACAGAACTCCCAACAAATCACTCTAAACGCAAACACACCTACCAGAAAACCTACAAACATCAACCAACAACCAACATCACCGGACATCACAACAGCCAGCAACAGCATCACAAACAGAACAACATGGACCACAATACACGCACTCAGTTCAGACCACCTTCCTATCAAAATCACACACAACACGCGTGCTCCTTTCCGCCTACAACAACACCTTCAAACTTACACAAATTACAGGAAAGCAGACTGGGAAGGATACACCTCTGAAATAGAATCAGCACTGGAGAACATAACCATACCTGACAACATCCACACAGCCAACACCATGCTCACAAACCTCATACTTACAGCAGACAAACACCACATACCCCACGGAAAAATAAAAAGCAAATCACTTCTCCTACCACAACACATCAGAACACTCATCAGCCAAAGAAACGACATCAGACAACAAAACCACCAAGACCCACGCATCACAGACCTAAACAAAGAAATAGACACACAAATCCAAAAACACAAACAAGAGCTATGGAAAGAACACTTAACGGATGCATGGAACCACAGACACAAACAACACATACTCTGGAACACAGTAACAAGACTATCAAACAAAGAACAAAAAGCACCAGAAAACACCACAATACAGTTCGGACAACACACGGCAATATCCAACAAACAGAAAGCACGAGCATTCAACAAACAATTCACCAACATAATACAACACAAAACCAACAGAACATAC
Organism: Hippocampus zosterae; assembly: GCF_025434085.1. Classification (NCBI taxonomy): domain Eukaryota; kingdom Metazoa; phylum Chordata; class Actinopteri; order Syngnathiformes; family Syngnathidae; genus Hippocampus; species Hippocampus zosterae. The sequence continues at coordinate 21,621,321 of NC_067452.1, forward strand.
AGACAACTACAACGCAAAATACGAAAACTCAACACCACGCCCATAACCATCACAGAACAACAAGTCAAACAAGCACTACAACGCTCCAAAAGCAACAACTCCACAGGCCCAGACAACATAAACATCAGACATCTGAAACACCTAGGCCCCAAAGCAATAACACTACTCACACACACTTACAACACATCACTCAACACCAACACCATCCCCGCAATATGGAAGACTGCAAAAATAATCCCAATACCAAAACCCAACAAAAACCACGCACTCGGCCCATCTTACAGACCAATAGCACTACTCAGCCCAATAGCCAAAACAATGGAAAAGGTAATACTACCCTTCATTACCAACAACACTCAACTACCCTCTCACCAACACGGCTTCCGAAAACAACACTCCACAACCACAGCACTACACCACATACACAACATCATAGCCACAGGTTTCAATCAACAAAAACCACCACAACGAACAGTTGCCATAGCCCTAGACATGTCCAAAGCCTTTGACACGGTAAACCTACACACACTCACAAACAAACTCAACAACACTAACACCCCAAACATCATCATCAAATACATCTTCAACTACATAAGGGGACGCAGACAATACACTCAATACCGGGGGGAAACATCAGAACACAGAAACACGAAAACGGGGGTACCACAGGGGGGAGTACTTTCACCAACACTATTCAACATATACATGGCAGACTTACCACAACCACCTCCAAATGTACACACAGTTACATATGCAAAAGACATCACCATTCTATCCACACATGTCAAACCACAACAGGCACAACAACAAGTACAAAAATATCTCCACGACATATACAACTGGACAAAACAGAACCAACTCACACTCAACGCAGACAAAACCACCACCACTCTGTTCACACCGGATCCGGCAGAATACAGCAACAGACTCACTTTACAAATAGATAACACCACCCTACCCACAGTCCGCGAACGCAAAATACTGGGATTAACATGGGACCCCAAACTCACCTTCTCAAAACACACACAACACACTCTAACCCGCGCCAAGCAATCAAACAAAATACTTAAAGCCTTAACAACCACTCACTGGGGAAAATCCAAAGAAACTATACTCACCACATACAAAGCAACCACACTCACACGCCTCGAATACGCAAACACTATATGGTCACCAACACTATCGGACACAAACAAGACAAAACTCCAGACCACACAGAACACCGCACTCAGAATAGCAACAGGATGCACACAAGACACAAACATACAACACTTGCATGAGGAAACAAAAACTCTCCCACTGAACACCCATCTAAAACTACACGCATCGCAAATCAGACAAAAAGCCCAACACCCAACCCACCCACTACACCCACTCACTCAACAACCACCACCACCCAGACAAAAGAAACAAACAATCTTCCACAACAACAACTACACACACAACAAAGACACAGCACCACAGGACACCAACAACGACACCATAAAACAGAACATGAAAGACATACACACCCACTTTGTACAAACACACTTGGACACCAGACAACACAACAAAGTAATACATCCACCAGCACCAGAAATAGACCCATCAGAGCAAGACCTACCACACAGAACCAGACAACTCCTAGCACAACTCCGAACCAACAAATCACCAGCCCTCCACTCCTACCTACACAACATTACACCGGACACACACCCAACACCACTCTGTGCGCTATGCGGCACGCAAGTGCACGACACACAACACCTGTTCACCTGCACAAACATACCCACCACACTGACTCCGGAGGACCTCTGGCGAAACCCAAGCGGAGTGGCGGCCCTGCTCGCCCGCTGGGCGGCGGAGGGGGGTCTGGGGATCCGGGAGACGGAGTGAGGGCCCGGTCCCCCAATGTCGGGGCACGGGTGGGGTCGACAACAACAACAACAACATCAACCTGCTGTAAATAATGCCTCCATTCATGATTGTAGAAACCCCAGAACGGTAAACATGTGATTATTTTATTTTAAAATATAAGAAGCCTATGTTTTGCAATTGTGCTCATTTTCATTGTATTGCACGACAAATATAATAGATGAGCCGGTTTGGGGACATCATCAACCAAGCTGCTGCTCCAATTGCAATGCGATATATTGTCCTGCTCTCCTAAATTCGCATCTACACCACAAATTATAACATCCTAACTGATTTAGCAACAACTGAAAATTCACATCATTATTTAGGGAGTTGCATAACTGTTGCATTATATGGTGCCCTATTCATTTTATTTAGTATAGCATACATATATAAAAGTGGAAAGATACTGCAGAGCTGTGCCATTACTCTTTATCTCTGTGTACATAATAAATAAACATCACCTACAGATACATTGGTAAAAATTGCTTGATTCCTTCTGTATACTGTAGATATTACGCAAATGGCGGTAAATAATTGTGAAAGCTCAGAATCAGGTTTTAAAGGGTTAATTCTTTGCTGGGTGGAGCTCTTATCATGGAGCCAATAGGAGGTGTCCTCGGGTGGTGTCCGTCCCTCATTCAGCTCGGGTCCTCCACCAGAGGCCAGGAAGCCCGAGGGCCCCGCGCAGTACCCCCGCCGCTCCCAGCACCGCACACCTCCGGACCGAGATGTCCGACGCTGGTCCCGGGATCTGTCGCAACCACCCATCCAGTCCGGGGGTCACTGCCCCGAGCGCCCTGACCACCACAGGCACGACCGCCACCCCCACCCCCCAGGCCCTCCCCAGCCCCTCCCCGAGCCCCTGGTACCCCCCGAGCCCCCCATGCTCCCCCCTCCCGAAGCCTCCACCACCTGGGACCGCCACATCCACCACAACGGCCCTCCTCCGCCCCCCATCCACGACCACGACATCTGGCTGGCTCGCCACCACCATCCCGCCAGTCTGGATCCGGAAGTCCCACAGGATCCCCGCTCCGCCACCCTCCACCACCCTCGGAGGTGCCCCCCACTCCGACCCCGGGGCCCCCAGTCCACACTCCGCACAGATGCCTCGGCAGACCACGCCAGCCACCTGGCCATGGCGCTCCACGCAGGCCCCCCCTGCCAGCATCCCACACCCCGCAGCCATGTGCCGGATCGTCCCAGGCGCCTCCCCGCACAACCCACACCCCGGGTCCTGTCCGGCGCGGCACATCCGGGCCTCGACGGCTCCGGCGCCCAAGGCCCGCTCCTGAGCAGCCAGGATGAGCGCCCCTGCGCTGTCCCCCAGGCCAGTCCCCTCCAGCCACCGATAGGACTTCTTGAGATCAGCCACCTCAGCCACGGTCCGGTGGCACATCCCGCGTAGGGGCCCGCCCCACCACGATGGTCCCCCCCCCCAGCGCCCGTCCCTCCGCTCCCCACTTGGGGCAAAAAATGAGCACATAACACCATCCAGTGTGGGTCCTTGGGCAAGAGCCTTCACGCTAATGCGTACCTCATACAATGATGAGAGACAATAAAATGAATGACATGCCAGCTCAGACATCGCCCGGCCAAACAAGGTCTGCGTCAGGTGCTGGGGAACCAGAGCACCTTGATGAAAAATGGAGCAGAGATGGGCAAGATGCAATAACATGGCTCTGTTGGAATGCTACTACTCAAGCAAGCCTAGTCAGAGAGGTTACATGGAGAGAATGTGGGCTAAATGGTTACTTCGAAACCCACAGTCACGGGTGGCCACGAAACAACTCGTAACTCAGTGTTCCAACATCCACAAACGGCAACTGCTGTCACAACTTGAGATTGATGAGGTACAACGCAGGTTCCATGGTGAGGGGCCCCAGGCTGCCAGATCAGAGGAGGAGTTCATACCAGAGTGAATGCAGATGATGAGATTGGGAGGCCAGCCCCAATGAATGAAATGCTGAGCGAGGCAGCAACTGACCTGAAAGCTAAGATCATGGCAAGAATGAAAGCTGGGAAACCTAGAATCCGATTACAACGGCTATGTGAAGTACCACCTGAAAGTCTCTTGGAAAGTGTGAATTCAGCACTGAGGGCGATCCTTACCGTAACGATCACGGAAATGAACTGATATACGCTTCAGCATCAGTGATCCTTGAGATGCTTGGCTATAAGAGCAACCATGGAAGCCATGAGATACATTACCGACCATGGAAAAGACGGTTGGAGGCTAAGATCAAGGCGGCTCGGAAAGATGTGAGTCAATTGACTGAGGTCCAGAGAGGTGTGATGAAAAGGCCGATCCTGAGAGGTACATCCAGATGACCATATATGAAGCACTCGAAACAAAGGCTCCAAGCCTTGTCCAGCCGCCTAAAGCGGTACACGAAAGAGAATGAGGCCAGACGAATAAACAGGCTGTTTGCAACACAACCTGCGAAAGTGTACGCTCAGTGGCAGGGTCCTAACAACGGAGCTGATCCACCAAGACTGGAAACTGAAAGGTACTGGAGAGGCAGATGGGAGAAGGAGGTTGCACATAACAGCAGTGCACAATGGCTGGTCACCCAAAGAGAGGAGCACAGACACCTCCCTGAACAGAACCCAATTACCATAACAGTGGCAGACATAAAGGAAATAGTCTCAAATATGAAGAACTGGACAGCACCAGGCCCGGACATGGTCCACACTTACTGGCTAAAGAGACTCACAGCACTCCATGAGCGCCCAACAGCACAAATGAACCAGCTGCCTAGGGATGGGACTCACCCAGGATGGCTAACCGAAGGGCGAACGATCCTTATCATGAAAGATCCCTCAAAGGGTGCAGTCGCATCCAACTATCGGCCAATAACCTGTCCCTCCACAATTTTGGAAGCTCATGTTGCGGCTAAGATAAGTGCACACATGGATCAATACATGAGCGAAGCACGGAAGGGCATTGGTAGAGATACCAGGGGAGCCAAACATCAGCTCCTGGTTGACAGAACAGTCGCACAAGACTGCAGGTCCCGATGTACCAACCTGTGCACAGCCTGGATTGATTAAAAGAAAGCCTATGACTCGATGCCACATACATGGAACACTGAATGCTTGGATGTGTATAAGGTGAACAGGACCCTAAGAGCCTTCGTTGCGAACTTGATGAGGATGTAGAAAACCACACTTGAAGCCAATGGCAAGCCACTTACCCAAGTGTCCATCAAATGTGGCATATACCAAGGTGATGCACTCTCCCCATTGCTGTTCTGCATAGGACTGAACTCCCTAAGCCAAGTAATCACCAAGACAGGCTATGGATACAGCCTCAGAAATGAAGCTACGATCAGTCACCTCCTCTACATGGATGACATAAAGCTGTATGCTAAGAGTGAAAGGGACATAGACTCCCTGATCCACACAACCAGGATCTACAGCAGCGACATCGGGATGTGATAGTCGGATGGTGACTAAGAGAGGAACGGTAGTCCGGACTGAAGGGGTCTCACTCCCCGAAGGAACAATAGCAGACATTGAGGACAGCTACAAGTACCTCGGTGTACCACAAGCCAATGGCAACCTTGAACTGGCAACAAGGAAAGCGGCTGGGGACTAGTGAGTGTGAGAGTCACTGTCCAGGATGAAACATCCAAGCTCCATGAATACATCAAGGAGAAGGCTCCAACGGATGACGTACTCAGAGAATGTCTCAGACAATGGGCAACAGAGGATGAGGCGCTGGAAGAGGGACCATCATCGGAGGACAAGCCCCTACACGGGATGTACCACCGGACCATAATTGAAGTGGCCGATCTCAAGAATTCCCATCAGTGGCTAGAGAGGGCTGGCCTGAAGGACAGTACAGAGGCACTCATCCTGGCTGCTCAGGAGCAGGCCCTGAGCACTAGAGCCATTGAGGCCCAGATATACCACACCAGACAAGACCCAAGGTGTAGGTCGTGCAAAGAGGCACCTGAGACGATCTAACACATAACTGCAGGGTGTAAGGTGCTGGCAGGGAAAGCCTATATGGAACGCCATAACCAGGTGGCTGGCATAGTCTACCGAAACATCTGTGCGGAGTACGGACTGGAAACCCCAAGGTCAAAATGGGAAACACCTCCGAAGGTGGTGGAGAATGACAGAGCGAAGATCCTATGGGACTTCCAGATCCAGACTGACAAGATGGTAATGGCGAACCAACCAGATATCCTGATGATAGATAAAGGGCAGAGGAAAGCCGTTGTAGTGGATGTAGCGGTCCCAAGTGCTGGAAACATCAGAAAGAAGGAACACGAGAAACTCGAGAAATCCCAAGGGCTCAGAGAGGAGCTGGAGAGAGCCTGGAAGGTAAAGGGGACAGTCGTGCCTGTGGTGGTCGGAGCACTCGGGGCAGTGACCCCCAAACTAGATGATGAGTGGTTGCAACAGATCCCGGGAACAACATCGGACATCTCAGTCCAGAAATGTGCAGTGCTGGGAACGGCAAGGATACTGCGCAGAACCCTCAAGCTTCCTGGCCTCTGGTAGAGGACCCCAGCTGAATGAGGGATGGACACCACCTGAGGGGTGAGACGAGGATTTTTTTTATAGATATACAGTAGATACACATTCACTCCCATGAACATCCCCAACAACATTAACACCAACACTACAGAAATTCAAACCGTAAAGATTCACATAACCAACCACAAAAGACTACACATATGCAACATGTATATACCCCCCAGAGATACCACCCGACCAGACCACGCCACAGAAGACACAGACATCACCAACACCTTCCAATACATAAACTCGCTGAACAACACCATTCTAACCGCAGACATCAACGCTCACTCAACACAATGGCACTCTCCCTACGACGACCACAGAGGCACCCACATTGCAGACATACTACAAAACTCCCAACAAATCACTCTAAACGCAAACACACCCACCAGAAAACCTACAAACATCAACCAACAACCAACATCACCGGACATCACAACAGCCAGCAACAGCATCACAAACAGAACAACATGGACCACAATACACGCACTCAGTTCAGACCACCTTCCTATCAAAATCACACACAACACGCGTGCTCCTTTCCGCCTACAACAACACCTTCAAACTTACACAAATTACAGGAAAGCAGACTGGGAAGGATACACCTCTGAAATAGAATCAGCACTGGAGAACTTAACCATACCTGACAACATCCACACAGCCAACACCATGCTCACAAACCTCATACTTACAGCAGACAAACACCACATACCCCACGGAAAAATAAAAAGCAAATCACTTCTCCTACCACAACACATCAGAACACTCATCAGCCAAAGAAACGACATCAGACAACAAAACCACCAAGACCCACGCATCACAGACCTAAACAAAGAAATAGACACACAAATCCAAAAACACAAACAAGAGCTATGGAAAGAACACTTAACGGATGCATGGAACCACAGACACAAACAACACATACTCTGGAACACAGTAACAAGACTATCAAACAAAGAACAAAAAGCACCAGAAAACACCACAATACAGTTCGGACAACACACGGCAATATCCAACAAACAGAAAGCACGAGCATTCAACAAACAATTCACCAACATAATACAACACAAAACCAACAGAACATACAGACAACTACAACGCAAAATACGAAAACTCAACACCACGCCCATAACCATCACAGAACAACAAGTCAAACAAGCACTACAACGCTCCAAAAGCAACAACTCCACAGGCCCAGACAACATAAACATCAGACATCTGAAACACCTAGGCCCCAAAGCAATAACACTACTCACACACACTTACAACACATCACTCAACACCAACACCATCCCCGCAATATGGAAGACTGCAAAAATAATCCCAATACCAAAACCCAACAAAAACCACGCACTCGGCCCATCTTACAGACCAATAGCACTACTCAGCCCAATAGCCAAAACAATGGAAAAGGTAATACTACCCTTCATTACCAACAACACTCAACTACCCTCTCACCAACACGGCTTCCGAAAACAACACTCCACAACCACAGCACTACACCACATACACAACATCATAGCCACAGGTTTCAATCAACAAAAACCACCACAACGAACAGTTGCCATAGCCCTAGACATGTCCAAAGCCTTTGACACGGTAAACCTACACACACTCACAAACAAACTCAACAACACTAACACCCCAAACATCATCATCAAATACATCTTCAACTACATAAGGGGACGCAGACAATACACTCAATACCGGGGGGAAACATCAGAACACAGAAACACGAAAACGGGGGTACCACAGGGGGGAGTACTTTCACCAACACTATTCAACATATACATGGCAGACTTACCACAACCACCTCCAAATGTACACACAGTTACATATGCAAAAGACATCACCATTCTATCCACACATGTCAAACCACAACAGGCACAACAACAAGTACAAAAATATCTCCACGACATATACAACTGGACAAAACAGAACCAACTCACACTCAACGCAGACAAAACCACCACCACTCTGTTCACACCGGATCCGGCAGAATACAGCAACAGACTCACTTTACAAATAGATAACACCACCCTACCCACAGTCCGCGAACGCAAAATACTGGGATTAACATGGGACCCCAAACTCACCTTCTCAAAACACACACAACACACTCTAACCCGCGCCAAGCAATCAAACAAAATACTTAAAGCCTTAACAACCACTCACTGGGGAAAATCCAAAGAAACTATACTCACCACATACAAAGCAACCACACTCACACGCCTCGAATACGCAAACACTATATGGTCACCAACACTATCGGACACAAACAAGACAAAACTCCAGACCACACAGAACACCGCACTCAGAATAGCAACAGGATGCACACAAGACACAAACATACAACACTTGCATGAGGAAACAAAAACTCTCCCACTGAACACCCATCTAAAACTACACGCATCGCAAATCAGACAAAAAGCCCAACACCCAACCCACCCACTACACCCACTCACTCAACAACCACCACCACCCAGACAAAAGAAACAAACAATCTTCCACAACAACAACTACACACACAACAAAGACACAGCACCACAGGACACCAACAACGACACCATAAAACAGAACATGAAAGACATACACACCCACTTTGTACAAACACACTTGGACACCAGACAACACAACAAAGTAATACATCCACCAGCACCAGAAATAGACCCATCAGAGCAAGACCTACCACACAGAACCAGACAACTCCTAGCACAACTCCGAACCAACAAATCACCAGCCCTCCACTCCTACCTACACAACATTACACCGGACACACACCCAACACCACTCTGTGCGCTATGCGGCACGCAAGTGCACGACACACAACACCTGTTCACCTGCACAAACATACCCACCACACTGACTCCGGAGGACCTCTGGCGAAACCCAAGCGGAGTGGCGGCCCTGCTCGCCCGCTGGGCGGCGGAGGGGGGTCTGGGGATCCGGGAGACGGAGTGAGGGCCCGGTCCCCCAATGTCGGGGCACGGGTGGGGTCGACAACAACAACAACAACATCAACCTGCTGTAAATAATGCCTCCATTCATGATTGTAGAAACCCCAGAACGGTAAACATGTGATTATTTTATTTTAAAATATAAGAAGCCTATGTTTTGCAATTGTGCTCATTTTCATTGTATTGCACGACAAATATAATAGATGAGCCGGTTTGGGGACATCATCAACCAAGCTGCTGCTCCAATTGCAATGCGATATATTGTCCTGCTCTCCTAAATTCGCATCTACACCACAAATTATAACATCCTAACTGATTTAGCAACAACTGAAAATTCACATCATTATTTAGGGAGTTGCATAACTGTTGCATTATATGGTGCCCTATTCATTTTATTTAGTATAGCATACATATATAAAAGTGGAAAGATACTGCAGAGCTGTGCCATTACTCTTTATCTCTGTGTACATAATAAATAAACATCACCTACAGATACATTGGTAAAAATTGCTTGATTCCTTCTGTATACTGTAGATATTACGCAAATGGCGGTAAATAATTGTGAAAGCTCAGAATCAGGTTTTAAAGGGTTAATTCTTTGCTGGGTGGAGCTCTTATCATGGAGCCAATAGGAGGTGTCCTCGGGTGGTGTCCGTCCCTCATTCAGCTCGGGTCCTCCACCAGAGGCCAGGAAGCCCGAGGGCCCCGCGCAGTACCCCCGCCGCTCCCAGCACCGCACACCTCCGGACCGAGATGTCCGACGCTGGTCCCGGGATCTGTCGCAACCACCCATCCAGTCCGGGGGTCACTGCCCCGAGCGCCCTGACCACCACAGGCACGACCGCCACCCCCACCCCCCAGGCCCTCCCCAGCCCCTCCCCGAGCCCCTGGTACCCCCCGAGCCCCCCATGCTCCCCCCTCCCGAAGCCTCCACCACCTGGGACCGCCACATCCACCACAACGGCCCTCCTCCGCCCCCCATCCACGACCACGACATCTGGCTGGCTCGCCACCACCATCCCGCCAGTCTGGATCCGGAAGTCCCACAGGATCCCCGCTCCGCCACCCTCCACCACCCTCGGAGGTGCCCCCCACTCCGACCCCGGGGCCCCCAGTCCACACTCCGCACAGATGCCTCGGCAGACCACGCCAGCCACCTGGCCATGGCGCTCCACGCAGGCCCCCCCTGCCAGCATCCCACACCCCGCAGCCATGTGCCGGATCGTCCCAGGCGCCTCCCCGCACAACCCACACCCCGGGTCCTGTCCGGCGCGGCACATCCGGGCCTCGACGGCTCCGGCGCCCAAGGCCCGCTCCTGAGCAGCCAGGATGAGCGCCCCTGCGCTGTCCCCCAGGCCAGTCCCCTCCAGCCACCGATAGGACTTCTTGAGATCAGCCACCTCAGCCACGGTCCGGTGGCACATCCCGCGTAGGGGCCCGCCCCACCACGATGGTCCCCCCCCCCAGCGCCCGTCCCTCCGCTCCCCACTTGGGGCAAAAAATGAGCACATAACACCATCCAGTGTGGGTCCTTGGGCAAGAGCCTTCACGCTAATGCGTACCTCATACAATGATGAGAGACAATAAAATGAATGACATGCCAGCTCAGACATCGCCCGGCCAAACAAGGTCTGCGTCAGGTGCTGGGGAACCAGAGCACCTTGATGAAAAATGGAGCAGAGATGGGCAAGATGCAATAACATGGCTCTGTTGGAATGCTACTACTCAAGCAAGCCTAGTCAGAGAGGTTACATGGAGAGAATGTGGGCTAAATGGTTACTTCGAAACCCACAGTCACGGGTGGCCACGAAACAACTCGTAACTCAGTGTTCCAACATCCACAAACGGCAACTGCTGTCACAACTTGAGATTGATGAGGTACAACGCAGGTTCCATGGTGAGGGGCCCCAGGCTGCCAGATCAGAGGAGGAGTTCATACCAGAGTGAATGCAGATGATGAGATTGGGAGGCCAGCCCCAATGAATGAAATGCTGAGCGAGGCAGCAACTGACCTGAAAGCTAAGATCATGGCAAGAATGAAAGCTGGGAAACCTAGAATCCGATTACAACGGCTATGTGAAGTACCACCTGAAAGTCTCTTGGAAAGTGTGAATTCAGCACTGAGGGCGATCCTTACCGTAACGATCACGGAAATGAACTGATATACGCTTCAGCATCAGTGATCCTTGAGATGCTTGGCTATAAGAGCAACCATGGAAGCCATGAGATACATTACCGACCATGGAAAAGACGGTTGGAGGCTAAGATCAAGGCGGCTCGGAAAGATGTGAGTCAATTGACTGAGGTCCAGAGAGGTGTGATGAAAAGGCCGATCCTGAGAGGTACATCCAGATGACCATATATGAAGCACTCGAAACAAAGGCTCCAAGCCTTGTCCAGCCGCCTAAAGCGGTACACGAAAGAGAATGAGGCCAGACGAATAAACAGGCTGTTTGCAACACAACCTGCGAAAGTGTACGCTCAGTGGCAGGGTCCTAACAACGGAGCTGATCCACCAAGACTGGAAACTGAAAGGTACTGGAGAGGCAGATGGGAGAAGGAGGTTGCACATAACAGCAGTGCACAATGGCTGGTCACCCAAAGAGAGGAGCACAGACACCTCCCTGAACAGAACCCAATTACCATAACAGTGGCAGACATAAAGGAAATAGTCTCAAATATGAAGAACTGGACAGCACCAGGCCCGGACATGGTCCACACTTACTGGCTAAAGAGACTCACAGCACTCCATGAGCGCCCAACAGCACAAATGAACCAGCTGCCTAGGGATGGGACTCACCCAGGATGGCTAACCGAAGGGCGAACGATCCTTATCATGAAAGATCCCTCAAAGGGTGCAGTCGCATCCAACTATCGGCCAATAACCTGTCCCTCCACAATTTTGGAAGCTCATGTTGCGGCTAAGATAAGTGCACACATGGATCAATACATGAGCGAAGCACGGAAGGGCATTGGTAGAGATACCAGGGGAGCCAAACATCAGCTCCTGGTTGACAGAACAGTCGCACAAGACTGCAGGTCCCGATGTACCAACCTGTGCACAGCCTGGATTGATTAAAAGAAAGCCTATGACTCGATGCCACATACATGGAACACTGAATGCTTGGATGTGTATAAGGTGAACAGGACCCTAAGAGCCTTCGTTGCGAACTTGATGAGGATGTAGAAAACCACACTTGAAGCCAATGGCAAGCCACTTACCCAAGTGTCCATCAAATGTGGCATATACCAAGGTGATGCACTCTCCCCATTGCTGTTCTGCATAGGACTGAACTCCCTAAGCCAAGTAATCACCAAGACAGGCTATGGATACAGCCTCAGAAATGAAGCTACGATCAGTCACCTCCTCTACATGGATGACATAAAGCTGTATGCTAAGAGTGAAAGGGACATAGACTCCCTGATCCACACAACCAGGATCTACAGCAGCGACATCGGGATGTGATAGTCGGATGGTGACTAAGAGAGGAACGGTAGTCCGGACTGAAGGGGTCTCACTCCCCGAAGGAACAATAGCAGACATTGAGGACAGCTACAAGTACCTCGGTGTACCACAAGCCAATGGCAACCTTGAACTGGCAACAAGGAAAGCGGCTGGGGACTAGTGAGTGTGAGAGTCACTGTCCAGGATGAAACATCCAAGCTCCATGAATACATCAAGGAGAAGGCTCCAACGGATGACGTACTCAGAGAATGTCTCAGACAATGGGCAACAGAGGATGAGGCGCTGGAAGAGGGACCATCATCGGAGGACAAGCCCCTACACGGGATGTACCACCGGACCATAATTGAAGTGGCCGATCTCAAGAATTCCCATCAGTGGCTAGAGAGGGCTGGCCTGAAGGACAGTACAGAGGCACTCATCCTGGCTGCTCAGGAGCAGGCCCTGAGCACTAGAGCCATTGAGGCCCAGATATACCACACCAGACAAGACCCAAGGTGTAGGTCGTGCAAAGAGGCACCTGAGACGATCTAACACATAACTGCAGGGTGTAAGGTGCTGGCAGGGAAAGCCTATATGGAACGCCATAACCAGGTGGCTGGCATAGTCTACCGAAACATCTGTGCGGAGTACGGACTGGAAACCCCAAGGTCAAAATGGGAAACACCTCCGAAGGTGGTGGAGAATGACAGAGCGAAGATCCTATGGGACTTCCAGATCCAGACTGACAAGATGGTAATGGCGAACCAACCAGATATCCTGATGATAGATAAAGGGCAGAGGAAAGCCGTTGTAGTGGATGTAGCGGTCCCAAGTGCTGGAAACATCAGAAAGAAGGAACACGAGAAACTCGAGAAATCCCAAGGGCTCAGAGAGGAGCTGGAGAGAGCCTGGAAGGTAAAGGGGACAGTCGTGCCTGTGGTGGTCGGAGCACTCGGGGCAGTGACCCCCAAACTAGATGATGAGTGGTTGCAACAGATCCCGGGAACAACATCGGACATCTCAGTCCAGAAATGTGCAGTGCTGGGAACGGCAAGGATACTGCGCAGAACCCTCAAGCTTCCTGGCCTCTGGTAGAGGACCCCAGCTGAATGAGGGATGGACACCACCTGAGGGGTGAGACGAGGATTTTTTTTATAGATATACAGTAGATACACATTCACTCCCATGAACATCCCCAACAACATTAACACCAACACTACAGAAATTCAAACCGTAAAGATTCACATAACCAACCACAAAAGACTACACATATGCAACATGTATATACCCCCCAGAGATACCACCCGACCAGACCACGCCACAGAAGACACAGACATCACCAACACCTTCCAATACATAAACTCGCTGAACAACACCATTCTAACCGCAGACATCAACGCTCACTCAACACAATGGCACTCTCCCTACGACGACCACAGAGGCACCCACATTGCAGACATACTACAAAACTCCCAACAAATCACTCTAAACGCAAACACACCCACCAGAAAACCTACAAACATCAACCAACAACCAACATCACCGGACATCACAACAGCCAGCAACAGCATCACAAACAGAACAACATGGACCACAATACACGCACTCAGTTCAGACCACCTTCCTATCAAAATCACACACAACACGCGTGCTCCTTTCCGCCTACAACAACACCTTCAAACTTACACAAATTACAGGAAAGCAGACTGGGAAGGATACACCTCTGAAATAGAATCAGCACTGGAGAACTTAACCATACCTGACAACATCCACACAGCCAACACCATGCTCACAAACCTCATACTTACAGCAGACAAACACCACATACCCCACGGAAAAATAAAAAGCAAATCACTTCTCCTACCACAACACATCAGAACACTCATCAGCCAAAGAAACGACATCAGACAACAAAACCACCAAGACCCACGCATCACAGACCTAAACAAAGAAATAGACACACAAATCCAAAAACACAAACAAGAGCTATGGAAAGAACACTTAACGGATGCATGGAACCACAGACACAAACAACACATACTCTGGAACACAGTAACAAGACTATCAAACAAAGAACAAAAAGCACCAGAAAACACCACAATACAGTTCGGACAACACACGGCAATATCCAACAAACAGAAAGCACGAGCATTCAACAAACAATTCACCAACATAATACAAAACAAAACCAACAGAACATACAGACAACTACAACGCAAAATACGAAAACTCAACACCACGCCCATAACCATCACAGAACAACAAGTCAAACAAGCACTACAACGCTCCAAAAGCAACAACTCCACAGGCCCAGACAACATAAACATCAGACATCTGAAACACCTAGGCCCCAAAGCAATAACACTACTCACACACACTTACAACACATCACTCAACACCAACACCATCCCCGCAATATGGAAGACTGCAAAAATAATCCCAATACCAAAACCCAACAAAACCCACGCACTCGGCCCATCTTACAGACCAATAGCACTACTCAGCCCAATAGCCAAAACAATGGAAAAGGTAATACTACCCTTCATTATCAACAACACTCAACTACCCTCTCACCAACACGGCTTCCGAAAACAACACTCCACAACCACAGCACTACACCACATACACAACATCATAGCCACAGGTTTCAATCAACAAAAACCACCACAACGAACAGTTGCCATAGCCCTAGACATGTCCAAAGCCTTTGACACGGTAAACCTACACACACTCACAAACAAACTCAACAACACTAACACCCCAAACATCATCATCAAATACATCTTCAACTACATAAGGGGACGCAGACAATACACTCAATACCGGGGGGAAACATCAGAACATAGAAACACGAAAACGGGGGTACCACAGGGGGGAGTACTTTCACCAACACTATTCAACATATACATGGCAGACTTACCACAACCACCTCCAAATGTACACACAGTTACATATGCAGACGACATCACCATTCTATCCACACATGTCAAACCACAACAGGCACAACAACAAGTACAAAAATATCTCCACGACATATACAACTGGACAAAACGGAACCAACTCACACTCAACGCAGACAAAACCACCACCACTCTGTTCACACCGGATCCGGCAGAATACAGCAACAGGCTCACTTTACAAATAGATAACACCACCCTACCCACAGTCCGCGAACCCAAAATACTGGGATTAACATGGGACCCCAAACTCACCTTCTCAAAACACACACAACACACTCTAACCCGCGCCAAGCAATCAAACAAAATACTTAAAGCCTTAACAACCACTCACTGGGGAAAATCCAAAGAAACTATACTCACCACATACAAAGCAACCACACTCACAGGCCTCGAATACGCAAACACTATATGGTCACCAACACTATCGGACACAAACAAGACAAAACTCCAGACCACACAGAACACAGCACTCAGAATAGCAAAAGGATGCACACAAGACACAAACATACAACACTTGCATGAGGAAACAAAAACTCTCCCACTGAACACCCATCTAAAACTACACGCATCGCAAATCAGACAAAAAGCCCAACACCCAACCCACCCACTACACCCACTCACTCAACAACCACCACCACCCAGACAAAAGAAACAAACAATCTTCCACAACAACAACTACACACACAACAAAGACACAGCACCACAGGACACCAACAACGACACCATAAAACAGAACATGAAAGACATACACACCCACTTTGTACAAACACACTTGGACACCAGACAACACAACAAAGTAATACATGCACCAGCACCAGAAATAGACCCATCAGAGCAAGACCTACCACACAGAACCAGACAACTCCTAGCACAACTCCGAACCAACAAATCACCAGCCCTCCACTCCTACCTACACAACATTACACCGGACACACACCCAACACCACTCTGTGCGCTATGCGGCACGCAAGTGCACGACACACAACACCTGTTCACCTGCACAAACATACCCACCACACTGACTCCGGAGGACCTCTGGCGAAACCCAAGCGGAGTGGCGGCCCTGCTCGCCCGCTGGGCGGCGGAGGGGGGTCTGGGGATCCGGGAGACGGAGTGAGGGCCCGGTCCCCCAATGTCGGGGCACGGGTGGGGTCGACAACAACAACAACAACAACATAAAAAAAGACTTCCCCTTTAAATATTCCTGCTGCATAATATATCTCCTTTCCTTTCGTAAAGGATGGTCAGAACCTTTCCTAAGCATTATTAAAATTTAGACGATCTTTGCTCCAGGTGCTACCGGCTCATCTCACTCGGTTAGGATAGGAAAGGAAAGTTCCTATGCCAAAATGATAATCCAAAAAGGGCCCCTGTTGGTGGATAATCAGGCCATGGGAGGTGTGAGTAAATTGTGAGGGGGTGTTGGCTGGAGCTAGAAATAATTTTGGTGTCTTGTCCCTGCAGTAGGTTCATTAAAAGAGCAACCAGTGTTTTCACCACCATGGTCGGATCTTACTCTGGAGGGTAACCCATACAGGCAGGTGGCTTGGACAAAATATTTCAACACTGTCAAAGCTGTGTTGTCTGTGCTCCAGTTGAAGGTACGTTATTAGCCTGGAATTCCCATCAATGCCGGCATGTGTCACAAACACCCACCTGTAAAACAAACATGAAAAGAATAATGATTAAATACAAGAAAACAATCAAGTTTCATATCTTGTTTGAAATATCATCTCGGTAGAGAAGGTATTGCTGTGCACTTAAGACTACATGGAGGCAATTTGGAGTTTGTGTAACTTGGATATACAAATGATAAAATTCAATTTAATCTGTGCTGTCCATACAATATGGCTTTCTAATGCTCCCACGAGTACAAATATAAGATGATCCCTTATTACCGAATGAGACGCATATGCCCATCTATGTGCCATAAACTATTGGGGAATGGCACATAGTATGTTCTTCTAGCCACAGTCTGGCTCCATCTCTGGGCTGCAGCAGCTGGCTCAATACGGTTGAGGATTTCTCGAACTCTTTTTCTTTGTACTACAATACCATCAGCACGCAGGTATGCCCTCATCATCTGCAACAGGTTCATAAAACAACACAATAAAGAAAGTACACTTTCACAATGAATATAATGATATATACATGAAGGGACAAGAGTATGTAGCAGAACACTTGCTTCCGAGCCTGATCTGGGAAATTGGCTGTGCAATCTTCTGACATGCTCTTCCAGGTCAACATCATGAATGGGAGTAAATCTATTTCTGGCTGAAATCTGAAAAAACTTCATTTTTTTATGCAGGTATGAAGAGGAACAACACAACATCTCAGTGATGGCTCTCACTGTAAAGCCCTGAGTGGGGAGCAGTTCAATTTGATCACTTGTAATGTCAAGTGCTGGTCTTCCTCGTCTACCTAAAGTATGGAAATAAAAGGATTAAGGAATTCAAGCAAACGAATCACTACGTGTTTTTTATATACTGTATACAGTACAGGCATATAGACACAGATGTACATAAAAGTATATGCAGCTTCAAAACCACGAGCAGCTATTTTCTCTAACCATTTTACTCAAGAAAAAAATAATTCAAACTTATAATTGAATAACTAAAAGATCACTAGTTATTGCTTAAAAGTGTACAGCCATCGCGTTACTTAATAGTCTACTGATTTGCAGGAAAACCACTGGTATAAAACGACGTTTGACAGGGTGATAGAAGGTAAGTCACAGCAAGTCGTCAGTAAAACCCGTGTGTAGTTCGAATAAAAATACATACGAAAAACCAATGACAAAAAATGGTAGCCATTTTACCTGTGTGCAAACGATGTGCCACATGGGAACAAACACGTCCACCATTAGGAGTGGGTCCCGCAATGATGACAGATCGGAGATCTATTGGACTTTGAATCAAACTTTGAATAGTATCAGCGCTAAACTGGTCACTAACTCTTCTTAAATTAGCAATTGAAATGTTTATCGCGCGTGCTTCACTTTCACCGGCAGACCCTTGATGACAGGCACTCTCTATTGCCCTGCACCTTCGCCGAATACGTCTCAGGACACTGTCCGCCATTGTTGTTTTAAAAAACTAAGTGGGCACAGAATTTCCAAAATCATGAGCCCTGACTGGTGGGATGACACTATTTTGAAACGTACAGCCAATAGGATACCGTTACATGTTTTCGTAATCATCCTTATTTGCATTTAATGCAAGTACAGTGTAATGTCACTAGCACTACAAGTGGGCACATTTATGGCCTTACATGTTCACTAGTAAGCGTCAAAATCATCTTACCAGTGAACTAGTGGGCACATTTATGGCCTTAAATGTTCAGTAGTAAGCGTCAAAATAATCTTATTAGTGAACTAGTGGGCGTTTTGCGGCTTACATGTTCACTAGTAAGCGTCAAAATGACCTTACTAGTGAACTAGTGAGCGTTTTGTGGCTTACATGTTCACTAGTAAGCGTCAAAATGACCTTACTAGTGAACTAGTGAGCGTTTTGTGGCTTACATGTTCACTAGTAAGCGTCAAAATGACCTTACTAGTAAACTAGTGAGCGTTTTGTGGCTTACATGTTCACTAGTAAGCGTCAAAATGATCTTACTAGTGAACTAGTGGGCGTTTTGTGGCTTACATGTTCACTAGTAAGCGTCAAAATGGCCTTACTAGTGAACTAGTGGGCGTTTTGTGGCTTACATGTTCACTAGTAAGCGTCAAAATGATCTTACTAGTGAACGAGTGAGCGTTTTGTGGCTGACATGTTCATAAATAAGTGTCAAAATGATCTTACTAGGGAACTAGTGGGCGTTTTGTGGCTTACATGTTCACTAGTAAGCGTCAAAATTACCTTACTAGTGAACTAGTGAGCGTTTTGTGGCTTACAATTTTCACTAGTAAGCGTCAAAATGATCTTACTAGTGAACTATTGGGCGTTTTGTGGCTTACATGTTCACTAGTAAGCCTCAAAATGATCTTACTAGTGAACTAGTAGGCGATGTGTGGCTTACATGTCAACTAGTAAGCCTCAAAATGAACTTACTAGTGAACTAGTGGGCACATTTATGGCCTTACATGTTCACTAGTAAGCGTCAAAATGATCTTACTAGTGAACTAGTGGGCGTTTTGTGGCTTACATGTTCACTAGTAAGCGTCAAAATGACCTTACTAGTGAACTAGTGGGCGTTTTGTGGCTTACATGTTCACTAGTAAGCGTCAAAATGATCTTACTAGTGAACGAGTGAGCGTTTTGTGGCTGACATGTTCATAAATAAGTGTCAAAATGATCTTACTAGGGAACTAGTGGGCGTTTTGTGGCTTACATGTTCACTAGTAAGCGTCAAAATTACCTTACTAGTGAACCAGTGAGCGTTTTGTGGCTTACATGTTCACTAGTAAGCGTCAAAATGACCTTACTAGTGAACTAGTGAGCGTTTTGTGGCTTACAATTTTCACTAGTAAGCGTCAAAATGATCTTACTAGTGAACTAGTGGGCGTTCTGTGGCTTACATGTTCACTAGAAGCCTCAAAATTATCTTACTAGTGAACTAGCGGGCGTTTTGTGGCTTACATGTCAACTAGTAAGCCTCAAAATGATCTTACTAGTGAACTAGTGGGCACATTTATGGCCTTACATGTTCACTAGTAAGCGTCAAAATGACCTTACTAGTGAACTAGTGGGCAATATGGAATAAATACTCAAAGGGCTTGCCAGGCAAGCCCATTGAGTATTTAAAGGGTTCAAAGGGCTTGCCTGGCAAGCCCTTTGAGTATTTATTCATCCGTGATGGTATTGTAGACCAATGAGAGCACGTCCGACAGACACGTGGACTTCGGGCGGCCAATCATGATGCATTTCGAGCCAAGCCCCAACAAAAACGGAGGAGAAAACTTTCAGACGCTTTGAAAGCTTTTGGGGTACATATTACTCTTGTTGTTACACAAAATTTTGTTTTACGATTATTTTAGGCGGTAACGTTATGGTGTAAATGTCAAATACGTGGTCAATTTATCAAGATGAAGCCTGCTTAAAAATTTGCTCCAACAATTTTGGAGATGTGTCTGACTTTGACAGCAATGCCGGCAGTTCAACGCTGACAGTCGCAGTCGGGTGCAGATTTATTTCGGCAGGACTTTCTAAAATCTGCCGTTTGCTCTGACAGTTCTCTGTCTGACAGTCACATTTTGTCTTATTACTCACAAGCTAATTGACATTTAAAAAAAGAGTTAATGTTTGGAACACGATTTTGCTCTTACTGTTTGCTGCCTTAGTTCGTTTGAAATATTCGCTTCCTGCATTACATGAAGTACATTTTTTAATATTCACAAGACTGTAACTGTGCATTATAAATAATGTCACATTTGCACTATGTTTTACTGGATCTACAACTAAACTAGGTCCTCGTTTCTGGGAGAGTCCACAGCACCTCCTGTATCACAACCATTCTGCCGGCACACCTTCAGCAGCACGATGTTTCTAACGGGAGCTGGAGGGTGATCAGCTTCATTGAAGAACAGGAGGAGGAGAGGCACAACGTTTGTCATTTGTGATATGTTTTTAGACTTTTCTCCTAACTAAAAAAACTATGTTTTGTTAATTTCTTGATATAGTTCTTGTATTTAAATATTTTAACAATCAAATATTTTTCAACTGTGTTTTAGATATGAATTGTATGAAATAAATCAGTGAAGCCCCATTCAAATTCTACTCTATCTAATCTGCTCGATCACACTGCTGTCAACCTGCTGTACCTCCAAACTCCTTGGCTTACTCGCAGTTGGAGGGTTCCCCCCGAACGGGGGGACAAATCAAGGAACCAATCCCTGCACCCCGAACGGGGTGCCCTTTCGGCCGTTTTTTTTTTTTTTTTTTTCGGCTAACCGCCCCCTGAACCTGGCAGGGTGGCGGGCGGACCTTTTGCTCCAGGCGGGGGACATAGAGACAAATCCGGGGCCCACACAGACACTCTCACGCACGCAACAAACACACACACAACAAACTACCTGGACATGCGACATTTGCACACAACAGATTACAAGAAGACAGACATCCTTCAGATGCAACCACCACACACCACACTGGGTACACAAACATTGCACAAACATAAACACTAGACAATACAACATAACATGGAAATGCAGACTACATCCCAAAACACCACCACGAACAACAACACCTCGTAGGACACCAACAGGCAGCAGAGCACAAACAGACCAAAACAACACACTCGCCTCACCAACACTACCCTCAAACGCAACACGGACAGACAACTCCAACAGAGATACAACAAACACAAGACCCCCCCTCCCCCCAAACCTGGACCTGCAATAGCTGCAATAGAATCATCACACGCAGACAAACCTCACTCAGATGCAACTCAACACACCCACACTGGATACACAGACATTGCTCCGGCATCACCACCCGCCAATACACAAACACGTGGACATGCAGAACACACACGCAAACAACAAACACCCCAACACCACAACCCCCGAACAACCCACAAAGAACAACACCCACCAACAAAAACAACAAACACACACTGACCATACTACAAATAAACATCAACGGCATCCAAAACAAGAAAACAGAACTAGAAGAACTCGCCTCACAACAGCACGCAGACATCATCACCATACAAGAAACCAAACTAGAAAAACAACACAACACACCTCGTCTCACCAACTACACCAGCATTAGGAAAGACAGAGAACACAAGGGAGGAGGAGGACTGCTCACATACATTCACAAATCAGTCACATTCACTCCCATGAACATCCCCAACAACATTAACACCAACACTACAGAAATTCAAACCGTAAAGATTCACATAACCAACCACAAAAGACTACACATATGCAACATGTATATACCCCCCAGAGATACCACCCGACCAGACCACGCCACAGAAGACACAGACATCACCAACACCTTCCAATACATAAACTCGCTGAACAACACCATTCTAACCGCAGACATCAACGCTCACTCAACACAATGGCACTCTCCCTACGACGACCACAGAGGCACCCTCATTGCAGACATACTACAGAACTCCCAACAAATCACTCTAAACGCAAACACACCTACCAGAAAACCTACAAACATCAACCAACAACCAACATCACCGGACATCACAACAGCCAGCAACAGCATCACAAACAGAACAACATGGACCACAATACACGCACTCAGTTCAGACCACCTTCCTATCAAAATCACACACAACACGCGTGCTCCTTTCCGCCTACAACAACACCTTCAAACTTACACAAATTACAGGAAAGCAGACTGGGAAGGATACACCTCTGAAATAGAATCAGCACTGGAGAACATAACCATACCTGACAACATCCACACAGCCAACACCATGCTCACAAACCTCATACTTACAGCAGACAAACCCCACATACCCCACGGAAAAATAAAAAGCAAATCACTTCTCCTACCACAACACATCAGAACACTCATCAGCCAAAGAAACGACATCAGACAACAAAACCACCAAGACCCACGCATCACAGACCTAAACAAAGAAATAGACACACAAATCCAAAAACACAAACAAGAGCTATGGAAAGAACACTTAACGGATGCATGGAACCACAGACACAAACAACACATACTCTGGAACACAGTAACAAGACTATCAAACAAAGAACAAAAAGCACCAGAAAACACCACAATACAGTTCGGACAACACACGGCAATATCCAACAAACAGAAAGCACGAGCATTCAACAAACAATTCACCAACATAATACAACACAAAACCAACAGAACATACAGACAACTACAACGCAAAATACGAAAACTCAACACCACGCCCATAACCATCACAGAACAACAAGTCAAACAAGCACTACAACGCTCCAAAAGCAACAACTCCACAGGCCCAGACAACATAAACATCAGACATCTGAAACACCTAGGCCCCAAAGCAATAACACTACTCACACACACTTACAACACATCACTCAACACCAACACCATCCCCGCAATATGGAAGACTGCAAAAATAATCCCAATACCAAAACCCAACAAAAACCACGCACTCGGCCCATCTTACAGACCAATAGCACTACTCAGCCCAATAGCCAAAACAATGGAAAAGGTAATACTACCCTTCATTACCAACAACACTCAACTACCCTCTCACCAACACGGCTTCCGAAAACAACACTCCACAACCACAGCACTACACCACATACACAACATCATAGCCACAGGTTTCAATCAACAAAAACCACCACAACGAACAGTTGCCATAGCCCTAGACATGTCCAAAGCCTTTGACACGGTAAACCTACACACACTCACAAACAAACTCAACAACACTAACACCCCAAACATCATCATCAAATACATCTTCAACTACATAAGGGGACGCAGACAATACACTCAATACCGGGGGGAAACATCAGAACATAGAAACACGAAAACGGGGGTACCACAGGGGGGAGTACTTTCACCAACACTATTCAACATATACATGGCAGACTTACCACAACCACCTCCAAATGTACACACAGTTACATATGCAGACGACATCACCATTCTATCCACACATGTCAAACCACAACAGGCACAACAACAAGTACAAAAATATCTCCACGACATATACAACTGGACAAAACAGAACCAACTCACACTCAACGCAGACAAAACCACCACCACTCTGTTCACACCGGATCCGGCAGAATACAGCAACAGGCGCACTTTACAAATAGATAACACCACCCTACCCACAGTCCGCGAACCCAAAATACTGGGATTAACATGGGACCCCAAACTCACCTTCTCAAAACACACACAACACACTCTAACCCGCGCCAAGCAATCAAACAAAATACTTAAAGCCTTAACAACCACTCACTGGGGAAAATCCAAAGAAACTATACTCACCACATACAAAGCAACCACACTCACACGCCTCGAATACGCAAACACTATATGGTCACCAACACTATCGGACACAAACAAGACAAAACTCCAGACCACACAGAACACCGCACTCAGAATAGCAACAGGATGCACACAAGACACAAACATACAACACTTGCATGAGGAAACAAAAACTCTCCCACTGAACACCCATCTAAAACTACACGCATCGCAAATCAGACAAAAAGCCCAACACCCAACCCACCCACTACACCCACTCACTCAACAATCACCACCACCCAGACAAAAGAAACAAACAATCTTCCACAACAACAACTACACACACAACAAAGACACAGCACCACAGGACACCAACAACGACACCATAAAACAGAACATGAAAGACATACACACCCACTTTGTACAAACACACTTGGACACCAGACAACACAACAAAGTAATACATGCACCAGCACCAGAAATAGACCCATCAGAGCAAGACCTACCACACAGAACCAGACAACTCCTAGCACAACTCCGAACCAACAAATCACCAGCCCTCCACTCCTACCTACACAACATTACACCGGACACACACCCAACACCACTCTGTGCGCTATGCGGCACGCAAGTGCACGACACACAACACCTGTTCACCTGCACAAACATACCCACCACACTGACTCCGGAGGACCTCTGGCGAAACCCAAGCGGAGTGGCGGCCCTGCTCGCCCGCTGGGCGGCGGAGGGGGGTCTGGGGATCCGGGAGACGGAGTGAGGGCCCGGTCCCCCAATGTCGGGGCACGGGTGGGGTCGACAACAACAACAACAACAACATAAAAAAAGACTTCCCCTTTAAATATTCCTGCTGCATAATATATCTCCTTTCCTTTCGTAAAGGATGGTCAGAACCTTTCCTAAGCATTATTAAAATTTAGACGATCTTTGCTCCAGGTGCTACCGGCTCATCTCACTCGGTTAGGATAGGAAAGGAAAGTTCCTATGCCAAAATGATAATCCAAAAAGGGCCCCTGTTGGTGGATAATCAGGCCATGGGAGGTGTGAGTAAATTGTGAGGGGGTGTTGGCTGGAGCTAGAAATAATTTTGGTGTCTTGTCCCTGCAGTAGGTTCATTAAAAGAGCAACCAGTGTTTTCACCACCATGGTCGGATCTTACTCTGGAGGGTAACCCATACAGGCAGGTGGCTTGGACAAAATATTTCAACACTGTCAAAGCTGTGTTGTCTGTGCTCCAGTTGAAGGTACGTTATTAGCCTGGAATTCCCATCAATGCCGGCATGTGTCACAAACACCCACCTGTAAAACAAA
The DNA here is from genome assembly GCF_025434085.1 of Hippocampus zosterae. Classification (NCBI taxonomy): domain Eukaryota; kingdom Metazoa; phylum Chordata; class Actinopteri; order Syngnathiformes; family Syngnathidae; genus Hippocampus; species Hippocampus zosterae. The sequence goes on from NC_067452.1 coordinate 21,647,338, forward strand.
CATGAAAAGAATAATGATTAAATACAAGAAAACAATCAAGTTTCATATCTTGTTTGAAATATCATCTCGGTAGAGAAGGTATTGCTGTGCACTTAAGACTACATGGAGGCAATTTGGAGTTTGTGTAACTTGGATATACAAATGATAAAATTCAATTTAATCTGTGCTGTCCATACAATATGGCTTTCTAATGCTCCCACGAGTACAAATATAAGATGATCCCTTATTACCGAATGAGACGCATATGCCCATCTATGTGCCATAAACTATTGGGGAATGGCACATAGTATGTTCTTCTAGCCACAGTCTGGCTCCATCTCTGGGCTGCAGCAGCTGGCTCAATACGGTTGAGGATTTCTCGAACTCTTTTTCTTTGTACTACAATACCATCAGCACGCAGGTATGCCCTCATCATCTGCAACAGGTTCATAAAACAACACAATAAAGAAAGTACACTTTCACAATGAATATAATGATATATACATGAAGGGACAAGAGTATGTAGCAGAACACTTGCTTCCGAGCCTGATCTGGGAAATTGGCTGTGCAATCTTCTGACATGCTCTTCCAGGTCAACATCATGAATGGGAGTAAATCTATTTCTGGCTGAAATCTGAAAAAACTTCATTTTTTTATGCAGGTATGAAGAGGAACAACACAACATCTCAGTGATGGCTCTCACTGTAAAGCCCTGAGTGGGGAGCAGTTCAATTTGATCACTTGTAATGTCAAGTGCTGGTCTTCCTCGTCTACCTAAAGTATGGAAATAAAAGGATTAAGGAATTCAAGCAAACGAATCACTACGTGTTTTTTATATACTGTATACAGTACAGGCATATAGACACAGATGTACATAAAAGTATATGCAGCTTCAAAACCACGAGCAGCTATTTTCTCTAACCATTTTACTCAAGAAAAAAATAATTCAAACTTATAATTGAATAACTAAAAGATCACTAGTTATTGCTTAAAAGTGTACAGCCATCGCGTTACTTAATAGTCTACTGATTTGCAGGAAAACCACTGGTATAAAACGACGTTTGACAGGGTGATAGAAGGTAAGTCACAGCAAGTCGTCAGTAAAACCCGTGTGTAGTTCGAATAAAAATACATACGAAAAACCAATGACAAAAAATGGTAGCCATTTTACCTGTGTGCAAACGATGTGCCACATGGGAACAAACACGTCCACCATTAGGAGTGGGTCCCGCAATGATGACAGATCGGAGATCTATTGGACTTTGAATCAAACTTTGAATAGTATCAGCGCTAAACTGGTCACTAACTCTTCTTAAATTAGCAATTGAAATGTTTATCGCGCGTGCTTCACTTTCACCGGCAGACCCTTGATGACAGGCACTCTCTATTGCCCTGCACCTTCGCCGAATACGTCTCAGGACACTGTCCGCCATTGTTGTTTTAAAAAACTAAGTGGGCACAGAATTTCCAAAATCATGAGCCCTGACTGGTGGGATGACACTATTTTGAAACGTACAGCCAATAGGATACCGTTACATGTTTTCGTAATCATCCTTATTTGCATTTAATGCAAGTACAGTGTAATGTCACTAGCACTACAAGTGGGCACATTTATGGCCTTACATGTTCACTAGTAAGCGTCAAAATGACCTTACTAGTGAACTAGTGAGAGTTTTGTGGCTTACATGTTCACTAGTAAGCGTCAAAATGACCTTACTAGTAAACTTGTGAGCGTTTTGTGGCTTACATGTTCACTAGTAAGCGTCAAAATGATCTTACTAGTGAACTATTGGGCGTTTTGTGGCTTACATGTTCACTAGTAAGCCTCAAAATGATCTTACTAGTGAACTAGTAGGCGATGTGTGGCTTACATGTCAACTAGTAAGCCTCAAAATGAACTTACTAGTGAACTAGTGGGCACATTTATGGCCTTACATGTTCACTAGTAAGCGTCAAAATGATCTTACTAGTGAACTAGTGGGCACATTTATGGCCTTAAATGTTCAGTAGTAAGCGTCAAAATAATCTTATTAGTGAACTAGTGGGCGTTTTGCGGCTTACATGTTCACTAGTAAGCGTCAAAATGACCTTACTAGTGAACTAGTGAGCGTTTTGTGGCTTACATGTTCACTAGTAAGCGTCAAAATGACCTTACTAGTAAACTAGTGAGCGTTTTGTGGCTTACATGTTCACTAGTAAGCGTCAAAATGATCTTACTAGTGAACTATTGGGCGTTTTGTGGCTTACATGTTCACTAGTAAGCCTCAAAATGATCTTACTAGTGAACTAGTAGGCGATGTGTGGCTTACATGTCAACTAGTAAGCCTCAAAATGAACTTACTAGTGAACTAGTGGGCACATTTATGGCCTTACATATTCACTAGTAAGCGTCAAAATGATCTTACTAGTGAACTAGTGGGCGTTTTGTGGCTTACATGTTCACTAGTAAGCGTCAAAATTACCTTACTAGTGAACTAGTGGGCGTTTTGTGGCTTACATGTTCACTAGTAAGCGTCAAAATGATCTTACTAGTGAACGAGTGAGCGTTTTGTGGCTTACATGTTCACTAGTAAGCGTCAAAATGACCTTACTAGTGAACTAGTGAGCGTTTTGTGGCTTACATGTTCACTAGTAAGCGTCAAAATGATCTTACTAGTGAACTATTGGGCGTTTTGTGGCTTACATGTTCACTAGTAAGCCTCAAAATGATCTTACTAGTGAACTAGTAGGCGATGTGTGGCTTACATGTCAACTAGTAAGCCTCAAAATGAACTTACTAGTGAACTAGTGGGCACATTTATGGCCTTACATGTTCACTAGTAAGCGTCAAAATGACCTTACTAGTGAACTAGTGAGAGTTTTGTGGCTTACATGTTCACTAGTAAGCGTCAAAATGACCTTACTAGTAAACTTGTGAGCGTTTTGTGGCTTACATGTTCACTAGTAAGCGTCAAAATGATCTTACTAGTGAACTATTGGGCGTTTTGTGGCTTACATGTTCACTAGTAAGCCTCAAAATGATCTTACTAGAGAACTAGTAGGCGATGTGTGGCTTACATGTCAACTAGTAAGCCTCAAAATGAACTTACTAGTGAACTAGTGGGCACATTTATGGCCTTACATGTTCACTAGTAAGCGTCAAAATGATCTTACTAGTGAACTAGTGGGCACATTTATGGCCTTAAATGTTCAGTAGTAAGCGTCAAAATAATCTTATTAGTGAACTAGTGGGCGTTTTGCGGCTTACATGTTCACTAGTAAGCGTCAAAATGACCTTACTAGTGAACTAGTGAGCGTTTTGTGGCTTACATGTTCACTAGTAAGCGTCAAAATGACCTTACTAGTAAACTAGTGAGCGTTTTGTGGCTTACATGTTCACTAGTAAGCGTCAAAATGATCTTACTAGTGAACTATTGGGCGTTTTGTGGCTTACATGTTCACTAGTAAGCCTCAAAATGATCTTACTAGTGAACTAGTAGGCGATGTGTGGCTTACATGTCAACTAGTAAGCCTCAAAATGAACTTACTAGTGAACTAGTGGGCACATTTATGGCCTTACATATTCACTAGTAAGCGTCAAAATGATCTTACTAGTGAACTAGTGGGCGTTTTGTGGCTTACATGTTCACTAGTAAGCGTCAAAATGACCTTACTAGTGAACTAGTGGGCGTTTTGTGGCTTACATGTTCACTAGTAAGCGTCAAAATGATCTTACTAGTGAACGAGTGAGCGTTTTGTGGCTGACATGTTCATAAATAAGTGTCAAAATGATCTTACTAGGGAACTAGTGGGCGTTTTGTGGCTTACATGTTCACTAGTAAGCGTCAAAATTACCTTACTAGTGAACCAGTGAGCGTTTTGTGGCTTACATGTTCACTAGTAAGCGTCAAAATGACCTTACTAGTGAACTAGTGAGCGTTTTGTGGCTTACATGTTCACTAGTAAGCGTCAAAATGATCTTACTAGTGAACTAGTGGGCGTTCTGTGGCTTACATGTTCACTAGAAGCCTCAAAATGACCTTACTAGTGAACTAGTGGGCAATATGGAATAAATACTCAAAGGGCTTGCCAGGCAAGCCCATTGAGTATTTAAAGGGTTCAAAGGGCTTGCCTGGCAAGCCCTTTGAGTATTTATTCATCCGTGATGGTATTGTAGACCAATGAGAGCACGTCCGACAGACACGTGGACTTCGGGCGGCCAATCATGATGCATTTCGAGCCAAGCCCCAACAAAAACGGAGGAGAAAACTTTCAGACGCTTTGAAAGCTTTTGGGGTACATATTACTCTTGTTGTTACACAAAATTTTGTTTTACGATTATTTTAGGCGGTAACGTTATGGTGTAAATGTCAAATACGTGGTCAATTTATCAAGATGAAGCCTGCTTAAAAATTTGCTCCAACAATTTTGGAGATGTGTCTGACTTTGACAGCAATGGCGGCAGTTCAACGCTGACAGTCGCAGTCGGGTGCAGATTTATTTCGGCAGGACTTTCTAAAATCTGCCGTTTGCTCTGACAGTTCTCTGTCTGACAGTCACATTTTGTCTTATTACTCACAAGCTAATTGACATTTAAAAAAAGAGTTAATGTTTGGAACACGATTTTGCTCTTACTGTTTGCTGCCTTAGTTCGTTTGAAATATTCGCTTCCTGCATTACATGAAGTACATTTTTTAATATTCACAAGACTGTAACTGTGCATTATAAATAATGTCACATTTGCACTATGTTTTACTGGATCTACAACTAAACTAGGTCCTCGTTTCTGGGAGAGTCCACAGCACCTCCTGTATCACAACCATTCTGCCGGCACACCTTCAGCAGCACGATGTTTCTAACGGGAGCTGGAGGGTGATCAGCTTCATTGAAGAACAGGAGGAGGAGAGGCACAACGTTTGTCATTTGTGATATGTTTTTAGACTTTTCTCCTAACTAAAAAAACTATGTTTTGTTAATTTCTTGATATAGTTCTTGTATTTAAATATTTTAACAATCAAATATTTTTCAACTGTGTTTTAGATATGAATTGTATGAAATAAATCAGTGAAGCCCCATTCAAATTCTACTCTATCTAATCTGCTCGATCACACTGCTGTCAACCTGCTGTACCTCCAAACTCCTTGGCTTACTCGCAGTTGGAGGGTTCCCCCCGAACGGGGGGACAAATCAAGGAACCAATCCCTGCACCCCGAACGGGGTGCCCTTTCGGCCGTTTTTTTTTTTTTTTTTTTCGGCTAACCGCCCCCTGAACCTGGCAGGGTGGCGGGCGGACCTTTTGCTCCAGGCGGGGGACATAGAGACAAATCCGGGGCCCACACAGACACTCTCACGCACGCAACAAACACACACACAACAAACTACCTGGACATGCGACATTTGCACACAACAGATTACAAGAAGACAGACATCCTTCAGATGCAACCACCACACACCACACTGGGTACACAAACATTGCACAAACATAAACACTAGACAATACAACATAACATGGAAATGCAGACTACATCCCAAAACACCACCACGAACAACAACACCTCGTAGGACACCAACAGGCAGCAGAGCACAAACAGACCAAAACAACACACTCGCCTCACCAACACTACCCTCAAACGCAACACGGACAGACAACTCCAACAGAGATACAACAAACACAAGACCCCCCCTCCCCCCAAACCTGGACCTGCAATAGCTGCAATAGAATCATCACACGCAGACAAACCTCACTCAGATGCAACTCAACACACCCACACTGGATACACAGACATTGCTCCGGCATCACCACCCGCCAATACACAAACACGTGGACATGCAGAACACACACGCAAACAACAAACACCCCAACACCACAACCCCCGAACAACCCACAAAGAACAACACCCACCAACAAAAACAACAAACACACACTGACCATACTACAAATAAACATCAACGGCATCCAAAACAAGAAAACAGAACTAGAAGAACTCGCCTCACAACAGCACGCAGACATCATCACCATACAAGAAACCAAACTAGAAAAACAACACAACACACCTCGTCTCACCAACTACACCAGCATTAGGAAAGACAGAGAACACAAGGGAGGAGGAGGACTGCTCACATACATTCACAAATCAGTCACATTCACTCCCATGAACATCCCCAACAACATTAACACCAACACTACAGAAATTCAAACCGTAAAGATTCACATAACCAACCACAAAAGACTACACATATGCAACATGTATATACCCCCCAGAGATACCACCCGACCAGACCACGCCACAGAAGACACAGACATCACCAACACCTTCCAATACATAAACTCGCTGAACAACACCATTCTAACCGCAGACATCAACGCTCACTCAACACAATGGCACTCTCCCTACGACGACCACAGAGGCACCCTCATTGCAGACATACTACAGAACTCCCAACAAATCACTCTAAACGCAAACACACCTACCAGAAAACCTACAAACATCAACCAACAACCAACATCACCGGACATCACAACAGCCAGCAACAGCATCACAAACAGAACAACATGGACCACAATACACGCACTCAGTTCAGACCACCTTCCTATCAAAATCACACACAACACGCGTGCTCCTTTCCGCCTACAACAACACCTTCAAACTTACACAAATTACAGGAAAGCAGACTGGGAAGGATACACCTCTGAAATAGAATCAGCACTGGAGAACATAACCATACCTGACAACATCCACACAGCCAACACCATGCTCACAAACCTCATACTTACAGCAGACAAACCCCACATACCCCACGGAAAAATAAAAAGCAAATCACTTCTCCTACCACAACACATCAGAACACTCATCAGCCAAAGAAACGACATCAGACAACAAAACCACCAAGACCCACGCATCACAGACCTAAACAAAGAAATAGACACACAAATCCAAAAACACAAACAAGAGCTATGGAAAGAACACTTAACGGATGCATGGAACCACAGACACAAACAACACATACTCTGGAACACAGTAACAAGACTATCAAACAAAGAACAAAAAGCACCAGAAAACACCACAATACAGTTCGGACAACACACGGCAATATCCAACAAACAGAAAGCACGAGCATTCAACAAACAATTCACCAACATAATACAACACAAAACCAACAGAACATACAGACAACTACAACGCAAAATACGAAAACTCAACACCACGCCCATAACCATCACAGAACAACAAGTCAAACAAGCACTACAACGCTCCAAAAGCAACAACTCCACAGGCCCAGACAACATAAACATCAGACATCTGAAACACCTAGGCCCCAAAGCAATAACACTACTCACACACACTTACAACACATCACTCAACACCAACACCATCCCCGCAATATGGAAGACTGCAAAAATAATCCCAATACCAAAACCCAACAAAAACCACGCACTCGGCCCATCTTACAGACCAATAGCACTACTCAGCCCAATAGCCAAAACAATGGAAAAGGTAATACTACCCTTCATTACCAACAACACTCAACTACCCTCTCACCAACACGGCTTCCGAAAACAACACTCCACAACCACAGCACTACACCACATACACAACATCATAGCCACAGGTTTCAATCAACAAAAACCACCACAACGAACAGTTGCCATAGCCCTAGACATGTCCAAAGCCTTTGACACGGTAAACCTACACACACTCACAAACAAACTCAACAACACTAACACCCCAAACATCATCATCAAATACATCTTCAACTACATAAGGGGACGCAGACAATACACTCAATACCGGGGGGAAACATCAGAACATAGAAACACGAAAACGGGGGTACCACAGGGGGGAGTACTTTCACCAACACTATTCAACATATACATGGCAGACTTACCACAACCACCTCCAAATGTACACACAGTTACATATGCAGACGACATCACCATTCTATCCACACATGTCAAACCACAACAGGCACAACAACAAGTACAAAAATATCTCCACGACATATACAACTGGACAAAACAGAACCAACTCACACTCAACGCAGACAAAACCACCACCACTCTGTTCACACCGGATCCGGCAGAATACAGCAACAGGCTCACTTTACAAATAGATAACACCACCCTACCCACAGTCCGCGAACCCAAAATACTGGGATTAACATGGGACCCCAAACTCACCTTCTCAAAACACACACAACACACTCTAACCCGCGCCAAGCAATCAAACAAAATACTTAAAGCCTTAACAACCACTCACTGGGGAAAATCCAAAGAAACTATACTCACCACATACAAAGCAACCACACTCACACGCCTCGAATACGCAAACACTATATGGTCACCAACACTATCGGACACAAACAAGACAAAACTCCAGACCACACAGAACACCGCACTCAGAATAGCAACAGGATGCACACAAGACACAAACATACAACACTTGCATGAGGAAACAAAAACTCTCCCACTGAACACCCATCTAAAACTACATGCATCGCAAATCAGACAAAAAGCCCAACACCCAACCCACCCACTACACCCACTCACTCAACAACCACCACCACCCAGACAAAAGAAACAAACAATCTTCCACAACAACAACTACACACACAACAAAGACACAGCACCACAGGACACCAACAACGACACCATAAAACAGAACATGAAAGACATACACACCCACTTTGTACAAACACACTTGGACACCAGACAACACAACAAAGTAATACATGCACCAGCACCAGAAATAGACCCATCAGAGCAAGACCTACCACACAGAACCAGACAACTCCTAGCACAACTCCGAACCAACAAATCACCAGCCCTCCACTCCTACCTACACAACATTACACCGGACACACACCCAACACCACTCTGTGCGCTATGCGGCACGCAAGTGCACGACACACAACACCTGTTCACCTGCACAAACATACCCACCACACTGACTCCGGAGGACCTCTGGCGAAACCCAAGCGGAGTGGCGGCCCTGCTCGCCCGCTGGGCGGCGGAGGGGGGTCTGGGGATCCGGGAGACGGAGTGAGGGCCCGGTCCCCCAATGTCGGGGCACGGGTGGGGTCGACAACAACAACAACAACATAAAAAAAGACTTCCCCTTTAAATATTCCTGCTGCATAATATATCTCCTTTCCTTTCGTAAAGGATGGTCAGAACCTTTCCTAAGCATTATTAAAATTTAGACGATCTTTGCTCCAGGTGCTACCGGCTCATCTCACTCGGTTAGGATAGGAAAGGAAAGTTCCTATGCCAAAATGATAATCCAAAAAGGGCCCCTGTTGGTGGATAATCAGGCCATGGGAGGTGTGAGTAAATTGTGAGGGGGTGTTGGCTGGAGCTAGAAATAATTTTGGTGTCTTGTCCCTGCAGTAGGTTCATTAAAAGAGCAACCAGTGTTTTCACCACCATGGTCGGATCTTACTCTGGAGGGTAACCCATACAGGCAGGTGGCTTGGACAAAATATTTCAACACTGTCAAAGCTGTGTTGTCTGTGCTCCAGTTGAAGGTACGTTATTAGCCTGGAATTCCCATCAATGCCGGCATGTGTCACAAACACCCACCTGTAAAACAAACATGAAAAGAATAATGATTAAATACAAGAAAACAATCAAGTTTCATATCTTGTTTGAAATATCATCTCGGTAGAGAAGGTATTGCTGTGCACTTAAGACTACATGGAGGCAATTTGGAGTTTGTGTAACTTGGATATACAAATGATAAAATTCAATTTAATCTGTGCTGTCCATACAATATGGCTTTCTAATGCTCCCACGAGTACAAATATAAGATGATCCCTTATTACCGAATGAGACGCATATGCCCATCTATGTGCCATAAACTATTGGGGAATGGCACATAGTATGTTCTTCTAGCCACAGTCTGGCTCCATCTCTGGGCTGCAGCAGCTGGCTCAATACGGTTGAGGATTTCTCGAACTCTTTTTCTTTGTACTACAATACCATCAGCACGCAGGTATGCCCTCATCATCTGCAACAGGTTCATAAAACAACACAATAAAGAAAGTACACTTTCACAATGAATATAATGATATATACATGAAGGGACAAGAGTATGTAGCAGAACACTTGCTTCCGAGCCTGATCTGGGAAATTGGCTGTGCAATCTTCTGACATGCTCTTCCAGGTCAACATCATGAATGGGAGTAAATCTATTTCTGGCTGAAATCTGAAAAAACTTCATTTTTTTATGCAGGTATGAAGAGGAACAACACAACATCTCAGTGATGGCTCTCACTGTAAAGCCCTGAGTGGGGAGCAGTTCAATTTGATCACTTGTAATGTCAAGTGCTGGTCTTCCTCGTCTACCTAAAGTATGGAAATAAAAGGATTAAGGAATTCAAGCAAACGAATCACTACGTGTTTTTTATATACTGTATACAGTACAGGCATATAGACACAGATGTACATAAAAGTATATGCAGCTTCAAAACCACGAGCAGCTATTTTCTCTAACCATTTTACTCAAGAAAAAAATAATTCAAACTTATAATTGAATAACTAAAAGATCACTAGTTATTGCTTAAAAGTGTACAGCCATCGCGTTACTTAATAGTCTACTGATTTGCAGGAAAACCACTGGTATAAAACGACGTTTGACAGGGTGATAGAAGGTAAGTCACAGCAAGTCGTCAGTAAAACCCGTGTGTAGTTCGAATAAAAATACATACGAAAAACCAATGACAAAAAATGGTAGCCATTTTACCTGTGTGCAAACGATGTGCCACATGGGAACAAACACGTCCACCATTAGGAGTGGGTCCCGCAATGATGACAGATCGGAGATCTATTGGACTTTGAATCAAACTTTGAATAGTATCAGCGCTAAACTGGTCACTAACTCTTCTTAAATTAGCAATTGAAATGTTTATCGCGCGTGCTTCACTTTCACCGGCAGACCCTTGATGACAGGCACTCTCTATTGCCCTGCACCTTCGCCGAATACGTCTCAGGACACTGTCCGCCATTGTTGTTTTAAAAAACTAAGTGGGCACAGAATTTCCAAAATCATGAGCCCTGACTGGTGGGATGACACTATTTTGAAACGTACAGCCAATAGGATACCGTTACATGTTTTCGTAATCATCCTTATTTGCATTTAATGCAAGTACAGTGTAATGTCACTAGCACTACAAGTGGGCACATTTATGGCCTTACATGTTCACTAGTAAGCGTCAAAATCATCTTACCAGTGAACTAGTGGGCACATTTATGGCCTTAAATGTTCAGTAGTAAGCGTCAAAATAATCTTATTAGTGAACTAGTGGGCGTTTTGCGGCTTACATGTTCACTAGTAAGCGTCAAAATGACCTTACTAGTGAACTAGTGAGCGTTTTGTGGCTTACATGTTCACTAGTAAGCGTCAAAATGACCTTACTAGTGAACTAGTGAGCGTTTTGTGGCTTACATGTTCACTAGTAAGCGTCAAAATGACCTTACTAGTAAACTAGTGAGCGTTTTGTGGCTTACATGTTCACTAGTAAGCGTCAAAATGATCTTACTAGTGAACTAGTGGGCGTTTTGTGGCTTACATGTTCACTAGTAAGCGTCAAAATGACCTTACTAGTGAACTAGTGGGCGTTTTGTGGCTTACATGTTCACTAGTAAGCGTCAAAATGATCTTACTAGTGAACGAGTGAGCGTTTTGTGGCTGACATGTTCATAAATAAGTGTCAAAATGATCTTACTAGGGAACTAGTGGGCGTTTTGTGGCTTACATGTTCACTAGTAAGCGTCAAAATTACCTTACTAGTGAACCAGTGAGCGTTTTGTGGCTTACATGTTCACTAGTAAGCGTCAAAATGACCTTACTAGTGAACTAGTGAGCGTTTTGTGGCTTACATGTTCACTAGTAAGCGTCAAAATGATCTTACTAGTGAACTAGTGGGCGTTCTGTGGCTTACATGTTCACTAGAAGCCTCAAAATTATCTTACTAGTGAACTAGCGGGCGTTTTGTGGCTTACATGTCAACTAGTAAGCCTCAAAATGATCTTACTAGTGAACTAGTGGGCACATTTATGGCCTTACATGTTCACTAGTAAGCGTCAAAATGACCTTACTAGTGAACTAGTGGGCAATATGGAATAAATACTCAAAGGGCTTGCCAGGCAAGCCCATTGAGTATTTAAAGGGTTCAAAGGGCTTGCCTGGCAAGCCCTTTGAGTATTTATTCATCCGTGATGGTATTGTAGACCAATGAGAGCACGTCCGACAGACACGTGGACTTCGGGCGGCCAATCATGATGCATTTCGAGCCAAGCCCCAACAAAAACGGAGGAGAAAACTTTCAGACGCTTTGAAAGCTTTTGGGGTACATATTACTCTTGTTGTTACACAAAATTTTGTTTTACGATTATTTTAGGCGGTAACGTTATGGTGTAAATGTCAAATACGTGGTCAATTTATCAAGATGAAGCCTGCTTAAAAATTTGCTCCAACAATTTTGGAGATGTGTCTGACTTTGACAGCAATGGCGGCAGTTCAACGCTGACAGTCGCAGTCGGGTGCAGATTTATTTCGGCAGGACTTTCTAAAATCTGCCGTTTGCTCTGACAGTTCTCTGTCTGACAGTCACATTTTGTCTTATTACTCACAAGCTAATTGACATTTAAAAAAAGAGTTAATGTTTGGAACACGATTTTGCTCTTACTGTTTGCTGCCTTAGTTCGTTTGAAATATTCGCTTCCTGCATTACATGAAGTACATTTTTTAATATTCACAAGACTGTAACTGTGCATTATAAATAATGTCACATTTGCACTATGTTTTACTGGATCTACAACTAAACTAGGTCCTCGTTTCTGGGAGAGTCCACAGCACCTCCTGTATCACAACCATTCTGCCGGCACACCTTCAGCAGCACGATGTTTCTAACGGGAGCTGGAGGGTGATCAGCTTCATTGAAGAACAGGAGGAGGAGAGGCACAACGTTTGTCATTTGTGATATGTTTTTAGACTTTTCTCCTAACTAAAAAAACTATGTTTTGTTAATTTCTTGATATAGTTCTTGTATTTAAATATTTTAACAATCAAATATTTTTCAACTGTGTTTTAGATATGAATTGTATGAAATAAATCAGTGAAGCCCCATTCAAATTCTACTCTATCTAATCTGCTCGATCACACTGCTGTCAACCTGCTGTACCTCCAAACTCCTTGGCTTACTCGCAGTTGGAGGGTTCCCCCCGAACGGGGGGACAAATCAAGGAACCAATCCCTGCACCCCGAACGGGGTGCCCTTACGGCCGTTTTTTTTTTTTTCGGCTAACCGCCCCCTGAACCTGGCAGGGTGGCGGGCGGACCTTTTGCTCCAGGCGGGGGACATAGAGACAAATCCGGGGCCCACACAGACACTCTCACGCACGCAACAAACACACACACAACAAACTACCTGGACATGCGACATTTGCACACAACAGATTACAAGAAGACAGACATCCTTCAGATGCAACCACCACACACCACACTGGGTACACAAACATTGCACAAACATAAACACTAGACAATACAACATAACATGGAAATGCAGACTACATCCCAAAACACCACCACGAACAACAACACCTCGTAGGACACCAACAGGCAGCAGAGCACAAACAGACCAAAACAACACACTCGCCTCACCAACACTACCCTCAAACGCAACACGGACAGACAACTCCAACAGAGATACAACAAACACAAGACCACCCCCCCCAAACCTGGACCTGCAATAGCTGCAATAGAATCATCACACGCAGACAAACCTCACTCAGATGCAACTCAACACACCCACACTGGATACACAGACATTGCTCCGGCATCACCACCCGGCAATACACAAACACGTGGACATGCAGAACACACACGCAAACAACAAACACCCCAACACCACAACCCCCGAACAACCCACAAAGAACAACACCCACCAACAAAAACAACAAACACACACTGACCATACTACAAATAAACATCAACGGCATCCAAAACAAGAAAACAGAACTAGAAGAACTCGCCTCACAACAGCACGCAGACATCATCACCATACAAGAAACCAAACTAGAAAAACAACACAACACACCTCGTCTCACCAACTACACCAGCATTAGGAAAGACAGAGAACACAAGGGAGGAGGAGGACTGCTCACATACATTCACAAATCAGTCACATTCACTCCCATGAACATCCCCAACAACATTAACACCAACACTACAGAAATTCAAACCGTAAAGATTCACATAACCAACCACAAAAGACTACACATATGCAACATGTATATACCCCCCAGAGATACCACCCGACCAGACCACGCCACAGAAGACACAGACATCACCAACACCTTCCAATACATAAACTCGCTGAACAACACCATTCTAACCGCAGACATCAACGCTCACTCAACACAATGGCACTCTCCCTACGACGACCACAGAGGCACCCTCATTGCAGACATACTACAGAACTCCCAACAAATCACTCTAAACGCAAACACACCTACCAGAAAACCTACAAACATCAACCAACAACCAACATCACCGGACATCACAACAGCCAGCAACAGCATCACAAACAGAACAACATGGACCACAATACACGCACTCAGTTCAGACCACCTTCCTATCAAAATCACACACAACACGCGTGCTCCTTTCCGCCTACAACAACACCTTCAAACTTACACAAATTACAGGAAAGCAGACTGGGAAGGATACACCTCTGAAATAGAATCAGCACTGGAGAACATAACCATACCTGACAACATCCACACAGCCAACACCATGCTCACAAACCTCATACTTACAGCAGACAAACACCACATACCCCACGGAAAAATAAAAAGCAAATCACTTCTCCTACCACAACACATCAGAACACTCATCAGCCAAAGAAACGACATCAGACAACAAAACCACCAAGACCCACGCATCACAGACCTAAACAAAGAAATAGACACACAAATCCAAAAACACAAACAAGAGCTATGGAAAGAACACTTAACGGATGCATGGAACCACAGACACAAACAACACATACTCTGGAACACAGTAACAAGACTATCAAACAAAGAACAAAAAGCACCAGAAAACACCACAATACAGTTCGGACAACACACGGCAATATCCAACAAACAGAAAGCACGAGCATTCAACAAACAATTCACCAACATAATACAACACAAAACCAACAGAACATACAGGCAACTACAACGCAAAATACGAAAACTCAACACCACGCCCATAACCATCACAGAACAACAAGTCAAACAAGCACTACAACGCTCCAAAAGCAACAACTCCACAGGCCCAGACAACATAAACATCAGACATCTGAAACACCTAGGCCCCAAAGCAATAACACTACTCACACACACTTACAACACATCACTCAACACCAACACCATCCCCGCAATATGGAAGACTGCAAAAATAATCCCAATACCAAAACCCAACAAAAACCACGCACTCGGCCCATCTTACAGACCAATAGCACTACTCAGCCCAATAGCCAAAACAATGGAAAAGGTAATACTACCCTTCATTACCAACAACACTCAACTACCCTCTCACCAACACGGCTTCCGAAAACAACACTCCACAACCACAGCACTACACCACATACACAACATCATAGCCACAGGTTTCAATCAACAAAAACCACCACAACGAACAGTTGCCATAGCCCTAGACATGTCCAAAGCCTTTGACACGGTAAACCTACACACACTCACAAACAAACTCAACAACACTAACACCCCAAACATCATCATCAAATACATCTTCAACTACATAAGGGGACGCAGACAATACACTCAATACCGGGGGGAAACATCAGAACACAGAAACACGAAAACGGGGGTACCACAGGGGGGAGTACTTTCACCAACACTATTCAACATATACATGGCAGACTTACCACAACCACCTCCAAATGTACACACAGTTACATATGCAAAAGACATCACCATTCTATCCACACATGTCAAACCACAACAGGCACAACAACAAGTACAAAAATATCTCCACGACATATACAACTGGACAAAACAGAACCAACTCACACTCAACGCAGACAAAACCACCACCACTCTGTTCACACCGGATCCGGCAGAATACAGCAACAGACTCACTTTACAAATAGATAACACCACCCTACCCACAGTCCGCGAACGCAAAATACTGGGATTAACATGGGACCCCAAACTCACCTTCTCAAAACACACACAACACACTCTAACCCGCGCCAAGCAATCAAACAAAATACTTAAAGCCTTAACAACCACTCACTGGGGAAAATCCAAAGAAACTATACTCACCACATACAAAGCAACCACACTCACACGCCTCGAATACGCAAACACTATATGGTCACCAACACTATCGGACACAAACAAGACAAAACTCCAGACCACACAGAACACAGCACTCAGAATAGCAACAGGATGCACACAAGACACAAACATACAACACTTGCATGAGGAAACAAAAACTCTCCCACTGAACACCCATCTAAAACTACATGCATCGCAAATCAGACAAAAAGCCCAACACCCAACCCACCCACTACACCCACTCACTCAACAACCACCACCACCCAGACAAAAGAAACAAACAATCTTCCACAACAACAACTACACACACAACAAAGACACAGCACCACAGGACACCAACAACGACACCATAAAACAGAACATGAAAGACATACACACCCACTTTGTACAAACACACTTGGACACCAGACAACACAACAAAGTAATACATGCACCAGCACCAGAAATAGACCCATCAGAGCAAGACCTACCACACAGAACCAGACAACTCCTAGCACAACTCCGAACCAACAAATCACCAGCCCTCCACTCCTACCTACACAACATTACACCGGACACACACCCAACACCACTCTGTGCGCTATGCGGCACGCAAGTGCACGACACACAACACCTGTTCACCTGCACAAACATACCCACCACACTGACTCCGGAGGACCTCTGGCGAAACCCAAGCGGAGTGGCGGCCCTGCTCGCCCGCTGGGCGGCGGAGGGGGGTCTGGGGATCCGGGAGACGGAGTGAGGGCCCGGTCCCCCAATGTCGGGGCACGGGTGGGGTCGACAACAACAACAACAACATCAACCTGCTGTAAATAATGCCTCCATTCATGATTGTAGAAACCCCAGAACGGTAAACATGTGATTATTTTATTTTAAAATATAAGAAGCCTATGTTTTGCAATTGTGCTCATTTTCATTGTATTGCACGACAAATATAATAGATGAGCCGGTTTGGGGACATCATCAACCAAGCTGCTGCTCCAATTGCAATGCGATATATTGTCCTGCTCTCCTAAATTCGCATCTACACCACAAATTATAACATCCTAACTGATTTAGCAACAACTGAAAATTCACATCATTATTTAGGGAGTTGCATAACTGTTGCATTATATGGTGCCCTATTCATTTTATTTAGTATAGCATACATATATAAAAGTGGAAAGATACTGCAGAGCTGTGCCATTACTCTTTATCTCTGTGTACATAATAAATAAACATCACCTACAGATACATTGGTAAAAATTGCTTGATTCCTTCTGTATACTGTAGATATTACGCAAATGGCGGTAAATAATTGTGAAAGCTCAGAATCAGGTTTTAAAGGGTTAATTCTTTGCTGGGTGGAGCTCTTATCATGGAGCCAATAGGAGGTGTCCTCGGGTGGTGTCCGTCCCTCATTCAGCTCGGGTCCTCCACCAGAGGCCAGGAAGCCCGAGGGCCCCGCGCAGTACCCCCGCCGCTCCCAGCACCGCACACCTCCGGACCGAGATGTCCGACGCTGGTCCCGGGATCTGTCGCAACCACCCATCCAGTCCGGGGGTCACTGCCCCGAGCGCCCCGACCACCACAGGCACGACCGCCACCCCCACCCCCCAGGCCCTCCCCAGCCCCTCCCCGAGCCCCTGGTACCCCCCGAGCCCCCCATGCTCCCCCCTCCCGATGCCTCCACCACCTGGGACCGCCACATCCACCACAACGGCCCTCCTCCGCCCCCCATCCACGACCACGACATCTGGCTGGCTCGCCACCACCATCCCGCCAGTCTGGATCCGGAAGTCCCACAGGATCCCCGCTCCGCCACCCTCCACCACCCTCGGAGGTGCCCCCCACTCCGACCCCGGGGCCCCCAGTCCACACTCCGCACAGATGCCTCGGCAGACCACGCCAGCCACCTGGCCATGGCGCTCCACGCAGGCCCCCCCTGCCAGCATCCCACACCCCGCAGCCATGTGCCGGATCGTCCCAGGCGCCTCCCCGCACAACCCACACCCCGGGTCCTGTCCGGCGCGGCACATCCGGGCCTCGACGGCTCCGGCGCCCAAGGCCCGCTCCTGAGCAGCCAGGATGAGCGCCCCTGCGCTGTCCCCCAGGCCAGTCCCCTCCAGCCACCGATAGGACTTCTTGAGATCAGCCACCTCAGCCACGGTCCGGTGGCACATCCCGCGTAGGGGCCCGCCCCACCACGATGGTCCCCCCCCCAGCGCCCGTCCCTCCGCTCCCCACTTGGGGCAAAAAATGAGCACATAACACCATCCAGTGTGGGTCCTTGGGCAAGAGCCTTCACGCTAATGCGTACCTCATACAATGATGAGAGACAATAAAATGAATGACATGCCAGCTCAGACATCGCCCGGCCAAACAAGGTCTGCGTCAGGTGCTGGGGAACCAGAGCACCTTGATGAAAAATGGAGCAGAGATGGGCAAGATGCAATAACATGGCTCTGTTGGAATGCTACTACTCAAGCAAGCCTAGTCAGAGAGGTTACATGGAGAGAATGTGGGCTAAATGGTTACTTCGAAACCCACAGTCACGGGTGGCCACGAAACAACTCGTAACTCAGTGTTCCAACATCCACAAACGGCAACTGCTGTCACAACTTGAGATTGATGAGGTACAACGCAGGTTCCATGGTGAGGGGCCCCAGGCTGCCAGATCAGAGGAGGAGTTCATACCAGAGTGAATGCAGATGATGAGATTGGGAGGCCAGCCCCAATGAATGAAATGCTGAGCGAGGCAGCAACTGACCTGAAAGCTAAGATCATGGCAAGAATGAAAGCTGCGAAACCTAGAATCCGATTACAACGGCTATGTGAAGTACCACCTGAAAGTCTCTTGGAAAGTGTGAATTCAGCACTGAGGGCGATCCTTACCGTAACGATCACGGAAATGAACTGATATACGCTTCAGCATCAGTGATCCTTGAGATGCTTGGCTATAAGAGCAACCATGGAAGCCATGAGATACATTACCGACCATGGAAAAGACGGTTGGAGGCTAAGATCAAGGCGGCTCGGAAAGATGTGAGTCAATTGACTGAGGTCCAGAGAGGTGTGATGAAAAGGCCGATCCTGAGAGGTACATCCAGATGACCATATATGAAGCACTCGAAACAAAGGCTCCAAGCCTTGTCCAGCCGCCTAAAGCGGTACACGAAAGAGAATGAGGCCAGACGAATAAACAGGCTGTTTGCAACACAACCTGCGAAAGTGTACGCTCAGTGGCAGGGTCCTAACAACAGAGCTGATCCACCAAGACTGGAAACTGAAAGGTACTGGAGAGGCAGATGGGAGAAGGAGGTTGCACATAACAGCAGTGCACAATGGCTGGTCACCCAAAGAGAGGAGCACAGACACCTCCCTGAACAGAACCCAATTACCATAACAGTGGCAGACATAAAGGAAATAGTCTCAAATATGAAGAACTGGACAGCACCAGGCCCGGACATGGTCCACACTTACTGGCTAAAGAGACTCACAGCACTCCATGAGCGCCCAGCAGCACAAATGAACCAGCTGCCTAGGGATGGGACTCACCCAGGATGGCTAACCGAAGGGCGAACGATCCTTATCATGAAAGATCCCTCAAAGGGTGCAGTCGCATCCAACTATCGGCCAATAACCTGTCCCTCCACAATTTTGGAAGCTCATGTTGCGGCTAAGATAAGTGCACACATGGATCAATACATGAGCGAAGCACGGAAGGGCATTGGTAGAGATACCAGGGGAGCCAAACATCAGCTCCTGGTTGACAGAACAGTCGCACAAGACTGCAGGTCCCGATGTACCAACCTGTGCACAGCCTGGATTGATTAAAAGAAAGCCTATGACTCGATGCCACATACATGGATCACTGAATGCTTGGATGTGTATAAGGTGAACAGGACCCTAAGAGCCTTCGTTGCGAACTTGATGAGGATGTGGAAAACCACACTTGAAGCCAATGGCAAGCCACTTACCCAAGTGTCCATCAAATGTGGCATATACCAAGGTGATGCACTCTCCCCATTGCTGTTCTGCATAGGACTGAACTCCCTAAGCCAAGTAATCACCAAGACAGGCTATGGATACAGCCTCAGAAATGAAGCTACGATCAGTCACCTCCTCTACATGGATGACATAAAGCTGTATGCTAAGAGTGAAAGGGACATAGACTCCCTGATCCACACAACCAGGATCTACAGCAGCGACATCGGGATGTGATAGTCGGATGGTGACTAAGAGAGGAACGGTAGTCCGGACTGAAGGGGTCTCACTCCCCGAAGGAACAATAGCAGACATTGAGGACAGCTACAAGTACCTCGGTGTACCACAAGCCAATGGCAACCTTGAACTGGCAACAAGGAAAGCGGCTGGGGACTAGTGAGTGTGAGAGTCACTGTCCAGGATGAAACATCCAAGCTCCATGAATACATCAAGGAGAAGGCTCCAACGGATGACGTACTCAGAGAATGTCTCAGACAATGGGCAACAGAGGATGAGGCGCTGGAAGAGGGACCATCATCGGAGGACAAGCCCCTACACGGGATGTACCACCGGACCATAATTGAAGTGGCCGATCTCAAGAATTCCCATCAGTGGCTAGAGAGGGCTGGCCTGAAGGACAGTACAGAGGCACTCATCCTGGCTGCTCAGGAGCAGGCCCTGAGCACTAGAGCCATTGAGGCCCAGATATACCACACCAGACAAGACCCAAGGTGTAGGTCGTGCAAAGAGGCACCTGAGACGATCTAACACATAGCTGCAG
Source organism: Hippocampus zosterae (assembly GCF_025434085.1). Classification (NCBI taxonomy): domain Eukaryota; kingdom Metazoa; phylum Chordata; class Actinopteri; order Syngnathiformes; family Syngnathidae; genus Hippocampus; species Hippocampus zosterae. The sequence continues at coordinate 21,668,388 of NC_067452.1, forward strand.
GGTGTAAGGTGCTGGCAGGGAAAGCCTATATGGAACGCCATAACCAGGTGGCTGGCATAGTCTACCGAAACATCTGTGCGGAGTACGGACTGGAAACCCCAAGGTCAAAATGGGAAACACCTCCGAAGGTGGTGGAGAATGACAGAGCGAAGATCCTATGGGACTTCCAGATCCAGACTGACAAGATGGTAATGGCGAACCAACCAGATATCCTGATGATAGATAAAGGGCAGAGGAAAGCCGTTGTAGTGGATGTAGCGGTCCCAAGTGCTGGAAACATCAGAAAGAAGGAACACGAGAAACTCGAGAAATCCCAAGGGCTCAGAGAGGAGCTGGAGAGAGCCTGGAAGGTAAAGGGGACAGTCGTGCCTGTGGTGGTCGGAGCACTCGGGGCAGTGACCCCCAAACTAGATGATGAGTGGTTGCAACAGATCCCGGGAACAACATCGGACATCTCAGTCCAGAAATGTGCAGTGCTGGGAACGGCAAGGATACTGCGCAGAACCCTCAAGCTTCCTGGCCTCTGGTAGAGGACCCCAGCTGAATGAGGGATGGACACCACCTGAGGGGTGAGACGAGGATTTTTTTTATAGATATACAGTAGATACACATTCACTCCCATGAACATCCCCAACAACATTAACACCAACACTACAGAAATTCAAACCGTAAAGATTCACATAACCAACCACAAAAGACTACACATATGCAACATGTATATACCCCCCAGAGATACCACCCGACCAGACCACGCCACAGAAGACACAGACATCACCAACACCTTCCAATACATAAACTCGCTGAACAACACCATTCTAACCGCAGACATCAACGCTCACTCAACACAATGGCACTCTCCCTACGACGACCACAGAGGCACCCACATTGCAGACATACTACAAAACTCCCAACAAATCACTCTAAACGCAAACACACCCACCAGAAAACCTACAAACATCAACCAACAACCAACATCACCGGACATCACAACAGCCAGCAACAGCATCACAAACAGAACAACATGGACCACAATACACGCACTCAGTTCAGACCACCTTCCTATCAAAATCACACACAACACGCGTGCTCCTTTCCGCCTACAACAACACCTTCAAACTTACACAAATTACAGGAAAGCAGACTGGGAAGGATACACCTCGAAAATAGAATCAGCACTGGAGAACATAACCATACCTGACAACATCCACACAGCCAACACCATGCTCACAAACCTCATACTTACAGCAGACAAACACCACATACCCCACGGAAAAATAAAAAGCAAATCACTTCTCCTACCACAACACATCAGAACACTCATCAGCCAAAGAAACGACATCAGACAACAAAACCACCAAGACCCACGCATCACAGACCTAAACAAAGAAATAGACACACAAATCCAAAAACACAAACAAGAGCTATGGAAAGAACACTTAACGGATGCATGGAACCACAGACACAAACAACACATACTCTGGAACACAGTAACAAGACTATCAAACAAAGAACAAAAAGCACCAGAAAACACCACAATACAGTTCGGACAACACACGGCAATATCCAACAAACAGAAAGCACGAGCATTCAACAAACAATTCACCAACATAATACAAAACAAAACCAACAGAACATACAGACAACTACAACGCAAAATACGAAAACTCAACACCACGCCCATAACCATCACAGAACAACAAGTCAAACAAGCACTACAACGCTCCAAAAGCAACAACTCCACAGGCCCAGACAACATAAACATCAGACATCTGAAACACCTAGGCCCCAAAGCAATAACACTACTCACACACACTTACAACACATCACTCAACACCAACACCATCCCCGCAATATGGAAGACTGCAAAAATAATCCCAATACCAAAACCCAACAAAAACCACGCACTCGGCCCATCTTACAGACCAATAGCACTACTCAGCCCAATAGCCAAAACAATGGAAAAGGTAATACTACCCTTCATTACCAACAACACTCAACTACCCTCTCACCAACACGGCTTCCGAAAACAACACTCCACAACCACAGCACTACACCACATACACAACATCATAGCCACAGGTTTCAATCAACAAAAACCACCACAACGAACAGTTGCCATAGCCCTAGACATGTCCAAAGCCTTTGACACGGTAAACCTACACACACTCACAAACAAACTCAACAACACTAACACCCCAAACATCATCATCAAATACATCTTCAACTACATAAGGGGACGCAGACAATACACTCAATACCGGGGGGAAACATCAGAACATAGAAACACGAAAACGGGGGTACCACAGGGGGGAGTACTTTCACCAACACTATTCAACATATACATGGCAGACTTACCACAACCACCTCCAAATGTACACACAGTTACATATGCAGACGACATCACCATTCTATCCACACATGTCAAACCACAACAGGCACAACAACAAGTACAAAAATATCTCCACGACATATACAACTGGACAAAACAGAACCAACTCACACTCAACGCAGACAAAACCACCACCACTCTGTTCACACCGGATCCGGCAGAATACAGCAACAGGCTCACTTTACAAATAGATAACACCACCCTACCCACAGTCCGCGAACCCAAAATACTGGGATTAACATAGGACCCCAAACTCACCTTCTCAAAACACACACAACACACTCTAACCCGCGCCAAGCAATCAAACAAAATACTTAAAGCCTTAACAACCACTCACTGGGGAAAATCCAAAGAAACTATACTCACCACATACAAAGCAACCACACTCACAGGCCTCGAATACGCAAACACTATATGGTCACCAACACTATCGGACACAAACGAGACAAAACTCCAGACCACACAGAACACAGCACTCAGAATAGCAACAGGATGCACACAAGACACAAACATACAACACTTGCATGAGGAAACAAAAACTCTCCCACTGAACACCCATCTAAAACTACACGCATCGCAAATCAGACAAAAAGCCCAACACCCAACCCACCCACTACACCCACTCACTCAACAACCACCACCACCCAGACAAAAGAAACAAACAATCTTCCACAACAACAACTACACACACAACAAAGACACAGCACCACAGGACACCAACAACGACACCATAAAACAGAACATGAAAGACATACACACCCACTTTGTACAAACACACTTGGACACCAGACAACACAACAAAGTAATACATCCACCAGCACCAGAAATAGACCCATCAGAGCAAGACCTACCACACAGAACCAGACAACTCCTAGCACAACTCCGAACCAACAAATCACCAGCCCTCCACTCCTACCTACACAACATTACACCGGACACACACCCAACACCACTCTGTGCGCTATGCGGCACGCAAGTGCACGACACACAACACCTGTTCACCTGCACAAACATACCCACCACACTGACTCCGGAGGACCTCTGGCGAAACCCAAGCGGAGTGGCGGCCCTGCTCGCCCGCTGGGCGGCGGAGGGGGGTCTGGGGATCCGGGAGACGGAGTGAGGGCCCGGTCCCCCAATGTCGGGGCACGGGTGGGGTCGACAACAACAACAACAACATCAACCTGCTGTAAATAATGCCTCCATTCATGATTGTAGAAACCCCAGAACGGTAAACATGTGATTATTTTATTTTAAAATATAAGAAGCCTATGTTTTGCAATTGTGCTCATTTTCATTGTATTGCACGACAAATATAATAGATGAGCCGGTTTGGGGACATCATCAACCAAGCTGCTGCTCCAATTGCAATGCGATATATTGTCCTGCTCTCCTAAATTCGCATCTACACCACAAATTATAACATCCTAACTGATTTAGCAACAACTGAAAATTCACATCATTATTTAGGGAGTTGCATAACTGTTGCATTATATGGTGCCCTATTCATTTTATTTAGTATAGCATACATATATAAAAGTGGAAAGATACTGCAGAGCTGTGCCATTACTCTTTATCTCTGTGTACATAATAAATAAACATCACCTACAGATACATTGGTAAAAATTGCTTGATTCCTTCTGTATACTGTAGATATTACGCAAATGGCGGTAAATAATTGTGAAAGCTCAGAATCAGGTTTTAAAGGGTTAATTCTTTGCTGGGTGGAGCTCTTATCATGGAGCCAATAGGAGGTGTCCTCGGGTGGTGTCCGTCCCTCATTCAGCTCGGGTCCTCCACCAGAGGCCAGGAAGCCCGAGGGCCCCGCGCAGTACCCCCGCCGCTCCCAGCACCGCACACCTCCGGACCGAGATGTCCGACGCTGGTCCCGGGATCTGTCGCAACCACCCATCCAGTCCGGGGGTCACTGCCCCGAGCGCCCCGACCACCACAGGCACGACCGCCACCCCCACCCCCCAGGCCCTCCCCAGCCCCTCCCCGAGCCCCTGGTACCCCCCGAGCCCCCCATGCTCCCCCCTCCCGATGCCTCCACCACCTGGGACCGCCACATCCACCACAACGGCCCTCCTCCGCCCCCCATCCACGACCACGACATCTGGCTGGCTCGCCACCACCATCCCGCCAGTCTGGATCCGGAAGTCCCACAGGATCCCCGCTCCGCCACCCTCCACCACCCTCGGAGGTGCCCCCCACTCCGACCCCGGGGCCCCCAGTCCACACTCCGCACAGATGCCTCGGCAGACCACGCCAGCCACCTGGCCATGGCGCTCCACGCAGGCCCCCCCTGCCAGCATCCCACACCCCGCAGCCATGTGCCGGATCGTCCCAGGCGCCTCCCCGCACAACCCACACCCCGGGTCCTGTCCGGCGCGGCACATCCGGGCCTCGACGGCTCCGGCGCCCAAGGCCCGCTCCTGAGCAGCCAGGATGAGCGCCCCTGCGCTGTCCCCCAGGCCAGTCCCCTCCAGCCACCGATAGGACTTCTTGAGATCAGCCACCTCAGCCACGGTCCGGTGGCACATCCCGCGTAGGGGCCCGCCCCACCACGATGGTCCCCCCCCCAGCGCCCGTCCCTCCGCTCCCCACTTGGGGCAAAAAATGAGCACATAACACCATCCAGTGTGGGTCCTTGGGCAAGAGCCTTCACGCTAATGCGTACCTCATACAATGATGAGAGACAATAAAATGAATGACATGCCAGCTCAGACATCGCCCGGCCAAACAAGGTCTGCGTCAGGTGCTGGGGAACCAGAGCACCTTGATGAAAAATGGAGCAGAGATGGGCAAGATGCAATAACATGGCTCTGTTGGAATGCTACTACTCAAGCAAGCCTAGTCAGAGAGGTTACATGGAGAGAATGTGGGCTAAATGGTTACTTCGAAACCCACAGTCACGGGTGGCCACGAAACAACTCGTAACTCAGTGTTCCAACATCCACAAACGGCAACTGCTGTCACAACTTGAGATTGATGAGGTACAACGCAGGTTCCATGGTGAGGGGCCCCAGGCTGCCAGATCAGAGGAGGAGTTCATACCAGAGTGAATGCAGATGATGAGATTGGGAGGCCAGCCCCAATGAATGAAATGCTGAGCGAGGCAGCAACTGACCTGAAAGCTAAGATCATGGCAAGAATGAAAGCTGCGAAACCTAGAATCCGATTACAACGGCTATGTGAAGTACCACCTGAAAGTCTCTTGGAAAGTGTGAATTCAGCACTGAGGGCGATCCTTACCGTAACGATCACGGAAATGAACTGATATACGCTTCAGCATCAGTGATCCTTGAGATGCTTGGCTATAAGAGCAACCATGGAAGCCATGAGATACATTACCGACCATGGAAAAGACGGTTGGAGGCTAAGATCAAGGCGGCTCGGAAAGATGTGAGTCAATTGACTGAGGTCCAGAGAGGTGTGATGAAAAGGCCGATCCTGAGAGGTACATCCAGATGACCATATATGAAGCACTCGAAACAAAGGCTCCAAGCCTTGTCCAGCCGCCTAAAGCGGTACACGAAAGAGAATGAGGCCAGACGAATAAACAGGCTGTTTGCAACACAACCTGCGAAAGTGTACGCTCAGTGGCAGGGTCCTAACAACAGAGCTGATCCACCAAGACTGGAAACTGAAAGGTACTGGAGAGGCAGATGGGAGAAGGAGGTTGCACATAACAGCAGTGCACAATGGCTGGTCACCCAAAGAGAGGAGCACAGACACCTCCCTGAACAGAACCCAATTACCATAACAGTGGCAGACATAAAGGAAATAGTCTCAAATATGAAGAACTGGACAGCACCAGGCCCGGACATGGTCCACACTTACTGGCTAAAGAGACTCACAGCACTCCATGAGCGCCCAGCAGCACAAATGAACCAGCTGCCTAGGGATGGGACTCACCCAGGATGGCTAACCGAAGGGCGAACGATCCTTATCATGAAAGATCCCTCAAAGGGTGCAGTCGCATCCAACTATCGGCCAATAACCTGTCCCTCCACAATTTTGGAAGCTCATGTTGCGGCTAAGATAAGTGCACACATGGATCAATACATGAGCGAAGCACGGAAGGGCATTGGTAGAGATACCAGGGGAGCCAAACATCAGCTCCTGGTTGACAGAACAGTCGCACAAGACTGCAGGTCCCGATGTACCAACCTGTGCACAGCCTGGATTGATTAAAAGAAAGCCTATGACTCGATGCCACATACATGGATCACTGAATGCTTGGATGTGTATAAGGTGAACAGGACCCTAAGAGCCTTCGTTGCGAACTTGATGAGGATGTGGAAAACCACACTTGAAGCCAATGGCAAGCCACTTACCCAAGTGTCCATCAAATGTGGCATATACCAAGGTGATGCACTCTCCCCATTGCTGTTCTGCATAGGACTGAACTCCCTAAGCCAAGTAATCACCAAGACAGGCTATGGATACAGCCTCAGAAATGAAGCTACGATCAGTCACCTCCTCTACATGGATGACATAAAGCTGTATGCTAAGAGTGAAAGGGACATAGACTCCCTGATCCACACAACCAGGATCTACAGCAGCGACATCGGGATGTGATAGTCGGATGGTGACTAAGAGAGGAACGGTAGTCCGGACTGAAGGGGTCTCACTCCCCGAAGGAACAATAGCAGACATTGAGGACAGCTACAAGTACCTCGGTGTACCACAAGCCAATGGCAACCTTGAACTGGCAACAAGGAAAGCGGCTGGGGACTAGTGAGTGTGAGAGTCACTGTCCAGGATGAAACATCCAAGCTCCATGAATACATCAAGGAGAAGGCTCCAACGGATGACGTACTCAGAGAATGTCTCAGACAATGGGCAACAGAGGATGAGGCGCTGGAAGAGGGACCATCATCGGAGGACAAGCCCCTACACGGGATGTACCACCGGACCATAATTGAAGTGGCCGATCTCAAGAATTCCCATCAGTGGCTAGAGAGGGCTGGCCTGAAGGACAGTACAGAGGCACTCATCCTGGCTGCTCAGGAGCAGGCCCTGAGCACTAGAGCCATTGAGGCCCAGATATACCACACCAGACAAGACCCAAGGTGTAGGTCGTGCAAAGAGGCACCTGAGACGATCTAACACATCACTGCAGGGTGTAAGGTGCTGGCAGGGAAAGCCTATATGGAACGCCATAACCAGGTGGCTGGCATAGTCTACCGAAACATCTGTGCGGAGTACGGACTGGAAACCCCAAGGTCAAAATGGGAAACACCTCCGAAGGTGGTGGAGAATGACAGAGCGAAGATCCTATGGGACTTCCAGATCCAGACTGACAAGATGGTAATGGCGAACCAACCAGATATCCTGATGATAGATAAAGGGCAGAGGAAAGCCGTTGTAGTGGATGTAGCGGTCCCAAGTGCTGGAAACATCAGAAAGAAGGAACACGAGAAACTCGAGAAATCCCAAGGGCTCAGAGAGGAGCTGGAGAGAGCCTGGAAGGTAAAGGGGACAGTCGTGCCTGTGGTGGTCGGAGCACTCGGGGCAGTGACCCCCAAACTAGATGATGAGTGGTTGCAACAGATCCCGGGAACAACATCGGACATCTCAGTCCAGAAATGTGCAGTGCTGGGAACGGCAAGGATACTGCGCAGAACCCTCAAGCTTCCTGGCCTCTGGTAGAGGACCCCAGCTGAATGAGGGATGGACACCACCTGAGGGGTGAGACGAGGATTTTTTTTATAGATATACAGTAGATACACATTCACTCCCATGAACATCCCCAACAACATTAACACCAACACTACAGAAATTCAAACCGTAAAGATTCACATAACCAACCACAAAAGACTACACATATGCAACATGTATATACCCCCCAGAGATACCACCCGACCAGACCACGCCACAGAAGACACAGACATCACCAACACCTTCCAATACATAAACTCGCTGAACAACACCATTCTAACCGCAGACATCAACGCTCACTCAACACAATGGCACTCTCCCTACGACGACCACAGAGGCACCCACATTGCAGACATACTACAAAACTCCCAACAAATCACTCTAAACGCAAACACACCCACCAGAAAACCTACAAACATCAACCAACAACCAACATCACCGGACATCACAACAGCCAGCAACAGCATCACAAACAGAACAACATGGACCACAATACACGCACTCAGTTCAGACCACCTTCCTATCAAAATCACACACAACACGCGTGCTCCTTTCCGCCTACAACAACACCTTCAAACTTACACAAATTACAGGAAAGCAGACTGGGAAGGATACACCTCGAAAATAGAATCAGCACTGGAGAACATAACCATACCTGACAACATCCACACAGCCAACACCATGCTCACAAACCTCATACTTACAGCAGACAAACACCACATACCCCACGGAAAAATAAAAAGCAAATCACTTCTCCTACCACAACACATCAGAACACTCATCAGCCAAAGAAACGACATCAGACAACAAAACCACCAAGACCCACGCATCACAGACCTAAACAAAGAAATAGACACACAAATCCAAAAACACAAACAAGAGCTATGGAAAGAACACTTAACGGATGCATGGAACCACAGACACAAACAACACATACTCTGGAACACAGTAACAAGACTATCAAACAAAGAACAAAAAGCACCAGAAAACACCACAATACAGTTCGGACAACACACGGCAATATCCAACAAACAGAAAGCACGAGCATTCAACAAACAATTCACCAACATAATACAAAACAAAACCAACAGAACATACAGACAACTACAACGCAAAATACGAAAACTCAACACCACGCCCATAACCATCACAGAACAACAAGTCAAACAAGCACTACAACGCTCCAAAAGCAACAACTCCACAGGCCCAGACAACATAAACATCAGACATCTGAAACACCTAGGCCCCAAAGCAATAACACTACTCACACACACTTACAACACATCACTCAACACCAACACCATCCCCGCAATATGGAAGACTGCAAAAATAATCCCAATACCAAAACCCAACAAAAACCACGCACTCGGCCCATCTTACAGACCAATAGCACTACTCAGCCCAATAGCCAAAACAATGGAAAAGGTAATACTACCCTTCATTACCAACAACACTCAACTACCCTCTCACCAACACGGCTTCCGAAAACAACACTCCACAACCACAGCACTACACCACATACACAACATCATAGCCACAGGTTTCAATCAACAAAAACCACCACAACGAACAGTTGCCATAGCCCTAGACATGTCCAAAGCCTTTGACACGGTAAACCTACACACACTCACAAACAAACTCAACAACACTAACACCCCAAACATCATCATCAAATACATCTTCAACTACATAAGGGGACGCAGACAATACACTCAATACCGGGGGGAAACATCAGAACATAGAAACACGAAAACGGGGGTACCACAGGGGGGAGTACTTTCACCAACACTATTCAACATATACATGGCAGACTTACCACAACCACCTCCAAATGTACACACAGTTACATATGCAGACGACATCACCATTCTATCCACACATGTCAAACCACAACAGGCACAACAACAAGTACAAAAATATCTCCACGACATATACAACTGGACAAAACGGAACCAACTCACACTCAACGCAGACAAAACCACCACCACTCTGTTCACACCGGATCCGGCAGAATACAGCAACAGGCTCACTTTACAAATAGATAACACCACCCTACCCACAGTCCGCGAACCCAAAATACTGGGATTAACATGGGACCCCAAACTCACCTTCTCAAAACACACACAACACACTCTAACCCGCGCCAAGCAATCAAACAAAATACTTAAAGCCTTAACAACCACTCACTGGGGAAAATCCAAAGAAACTATACTCACCACATACAAAGCAACCACACTCACAGGCCTCGAATACGCAAACACTATATGGTCACCAACACTATCGGACATAAACAAGACAAAACTCCAGACCACACAGAACACAGCACTCAGAATAGCAACAGGATGCACACAAGACACAAACATACAACACTTGCATGAGGAAACAAAAACTCTCCCACTGAACACCCATCTAAAACTACACGCATCGCAAATCAGACAAAAAGCCCAACACCCAACCCACCCACTACACCCACTCACTCAACAACCACCACCACCCAGACAAAAGAAACAAACAATCTTCCACAACAACAACTACACACACAACAAAGACACAGCACCACAGGACACCAACAACGACACCATAAAACAGAACATGAAAGACATACACACCCACTTTGTACAAACACACTTGGACACCAGACAACACAACAAAGTAATACATGCACCAGCACCAGAAATAGACCCATCAGAGCAAGACCTACCACACAGAACCAGACAACTCCTAGCACAACTCCGAACCAACAAATCACCAGCCCTCCACTCCTACCTACACAACATTACACCGGACACACACCCAACACCACTCTGTGCGCTATGCGGCACGCAAGTGCACGACACACAACACCTGTTCACCTGCACAAACATACCCACCACACTGACTCCGGAGGACCTCTGGCGAAACCCAAGCGGAGTGGCGGCCCTGCTCGCCCGCTGGGCGGCGGAGGGGGGTCTGGGGATCCGGGAGACGGAGTGAGGGCCCGGTCCCCCAATGTCGGGGCACGGGTGGGGTCGACAACAACAACAACAACAACAACATAAAAAAAGACTTCCCCTTTAAATATTCCTGCTGCATAATATATCTCCTTTCCTTTCGTAAAGGATGGTCAGAACCTTTCCTAAGCATTATTAAAATTTAGACGATCTTTGCTCCAGGTGCTACCGGCTCATCTCACTCGGTTAGGATAGGAAAGGAAAGTTCCTATGCCAAAATGATAATCCAAAAAGGGCCCCTGTTGGTGGATAATCAGGCCATGGGAGGTGTGAGTAAATTGTGAGGGGGTGTTGGCTGGAGCTAGAAATAATTTTGGTGTCTTGTCCCTGCAGTAGGTTCATTAAAAGAGCAACCAGTGTTTTCACCACCATGGTCGGATCTTACTCTGGAGGGTAACCCATACAGGCAGGTGGCTTGGACAAAATATTTCAACACTGTCAAAGCTGTGTTGTCTGTGCTCCAGTTGAAGGTACGTTATTAGCCTGGAATTCCCATCAATGCCGGCATGTGTCACAAACACCCACCTGTAAAACAAACATGAAAAGAATAATGATTAAATACAAGAAAACAATCAAGTTTCATATCTTGTTTGAAATATCATCTCGGTAGAGAAGGTATTGCTGTGCACTTAAGACTACATGGAGGCAATTTGGAGTTTGTGTAACTTGGATATACAAATGATAAAATTCAATTTAATCTGTGCTGTCCATACAATATGGCTTTCTAATGCTCCCACGAGTACAAATATAAGATGATCCCTTATTACCGAATGAGACGCATATGCCCATCTATGTGCCATAAACTATTGGGGAATGGCACATAGTATGTTCTTCTAGCCACAGTCTGGCTCCATCTCTGGGCTGCAGCAGCTGGCTCAATACGGTTGAGGATTTCTCGAACTCTTTTTCTTTGTACTACAATACCATCAGCACGCAGGTATGCCCTCATCATCTGCAACAGGTTCATAAAACAACACAATAAAGAAAGTACACTTTCACAATGAATATAATGATATATACATGAAGGGACAAGAGTATGTAGCAGAACACTTGCTTCCGAGCCTGATCTGGGAAATTGGCTGTGCAATCTTCTGACATGCTCTTCCAGGTCAACATCATGAATGGGAGTAAATCTATTTCTGGCTGAAATCTGAAAAAACTTCATTTTTTTATGCAGGTATGAAGAGGAACAACACAACATCTCAGTGATGGCTCTCACTGTAAAGCCCTGAGTGGGGAGCAGTTCAATTTGATCACTTGTAATGTCAAGTGCTGGTCTTCCTCGTCTACCTAAAGTATGGAAATAAAAGGATTAAGGAATTCAAGCAAACGAATCACTACGTGTTTTTTATATACTGTATACAGTACAGGCATATAGACACAGATGTACATAAAAGTATATGCAGCTTCAAAACCACGAGCAGCTATTTTCTCTAACCATTTTACTCAAGAAAAAAATAATTCAAACTTATAATTGAATAACTAAAAGATCACTAGTTATTGCTTAAAAGTGTACAGCCATCGCGTTACTTAATAGTCTACTGATTTGCAGGAAAACCACTGGTATAAAACGACGTTTGACAGGGTGATAGAAGGTAAGTCACAGCAAGTCGTCAGTAAAACCCGTGTGTAGTTCGAATAAAAATACATACGAAAAACCAATGACAAAAAATGGTAGCCATTTTACCTGTGTGCAAACGATGTGCCACATGGGAACAAACACGTCCACCATTAGGAGTGGGTCCCGCAATGATGACAGATCGGAGATCTATTGGACTTTGAATCAAACTTTGAATAGTATCAGCGCTAAACTGGTCACTAACTCTTCTTAAATTAGCAATTGAAATGTTTATCGCGCGTGCTTCACTTTCACCGGCAGACCCTTGATGACAGGCACTCTCTATTGCCCTGCACCTTCGCCGAATACGTCTCAGGACACTGTCCGCCATTGTTGTTTTAAAAAACTAAGTGGGCACAGAATTTCCAAAATCATGAGCCCTGACTGGTGGGATGACACTATTTTGAAACGTACAGCCAATAGGATACCGTTACATGTTTTCGTAATCATCCTTATTTGCATTTAATGCAAGTACAGTGTAATGTCACTAGCACTACAAGTGGGCACATTTATGGCCTTACATGTTCACTAGTAAGCGTCAAAATCATCTTACCAGTGAACTAGTGGGCACATTTATGGCCTTAAATGTTCAGTAGTAAGCGTCAAAATAATCTTATTAGTGAACTAGTGGGCGTTTTGCGGCTTACATGTTCACTAGTAAGCGTCAAAATGACCTTACTAGTGAACTAGTGAGCGTTTTGTGGCTTACATGTTCACTAGTAAGCGTCAAAATGACCTTACTAGTGAACTAGTGAGCGTTTTGTGGCTTACATGTTCACTAGTAAGCGTCAAAATGACCTTACTAGTAAACTAGTGAGCGTTTTGTGGCTTACATGTTCACTAGTAAGCGTCAAAATGATCTTACTAGTGAACTAGTGGGCGTTTTGTGGCTTACATGTTCACTAGTAAGCGTCAAAATGACCTTACTAGTGAACTAGTGGGCGTTTTGTGGCTTACATGTTCACTAGTAAGCGTCAAAATGATCTTACTAGTGAACGAGTGAGCGTTTTGTGGCTGACATGTTCATAAATAAGTGTCAAAATGATCTTACTAGGGAACTAGTGGGCGTTTTGTGGCTTACATGTTCACTAGTAAGCGTCAAAATTACCTTACTAGTGAACCAGTGAGCGTTTTGTGGCTTACATGTTCACTAGTAAGCGTCAAAATGACCTTACTAGTGAACTAGTGAGCGTTTTGTGGCTTACATGTTCACTAGTAAGCGTCAAAATGATCTTACTAGTGAACTAGTGGGCGTTCTGTGGCTTACATGTTCACTAGAAGCCTCAAAATTATCTTACTAGTGAACTAGCGGGCGTTTTGTGGCTTACATGTCAACTAGTAAGCCTCAAAATGATCTTACTAGTGAACTAGTGGGCACATTTATGGCCTTACATGTTCACTAGTAAGCGTCAAAATGACCTTACTAGTGAACTAGTGGGCAATATGGAATAAATACTCAAAGGGCTTGCCAGGCAAGCCCATTGAGTATTTAAAGGGTTCAAAGGGCTTGCCTGGCAAGCCCTTTGAGTATTTATTCATCCGTGATGGTATTGTAGACCAATGAGAGCACGTCCGACAGACACGTGGACTTCGGGCGGCCAATCATGATGCATTTCGAGCCAAGCCCCAACAAAAACGGAGGAGAAAACTTTCAGACGCTTTGAAAGCTTTTGGGGTACATATTACTCTTGTTGTTACACAAAATTTTGTTTTACGATTATTTTAGGCGGTAACGTTATGGTGTAAATGTCAAATACGTGGTCAATTTATCAAGATGAAGCCTGCTTAAAAATTTGCTCCAACAATTTTGGAGATGTGTCTGACTTTGACAGCAATGGCGGCAGTTCAACGCTGACAGTCGCAGTCGGGTGCAGATTTATTTCGGCAGGACTTTCTAAAATCTGCCGTTTGCTCTGACAGTTCTCTGTCTGACAGTCACATTTTGTCTTATTACTCACAAGCTAATTGACATTTAAAAAAAGAGTTAATGTTTGGAACACGATTTTGCTCTTACTGTTTGCTGCCTTAGTTCGTTTGAAATATTCGCTTCCTGCATTACATGAAGTACATTTTTTAATATTCACAAGACTGTAACTGTGCATTATAAATAATGTCACATTTGCACTATGTTTTACTGGATCTACAACTAAACTAGGTCCTCGTTTCTGGGAGAGTCCACAGCACCTCCTGTATCACAACCATTCTGCCGGCACACCTTCAGCAGCACGATGTTTCTAACGGGAGCTGGAGGGTGATCAGCTTCATTGAAGAACAGGAGGAGGAGAGGCACAACGTTTGTCATTTGTGATATGTTTTTAGACTTTTCTCCTAACTAAAAAAACTATGTTTTGTTAATTTCTTGATATAGTTCTTGTATTTAAATATTTTAACAATCAAATATTTTTCAACTGTGTTTTAGATATGAATTGTATGAAATAAATCAGTGAAGCCCCATTCAAATTCTACTCTATCTAATCTGCTCGATCACACTGCTGTCAACCTGCTGTACCTCCAAACTCCTTGGCTTACTCGCAGTTGGAGGGTTCCCCCCGAACGGGGGGACAAATCAAGGAACCAATCCCTGCACCCCGAACGGGGTGCCCTTACGGCCGTTTTTTTTTTTTTCGGCTAACCGCCCCCTGAACCTGGCAGGGTGGCGGGCGGACCTTTTGCTCCAGGCGGGGGACATAGAGACAAATCCGGGGCCCACACAGACACTCTCACGCACGCAACAAACACACACACAACAAACTACCTGGACATGCGACATTTGCACACAACAGATTACAAGAAGACAGACATCCTTCAGATGCAACCACCACACACCACACTGGGTACACAAACATTGCACAAACATAAACACTAGACAATACAACATAACATGGAAATGCAGACTACATCCCAAAACACCACCACGAACAACAACACCTCGTAGGACACCAACAGGCAGCAGAGCACAAACAGACCAAAACAACACACTCGCCTCACCAACACTACCCTCAAACGCAACACGGACAGACAACTCCAACAGAGATACAACAAACACAAGACCACCCCCCCCAAACCTGGACCTGCAATAGCTGCAATAGAATCATCACACGCAGACAAACCTCACTCAGATGCAACTCAACACACCCACACTGGATACACAGACATTGCTCCGGCATCACCACCCGGCAATACACAAACACGTGGACATGCAGAACACACACGCAAACAACAAACACCCCAACACCACAACCCCCGAACAACCCACAAAGAACAACACCCACCAACAAAAACAACAAACACACACTGACCATACTACAAATAAACATCAACGGCATCCAAAACAAGAAAACAGAACTAGAAGAACTCGCCTCACAACAGCACGCAGACATCATCACCATACAAGAAACCAAACTAGAAAAACAACACAACACACCTCGTCTCACCAACTACACCAGCATTAGGAAAGACAGAGAACACAAGGGAGGAGGAGGACTGCTCACATACATTCACAAATCAGTCACATTCACTCCCATGAACATCCCCAACAACATTAACACCAACACTACAGAAATTCAAACCGTAAAGATTCACATAACCAACCACAAAAGACTACACATATGCAACATGTATATACCCCCCAGAGATACCACCCGACCAGACCACGCCACAGAAGACACAGACATCACCAACACCTTCCAATACATAAACTCGCTGAACAACACCATTCTAACCGCAGACATCAACGCTCACTCAACACAATGGCACTCTCCCTACGACGACCACAGAGGCACCCTCATTGCAGACATACTACAGAACTCCCAACAAATCACTCTAAACGCAAACACACCTACCAGAAAACCTACAAACATCAACCAACAACCAACATCACCGGACATCACAACAGCCAGCAACAGCATCACAAACAGAACAACATGGACCACAATACACGCACTCAGTTCAGACCACCTTCCTATCAAAATCACACACAACACGCGTGCTCCTTTCCGCCTACAACAACACCTTCAAACTTACACAAATTACAGGAAAGCAGACTGGGAAGGATACACCTCTGAAATAGAATCAGCACTGGAGAACATAACCATACCTGACAACATCCACACAGCCAACACCATGCTCACAAACCTCATACTTACAGCAGACAAACACCACATACCCCACGGAAAAATAAAAAGCAAATCACTTCTCCTACCACAACACATCAGAACACTCATCAGCCAAAGAAACGACATCAGACAACAAAACCACCAAGACCCACGCATCACAGACCTAAACAAAGAAATAGACACACAAATCCAAAAACACAAACAAGAGCTATGGAAAGAACACTTAACGGATGCATGGAACCACAGACACAAACAACACATACTCTGGAACACAGTAACAAGACTATCAAACAAAGAACAAAAAGCACCAGAAAACACCACAATACAGTTCGGACAACACACGGCAATATCCAACAAACAGAAAGCACGAGCATTCAACAAACAATTCACCAACATAATACAACACAAAACCAACAGAACATACAGGCAACTACAACGCAAAATACGAAAACTCAACACCACGCCCATAACCATCACAGAACAACAAGTCAAACAAGCACTACAACGCTCCAAAAGCAACAACTCCACAGGCCCAGACAACATAAACATCAGACATCTGAAACACCTAGGCCCCAAAGCAATAACACTACTCACACACACTTACAACACATCACTCAACACCAACACCATCCCCGCAATATGGAAGACTGCAAAAATAATCCCAATACCAAAACCCAACAAAAACCACGCACTCGGCCCATCTTACAGACCAATAGCACTACTCAGCCCAATAGCCAAAACAATGGAAAAGGTAATACTACCCTTCATTACCAACAACACTCAACTACCCTCTCACCAACACGGCTTCCGAAAACAACACTCCACAACCACAGCACTACACCACATACACAACATCATAGCCACAGGTTTCAATCAACAAAAACCACCACAACGAACAGTTGCCATAGCCCTAGACATGTCCAAAGCCTTTGACACGGTAAACCTACACACACTCACAAACAAACTCAACAACACTAACACCCCAAACATCATCATCAAATACATCTTCAACTACATAAGGGGACGCAGACAATACACTCAATACCGGGGGGAAACATCAGAACACAGAAACACGAAAACGGGGGTACCACAGGGGGGAGTACTTTCACCAACACTATTCAACATATACATGGCAGACTTACCACAACCACCTCCAAATGTACACACAGTTACATATGCAAAAGACATCACCATTCTATCCACACATGTCAAACCACAACAGGCACAACAACAAGTACAAAAATATCTCCACGACATATACAACTGGACAAAACAGAACCAACTCACACTCAACGCAGACAAAACCACCACCACTCTGTTCACACCGGATCCGGCAGAATACAGCAACAGGCTCACTTTACAAATAGATAACACCACCCTACCCACAGTCCGCGAACCCAAAATACTGGGATTAACATAGGACCCCAAACTCACCTTCTCAAAACACACACAACACACTCTAACCCGCGCCGAGCAATCAAACAAAATACTTAAAGCCTTAACAACCACTCACTGGGGAAAATCCAAAGAAACTATACTCACCACATACAAAGCAACCACACTCACAGGCCTCGAATACGCAAACACTATATGGTCACCAACACTATCGGACACAAACGAGACAAAACTCCAGACCACACAGAACACAGCACTCAGAATAGCAACAGGATGCACACAAGACACAAACATACAACACTTGCATGAGGAAACAAAAACTCTCCCACTGAACACCCATCTAAAACTACACGCATCGCAAATCAGACAAAAAGCCCAACACCCAACCCACCCACTACACCCACTCACTCAACAACCACCACCACCCAGACAAAAGAAACAAACAATCTTCCACAACAACAACTACACACACAACAAAGACACAGCACCACAGGACACCAACAACGACACCATAAAACAGAACATGAAAGACATACACACCCACTTTGTACAAACACACTTGGACACCAGACAACACAACAAAGTAATACATCCACCAGCACCAGAAATAGACCCATCAGAGCAAGACCTACCACACAGAACCAGACAACTCCTAGCACAACTCCGAACCAACAAATCACCAGCCCTCCACTCCTACCTACACAACATTACACCGGACACACACCCAACACCACTCTGTGCGCTATGCGGCACGCAAGTGCACGACACACAACACCTGTTCACCTGCACAAACATACCCACCACACTGACTCCGGAGGACCTCTGGCGAAACCCAAGCGGAGTGGCGGCCCTGCTCGCCCGCTGGGCGGCGGAGGGGGGTCTGGGGATCCGGGAGACGGAGTGAGGGCCCGGTCCCCCAATGTCGGGGCACGGGTGGGGTCGACAACAACAACAACAACATCAACCTGCTGTAAATAATGCCTCCATTCATGATTGTAGAAACCCCAGAACGGTAAACATGTGATTATTTTATTTTAAAATATAAGAAGCCTATGTTTTGCAATTGTGCTCATTTTCATTGTATTGCACGACAAATATAATAGATGAGCCGGTTTGGGGACATCATCAACCAAGCTGCTGCTCCAATTGCAATGCGATATATTGTCCTGCTCTCCTAAATTCGCATCTACACCACAAATTATAACATCCTAACTGATTTAGCAACAACTGAAAATTCACATCATTATTTAGGGAGTTGCATAACTGTTGCATTATATGGTGCCCTATTCATTTTATTTAGTATAGCATACATATATAAAAGTGGAAAGATACTGCAGAGCTGTGCCATTACTCTTTATCTCTGTGTACATAATAAATAAACATCACCTACAGATACATTGGTAAAAATTGCTTGATTCCTTCTGTATACTGTAGATATTACGCAAATGGCGGTAAATAATTGTGAAAGCTCAGAATCAGGTTTTAAAGGGTTAATTCTTTGCTGGGTGGAGCTCTTATCATGGAGCCAATAGGAGGTGTCCTCGGGTGGTGTCCGTCCCTCATTCAGCTCGGGTCCTCCACCAGAGGCCAGGAAGCCCGAGGGCCCCGCGCAGTACCCCCGCCGCTCCCAGCACCGCACACCTCCGGACCGAGATGTCCGACGCTGGTCCCGGGATCTGTCGCAACCACCCATCCAGTCCGGGGGTCACTGCCCCGAGCGCCCCGACCACCACAGGCACGACCGCCACCCCCACCCCCCAGGCCCTCCCCAGCCCCTCCCCGAGCCCCTGGTACCCCCCGAGCCCCCCATGCTCCCCCCTCCCGATGCCTCCACCACCTGGGACCGCCACATCCACCACAACGGCCCTCCTCCGCCCCCCATCCACGACCACGACATCTGGCTGGCTCGCCACCACCATCCCGCCAGTCTGGATCCGGAAGTCCCACAGGATCCCCGCTCCGCCACCCTCCACCACCCTCGGAGGTGCCCCCCACTCCGACCCCGGGGCCCCCAGTCCACACTCCGCACAGATGCCTCGGCAGACCACGCCAGCCACCTGGCCATGGCGCTCCACGCAGGCCCCCCCTGCCAGCATCCCACACCCCGCAGCCATGTGCCGGATCGTCCCAGGCGCCTCCCCGCACAACCCACACCCCGGGTCCTGTCCGGCGCGGCACATCCGGGCCTCGACGGCTCCGGCGCCCAAGGCCCGCTCCTGAGCAGCCAGGATGAGCGCCCCTGCGCTGTCCCCCAGGCCAGTCCCCTCCAGCCACCGATAGGACTTCTTGAGATCAGCCACCTCAGCCACGGTCCGGTGGCACATCCCGCGTAGGGGCCCGCCCCACCACGATGGTCCCCCCCCCAGCGCCCGTCCCTCCGCTCCCCACTTGGGGCAAAAAATGAGCACATAACACCATCCAGTGTGGGTCCTTGGGCAAGAGCCTTCACGCTAATGCGTACCTCATACAATGATGAGAGACAATAAAATGAATGACATGCCAGCTCAGACATCGCCCGGCCAAACAAGGTCTGCGTCAGGTGCTGGGGAACCAGAGCACCTTGATGAAAAATGGAGCAGAGATGGGCAAGATGCAATAACATGGCTCTGTTGGAATGCTACTACTCAAGCAAGCCTAGTCAGAGAGGTTACATGGAGAGAATGTGGGCTAAATGGTTACTTCGAAACCCACAGTCACGGGTGGCCACGAAACAACTCGTAACTCAGTGTTCCAACATCCACAAACGGCAACTGCTGTCACAACTTGAGATTGATGAGGTACAACGCAGGTTCCATGGTGAGGGGCCCCAGGCTGCCAGATCAGAGGAGGAGTTCATACCAGAGTGAATGCAGATGATGAGATTGGGAGGCCAGCCCCAATGAATGAAATGCTGAGCGAGGCAGCAACTGACCTGAAAGCTAAGATCATGGCAAGAATGAAAGCTGCGAAACCTAGAATCCGATTACAACGGCTATGTGAAGTACCACCTGAAAGTCTCTTGGAAAGTGTGAATTCAGCACTGAGGGCGATCCTTACCGTAACGATCACGGAAATGAACTGATATACGCTTCAGCATCAGTGATCCTTGAGATGCTTGGCTATAAGAGCAACCATGGAAGCCATGAGATACATTACCGACCATGGAAAAGACGGTTGGAGGCTAAGATCAAGGCGGCTCGGAAAGATGTGAGTCAATTGACTGAGGTCCAGAGAGGTGTGATGAAAAGGCCGATCCTGAGAGGTACATCCAGATGACCATATATGAAGCACTCGAAACAAAGGCTCCAAGCCTTGTCCAGCCGCCTAAAGCGGTACACGAAAGAGAATGAGGCCAGACGAATAAACAGGCTGTTTGCAACACAACCTGCGAAAGTGTACGCTCAGTGGCAGGGTCCTAACAACAGAGCTGATCCACCAAGACTGGAAACTGAAAGGTACTGGAGAGGCAGATGGGAGAAGGAGGTTGCACATAACAGCAGTGCACAATGGCTGGTCACCCAAAGAGAGGAGCACAGACACCTCCCTGAACAGAACCCAATTACCATAACAGTGGCAGACATAAAGGAAATAGTCTCAAATATGAAGAACTGGACAGCACCAGGCCCGGACATGGTCCACACTTACTGGCTAAAGAGACTCACAGCACTCCATGAGCGCCCAGCAGCACAAATGAACCAGCTGCCTAGGGATGGGACTCACCCAGGATGGCTAACCGAAGGGCGAACGATCCTTATCATGAAAGATCCCTCAAAGGGTGCAGTCGCATCCAACTATCGGCCAATAACCTGTCCCTCCACAATTTTGGAAGCTCATGTTGCGGCTAAGATAAGTGCACACATGGATCAATACATGAGCGAAGCACGGAAGGGCATTGGTAGAGATACCAGGGGAGCCAAACATCAGCTCCTGGTTGACAGAACAGTCGCACAAGACTGCAGGTCCCGATGTACCAACCTGTGCACAGCCTGGATTGATTAAAAGAAAGCCTATGACTCGATGCCACATACATGGATCACTGAATGCTTGGATGTGTATAAGGTGAACAGGACCCTAAGAGCCTTCGTTGCGAACTTGATGAGGATGTGGAAAACCACACTTGAAGCCAATGGCAAGCCACTTACCCAAGTGTCCATCAAATGTGGCATATACCAAGGTGATGCACTCTCCCCATTGCTGTTCTGCATAGGACTGAACTCCCTAAGCCAAGTAATCACCAAGACAGGCTATGGATACAGCCTCAGAAATGAAGCTACGATCAGTCACCTCCTCTACATGGATGACATAAAGCTGTATGCTAAGAGTGAAAGGGACATAGACTCCCTGATCCACACAACCAGGATCTACAGCAGCGACATCGGGATGTGATAGTCGGATGGTGACTAAGAGAGGAACGGTAGTCCGGACTGAAGGGGTCTCACTCCCCGAAGGAACAATAGCAGACATTGAGGACAGCTACAAGTACCTCGGTGTACCACAAGCCAATGGCAACCTTGAACTGGCAACAAGGAAAGCGGCTGGGGACTAGTGAGTGTGAGAGTCACTGTCCAGGATGAAACATCCAAGCTCCATGAATACATCAAGGAGAAGGCTCCAACGGATGACGTACTCAGAGAATGTCTCAGACAATGGGCAACAGAGGATGAGGCGCTGGAAGAGGGACCATCATCGGAGGACAAGCCCCTACACGGGATGTACCACCGGACCATAATTGAAGTGGCCGATCTCAAGAATTCCCATCAGTGGCTAGAGAGGGCTGGCCTGAAGGACAGTACAGAGGCACTCATCCTGGCTGCTCAGGAGCAGGCCCTGAGCACTAGAGCCATTGAGGCCCAGATATACCACACCAGACAAGACCCAAGGTGTAGGTCGTGCAAAGAGGCACCTGAGACGATCTAACACATAACTGCAGGGTGTAAGGTGCTGGCAGGGAAAGCCTATATGGAACGCCATAACCAGGTGGCTGGCATAGTCTACCGAAACATCTGTGCGGAGTACGGACTGGAAACCCCAAGGTCAAAATGGGAAACACCTCCGAAGGTGGTGGAGAATGACAGAGCGAAGATCCTATGGGACTTCCAGATCCAGACTGACAAGATGGTAATGGCGAACCAACCAGATATCCTGATGATAGATAAAGGGCAGAGGAAAGCCGTTGTAGTGGATGTAGCGGTCCCAAGTGCTGGAAACATCAGAAAGAAGGAACACGAGAAACTCGAGAAATCCCAAGGGCTCAGAGAGGAGCTGGAGAGAGCCTGGAAGGTAAAGGGGACAGTCGTGCCTGTGGTGGTCGGAGCACTCGGGGCAGTGACCCCCAAACTAGATGATGAGTGGTTGCAACAGATCCCGGGAACAACATCGGACATCTCAGTCCAGAAATGTGCAGTGCTGGGAACGGCAAGGATACTGCGCAGAACCCTCAAGCTTCCTGGCCTCTGGTAGAGGACCCCAGCTGAATGAGGGATGGACACCACCTGAGGGGTGAGACGAGGATTTTTTTTATAGATATACAGTAGATACACATTCACTCCCATGAACATCCCCAACAACATTAACACCAACACTACAGAAATTCAAACCGTAAAGATTCACATAACCAACCACAAAAGACTACACATATGCAACATGTATATACCCCCCAGAGATACCACCCGACCAGACCACGCCACAGAAGACACAGACATCACCAACACCTTCCAATACATAAACTCGCTGAACAACACCATTCTAACCGCAGACATCAACGCTCACTCAACACAATGGCACTCTCCCTACGACGACCACAGAGGCACCCACATTGCAGACATACTACAAAACTCCCAACAAATCACTCTAAACGCAAACACACCCACCAGAAAACCTACAAACATCAACCAACAACCAACATCACCGGACATCACAACAGCCAGCAACAGCATCACAAACAGAACAACATGGACCACAATACACGCACTCAGTTCAGACCACCTTCCTATCAAAATCACACACAACACGCGTGCTCCTTTCCGCCTACAACAACACCTTCAAACTTACACAAATTACAGGAAAGCAGACTGGGAAGGATACACCTCGAAAATAGAATCAGCACTGGAGAACATAACCATACCTGACAACATCCACACAGCCAACACCATGCTCACAAACCTCATACTTACAGCAGACAAACACCACATACCCCACGGAAAAATAAAAAGCAAATCACTTCTCCTACCACAACACATCAGAACACTCATCAGCCAAAGAAACGACATCAGACAACAAAACCACCAAGACCCACGCATCACAGACCTAAACAAAGAAATAGACACACAAATCCAAAAACACAAACAAGAGCTATGGAAAGAACACTTAACGGATGCATGGAACCACAGACACAAACAACACATACTCTGGAACACAGTAACAAGACTATCAAACAAAGAACAAAAAGCACCAGAAAACACCACAATACAGTTCGGACAACACACGGCAATATCCAACAAACAGAAAGCACGAGCATTCAACAAACAATTCACCAACATAATACAAAACAAAACCAACAGAACATACAGACAACTACAACGCAAAATACGAAAACTCAACACCACGCCCATAACCATCACAGAACAACAAGTCAAACAAGCACTACAACGCTCCAAAAGCAACAACTCCACAGGCCCAGACAACATAAACATCAGACATCTGAAACACCTAGGCCCCAAAGCAATAACACTACTCACACACACTTACAACACATCACTCAACACCAACACCATCCCCGCAATATGGAAGACTGCAAAAATAATCCCAATACCAAAACCCAACAAAAACCACGCACTCGGCCCATCTTACAGACCAATAGCACTACTCAGCCCAATAGCCAAAACAATGGAAAAGGTAATACTACCCTTCATTACCAACAACACTCAACTACCCTCTCACCAACACGGCTTCCGAAAACAACACTCCACAACCACAGCACTACACCACATACACAACATCATAGCCACAGGTTTCAATCAACAAAAACCACCACAACGAACAGTTGCCATAGCCCTAGACATGTCCAAAGCCTTTGACACGGTAAACCTACACACACTCACAAACAAACTCAACAACACTAACACCCCAAACATCATCATCAAATACATCTTCAACTACATAAGGGGACGCAGACAATACACTCAATACCGGGGGGAAACATCAGAACATAGAAACACGAAAACGGGGGTACCACAGGGGGGAGTACTTTCACCAACACTATTCAACATATACATGGCAGACTTACCACAACCACCTCCAAATGTACACACAGTTACATATGCAGACGACATCACCATTCTATCCACACATGTCAAACCACAACAGGCACAACAACAAGTACAAAAATATCTCCACGACATATACAACTGGACAAAACGGAACCAACTCACACTCAACGCAGACAAAACCACCACCACTCTGTTCACACCGGATCCGGCAGAATACAGCAACAGGCTCACTTTACAAATAGATAACACCACCCTACCCACAGTCCGCGAACCCAAAATACTGGGATTAACATGGGACCCCAAACTCACCTTCTCAAAACACACACAACACACTCTAACCCGCGCCAAGCAATCAAACAAAATACTTAAAGCCTTAACAACCACTCACTGGGGAAAATCCAAAGAAACTATACTCACCACATACAAAGCAACCACACTCACAGGCCTCGAATACGCAAACACTATATGGTCACCAACACTATCGGACACAAACAAGACAAAACTCCAGACCACACAGAACACAGCACTCAGAATAGCAACAGGATGCACACAAGACACAAACATACAACACTTGCATGAGGAAACAAAAACTCTCCCACTGAACACCCATCTAAAACTACACGCATCGCAAATCAGACAAAAAGCCCAACACCCAACCCACCCACTACACCCACTCACTCAACAACCACCACCACCCAGACAAAAGAAACAAACAATCTTCCACAACAACAACTACACACACAACAAAGACACAGCACCACAGGACACCAACAACGACACCATAAAACAGAACATGAAAGACATACACACCCACTTTGTACAAACACACTTGGACACCAGACAACACAACAAAGTAATACATGCACCAGCACCAGAAATAGACCCATCAGAGCAAGACCTACCACACAGAACCAGACAACTCCTAGCACAACTCCGAACCAACAAATCACCAGCCCTCCACTCCTACCTACACAACATTACACCGGACACACACCCAACACCACTCTGTGCGCTATGCGGCACGCAAGTGCACGACACACAACACCTGTTCACCTGCACAAACATACCCACCACACTGACTCCGGAGGACCTCTGGCGAAACCCAAGCGGAGTGGCGGCCCTGCTCGCCCGCTGGGCGGCGGAGGGGGGTCTGGGGATCCGGGAGACGGAGTGAGGGCCCGGTCCCCCAATGTCGGGGCACGGGTGGGGTCGACAACAACAACAACAACAACATAAAAAAAGACTTCCCCTTTAAATATTCCTGCTGCATAATATATCTCCTTTCCTTTCGTAAAGGATGGTCAGAACCTTTCCTAAGCATTATTAAAATTTAGACGATCTTTGCTCCAGGTGCTACCGGCTCATCTCACTCGGTTAGGATAGGAAAGGAAAGTTCCTATGCCAAAATGATAATCCAAAAAGGGCCCCTGTTGGTGGATAATCAGGCCATGGGAGGTGTGAGTAAATTGTGAGGGGGTGTTGGCTGGAGCTAGAAATAATTTTGGTGTCTTGTCCCTGCAGTAGGTTCATTAAAAGAGCAACCAGTGTTTTCACCACCATGGTCGGATCTTACTCTGGAGGGTAACCCATACAGGCAGGTGGCTTGGACAAAATATTTCAACACTGTCAAAGCTGTGTTGTCTGTGCTCCAGTTGAAGGTACGTTATTAGCCTGGAATTCCCATCAATGCCGGCATGTGTCACAAACACCCACCTGTAAAACAAACATGAAAAGAATAATGATTAAATACAAGAAAACAATCAAGTTTCATATCTTGTTTGAAATATCATCTCGGTAGAGAAGGTATTGCTGTGCACTTAAGACTACATGGAGGCAATTTGGAGTTTGTGTAACTTGGATATACAAATGATAAAATTCAATTTAATCTGTGCTGTCCATACAATATGGCTTTCTAATGCTCCCACGAGTACAAATATAAGATGATCCCTTATTACCGAATGAGACGCATATGCCCATCTATGTGCCATAAACTATTGGGGAATGGCACATAGTATGTTCTTCTAGCCACAGTCTGGCTCCATCTCTGGGCTGCAGCAGCTGGCTCAATACGGTTGAGGATTTCTCGAACTCTTTTTCTTTGTACTACAATACCATCAGCACGCAGGTATGCCCTCATCATCTGCAACAGGTTCATAAAACAACACAATAAAGAAAGTACACTTTCACAATGAATATAATGATATATACATGAAGGGACAAGAGTATGTAGCAGAACACTTGCTTCCGAGCCTGATCTGGGAAATTGGCTGTGCAATCTTCTGACATGCTCTTCCAGGTCAACATCATGAATGGGAGTAAATCTATTTCTGGCTGAAATCTGAAAAAACTTCATTTTTTTATGCAGGTATGAAGAGGAACAACACAACATCTCAGTGATGGCTCTCACTGTAAAGCCCTGAGTGGGGAGCAGTTCAATTTGATCACTTGTAATGTCAAGTGCTGGTCTTCCTCGTCTACCTAAAGTATGGAAATAAAAGGATTAAGGAATTCAAGCAAACGAATCACTACGTGTTTTTTATATACTGTATACAGTACAGGCATATAGACACAGATGTACATAAAAGTATATGCAGCTTCAAAACCACGAGCAGCTATTTTCTCTAACCATTTTACTCAAGAAAAAAATAATTCAAACTTATAATTGAATAACTAAAAGATCACTAGTTATTGCTTAAAAGTGTACAGCCATCGCGTTACTTAATAGTCTACTGATTTGCAGGAAAACCACTGGTATAAAACGACGTTTGACAGGGTGATAGAAGGTAAGTCACAGCAAGTCGTCAGTAAAACCCGTGTGTAGTTCGAATAAAAATACATACGAAAAACCAATGACAAAAAATGGTAGCCATTTTACCTGTGTGCAAACGATGTGCCACATGGGAACAAACACGTCCACCATTAGGAGTGGGTCCCGCAATGATGACAGATCGGAGATCTATTGGACTTTGAATCAAACTTTGAATAGTATCAGCGCTAAACTGGTCACTAACTCTTCTTAAATTAGCAATTGAAATGTTTATCGCGCGTGCTTCACTTTCACCGGCAGACCCTTGATGACAGGCACTCTCTATTGCCCTGCACCTTCGCCGAATACGTCTCAGGACACTGTCCGCCATTGTTGTTTTAAAAAACTAAGTGGGCACAGAATTTCCAAAATCATGAGCCCTGACTGGTGGGATGACACTATTTTGAAACGTACAGCCAATAGGATACCGTTACATGTTTTCGTAATCATCCTTATTTGCATTTAATGCAAGTACAGTGTAATGTCACTAGCACTACAAGTGGGCACATTTATGGCCTTACATGTTCACTAGTAAGCGTCAAAATCATCTTACCAGTGAACTAGTGGGCACATTTATGGCCTTAAATGTTCAGTAGTAAGCGTCAAAATAATCTTATTAGTGAACTAGTGGGCGTTTTGCGGCTTACATGTTCACTAGTAAGCGTCAAAATGACCTTACTAGTGAACTAGTGAGCGTTTTGTGGCTTACATGTTCACTAGTAAGCGTCAAAATGACCTTACTAGTGAACTAGTGAGCGTTTTGTGGCTTACATGTTCACTAGTAAGCGTCAAAATGACCTTACTAGTAAACTAGTGAGCGTTTTGTGGCTTACATGTTCACTAGTAAGCGTCAAAATGATCTTACTAGTGAACTAGTGGGCGTTTTGTGGCTTACATGTTCACTAGTAAGCGTCAAAATGACCTTACTAGTGAACTAGTGGGCGTTTTGTGGCTTACATGTTCACTAGTAAGCGTCAAAATGATCTTACTAGTGAACGAGTGAGCGTTTTGTGGCTGACATGTTCATAAATAAGTGTCAAAATGATCTTACTAGGGAACTAGTGGGCGTTTTGTGGCTTACATGTTCACTAGTAAGCGTCAAAATTACCTTACTAGTGAACTAGTGAGCGTTTTGTGGCTTACAATTTTCACTAGTAAGCGTCAAAATGATCTTACTAGTGAACTATTGGGCGTTTTGTGGCTTACATGTTCACTAGTAAGCCTCAAAATGATCTTACTAGTGAACTAGTAGGCGATGTGTGGCTTACATGTCAACTAGTAAGCCTCAAAATGAACTTACTAGTGAACTAGTGGGCACATTTATGGCCTTACATGTTCACTAGTAAGCGTCAAAATGATCTTACTAGTGAACTAGTGGGCGTTTTGTGGCTTACATGTTCACTAGTAAGCGTCAAAATGACCTTACTAGTGAACTAGTGGGCGTTTTGTGGCTTACATGTTCACTAGTAAGCGTCAAAATGATCTTACTAGTGAACGAGTGAGCGTTTTGTGGCTGACATGTTCATAAATAAGTGTCAAAATGATCTTACTAGGGAACTAGTGGGCGTTTTGTGGCTTACATGTTCACTAGTAAGCGTCAAAATTACCTTACTAGTGAACCAGTGAGCGTTTTGTGGCTTACATGTTCACTAGTAAGCGTCAAAATGACCTTACTAGTGAACTAGTGAGCGTTTTGTGGCTTACAATTTTCACTAGTAAGCGTCAAAATGATCTTACTAGTGAACTAGTGGGCGTTCTGTGGCTTACATGTTCACTAGAAGCCTCAAAATTATCTTACTAGTGAACTAGCGGGCGTTTTGTGGCTTACATGTCAACTAGTAAGCCTCAAAATGATCTTACTAGTGAACTAGTGGGCACATTTATGGCCTTACATGTTCACTAGTAAGCGTCAAAATGACCTTACTAGTGAACTAGTGGGCAATATGGAATAAATACTCAAAGGGCTTGCCAGGCAAGCCCATTGAGTATTTAAAGGGTTCAAAGGGCTTGCCTGGCAAGCCCTTTGAGTATTTATTCATCCGTGATGGTATTGTAGACCAATGAGAGCACGTCCGACAGACACGTGGACTTCGGGCGGCCAATCATGATGCATTTCGAGCCAAGCCCCAACAAAAACGGAGGAGAAAACTTTCAGACGCTTTGAAAGCTTTTGGGGTACATATTACTCTTGTTGTTACACAAAATTTTGTTTTACGATTATTTTAGGCGGTAACGTTATGGTGTAAATGTCAAATACGTGGTCAATTTATCAAGATGAAGCCTGCTTAAAAATTTGCTCCAACAATTTTGGAGATGTGTCTGACTTTGACAGCAATGCCGGCAGTTCAACGCTGACAGTCGCAGTCGGGTGCAGATTTATTTCGGCAGGACTTTCTAAAATCTGCCGTTTGCTCTGACAGTTCTCTGTCTGACAGTCACATTTTGTCTTATTACTCACAAGCTAATTGACATTTAAAAAAAGAGTTAATGTTTGGAACACGATTTTGCTCTTACTGTTTGCTGCCTTAGTTCGTTTGAAATATTCGCTTCCTGCATTACATGAAGTACATTTTTTAATATTCACAAGACTGTAACTGTGCATTATAAATAATGTCACATTTGCACTATGTTTTACTGGATCTACAACTAAACTAGGTCCTCGTTTCTGGGAGAGTCCACAGCACCTCCTGTATCACAACCATTCTGCCGGCACACCTTCAGCAGCACGATGTTTCTAACGGGAGCTGGAGGGTGATCAGCTTCATTGAAGAACAGGAGGAGGAGAGGCACAACGTTTGTCATTTGTGATATGTTTTTAGACTTTTCTCCTAACTAAAAAAACTATGTTTTGTTAATTTCTTGATATAGTTCTTGTATTTAAATATTTTAACAATCAAATATTTTTCAACTGTGTTTTAGATATGAATTGTATGAAATAAATCAGTGAAGCCCCATTCAAATTCTACTCTATCTAATCTGCTCGATCACACTGCTGTCAACCTGCTGTACCTCCAAACTCCTTGGCTTACTCGCAGTTGGAGGGTTCCCCCCGAACGGGGGGACAAATCAAGGAACCAATCCCTGCACCCCGAACGGGGTGCCCTTACGGCCGTTTTTTTTTTTTTCGGCTAACCGCCCCCTGAACCTGGCAGGGTGGCGGGCGGACCTTTTGCTCCAGGCGGGGGACATAGAGACAAATCCGGGGCCCACACAGACACTCTCACGCACGCAACAAACACACACACAACAAACTACCTGGACATGCGACATTTGCACACAACAGATTACAAGAAGACAGACATCCTTCAGATGCAACCACCACACACCACACTGGGTACACAAACATTGCACAAACATAAACACTAAACAATACAACATAACATGGAAATGCAGACTACATCCCAAAACACCACCACGAACAACAACACCTCGTAGGACACCAACAGGCAGCAGAGCACAAACAGACCAAAACAACACACTCGCCTCACCAACACTACCCTCAAACGCAACACGGACAGACAACTCCAACAGAGATACAACAAACACAAGACCACCCCCCCCCCCCCAAACCTGGACCTGCAATAGCTGCAATAGAATCATCACACGCAGACAAACCTCACTCAGATGCAACTCAACACACCCACACTGGATACACAGACATTGCTCCGGCATCACCACCCGCCAATACACAAACACGTGGACATGCAGAACACACACGCAAACAACAAACACCCCAACACCACAACCCCCGAACAACCCACAAAGAACAACACCCACCAACAAAAACAACAAACACACACTGACCATACTACAAATAAACATCAACGGCATCCAAAACAAGAAAACAGAACTAGAAGAACTCGCCTCACAACAGCACGCAGACATCATCACCATACAAGAAACCAAACTAGAAAAACAACACAACACACCTCGTCTCACCAACTACACCAGCATTAGGAAAGACAGAGAACACAAGGGAGGAGGAGGACTGCTCACATACATTCACAAATCAGTCACATTCACTCCCATGAACATCCCCAACAACATTAACACCAACACTACAGAAATTCAAACCGTAAAGATTCACATAACCAACCACAAAAGACTACACATATGCAACATGTATATACCCCCCAGAGATACCACCCGACCAGACCACGCCACAGAAGACACAGACATCACCAACACCTTCCAATACATAAACTCGCTGAACAACACCATTCTAACCGCAGACATCAACGCTCACTCAACACAATGGCACTCTCCCTACGACGACCACAGAGGCACCCTCATTGCAGACATACTACAGAACTCCCAACAAATCACTCTAAACGCAAACACACCTACCAGAAAACCTACAAACATCAACCAACAACCAACATCACCGGACATCACAACAGCCAGCAACAGCATCACAAACAGAACAACATGGACCACAATACACGCACTCAGTTCAGACCACCTTCCTATCAAAATCACACACAACACGCGTGCTCCTTTCCGCCTACAACAACACCTTCAAACTTACACAAATTACAGGAAAGCAGACTGGGAAGGATACACCTCTGAAATAGAATCAGCACTGGAGAACATAACCATACCTGACAACATCCACACAGCCAACACCATGCTCACAAACCTCATACTTACAGCAGACAAACCCCACATACCCCACGGAAAAATAAAAAGCAAATCACTTCTCCTACCACAACACATCAGAACACTCATCAGCCAAAGAAACGACATCAGACAACAAAACCACCAAGACCCACGCATCACAGACCTAAACAAAGAAATAGACACACAAATCCAAAAACACAAACAAGAGCTATGGAAAGAACACTTAACGGATGCATGGAACCACAGACACAAACAACACATACTCTGGAACACAGTAACAAGACTATCAAACAAAGAACAAAAAGCACCAGAAAACACCACAATACAGTTCGGACAACACACGGCAATATCCAACAAACAGAAAGCACGAGCATTCAACAAACAATTCACCAACATAATACAACACAAAACCAACAGAACATACAGACAACTACAACGCAAAATACGAAAACTCAACACCACGCCCATAACCATCACAGAACAACAAGTCAAACAAGCACTACAACGCTCCAAAAGCAACAACTCCACAGGCCCAGGCAACATAAACATCAGACATCTGAAACACCTAGGCCCCAAAGCAATAACACTACTCACACACACTTACAACACATCACTCAACACCAACACCATCCCCGCAATATGGAAGACTGCAAAAATAATTCCAATACCAAAACCCAACAAAAACCACGCACTCGGCCCATCTTACAGACCAATAGCACTACTCAGCCCAATAGCCAAAACAATGGAAAAGGTAATACTACCCTTCATTACCAACAACACTCAACTACCCTCTCACCAACACGGCTTCCGAAAACAACACTCCACAACCACAGCACTACACCACATACACAACATCATAGCCACAGGTTTCAATCAACAAAAACCACCACAACGAACAGTTGCCATAGCCCTAGACATGTCCAAAGCCTTTGACACGGTAAACCTACACACACTCACAAACAAACTCAACAACACTAACACCCCAAACATCATCATCAAATACATCTTCAACTACATAAGGGGACGCAGACAATACACTCAATACCGGGGGGAAACATCAGAACACAGAAACACGAAAACGGGGGTACCACAGGGGGGAGTACTTTCACCAACACTATTCAACATATACATGGCAGACTTACCACAACCACCTCCAAATGTACACACAGTTACATATGCAGACGACATCACCATTCTATCCACACATGTCAAACCACAACAGGCACAACAACAAGTACAAAAATATCTCCACGACATATACAACTGGACAAAACAGAACCAACTCACACTCAACGCAGACAAAACCACCACCACTCTGTTCACACCGGATCCGGCAGAATACAGCAACAGGCTCACTTTACAAATAGATAACACCACCCTACCCACAGTCCGCGAACCCAAAATACTGGGATTAACATAGGACCCCAAACTCACCTTCTCAAAACACACACAACACACTCTAACCCGCGCCGAGCAATCAAACAAAATACTTAAAGCCTTAACAACCACTCACTGGGGAAAATCCAAAGAAACTATACTCACCACATACAAAGCAACCACACTCACAGGCCTCGAATACGCAAACACTATATGGTCACCAACACTATCGGACACAAACGAGACAAAACTCCAGACCACACAGAACACAGCACTCAGAATAGCAACAGAATGCACACAAGACACAAACATACAACACTTGCATGAGGAAACAAAAACTCTCCCACTGAACACCCATCTAAAACTACACGCATCGCAAATCAGACAAAAAGCCCAACACCCAACCCACCCACTACACCCACTCACTCAACAACCACCACCACCCAGACAAAAGAAACAAACAATCTTCCACAACAACAACTACACACACAACAAAGACACAGCACCACAGGACACCAACAACGACACCATAAAACAGAACATGAAAGACATACACACCCACTTTGTACAAACACACTTGGACACCAGACAACACAACAAAGTAATACATCCACCAGCACCAGAAATAGACCCATCAGAGCAAGACCTACCACACAGAACCAGACAACTCCTAGCACAACTCCGAACCAACAAATCACCAGCCCTCCACTCCTACCTACACAACATTACACCGGACACACACCCAACACCACTCTGTGCGCTATGCGGCACGCAAGTGCACGACACACAACACCTGTTCACCTGCACAAACATACCCACCACACTGACTCCGGAGGACCTCTGGCGAAACCCAAGCGGAGTGGCGGCCCTGCTCGCCCGCTGGGCGGCGGAGGGGGGTCTGGGGATCCGGGAGACGGAGTGAGGGCCCGGTCCCCCAATGTCGGGGCACGGGTGGGGTCGACAACAACAACAACAACATCAACCTGCTGTAAATAATGCCTCCATTCATGATTGTAGAAACCCCAGAACGGTAAACATGTGATTATTTTATTTTAAAATATAAGAAGCCTATGTTTTGCAATTGTGCTCATTTTCATTGTATTGCACGACAAATATAATAGATGAGCCGGTTTGGGGACATCATCAACCAAGCTGCTGCTCCAATTGCAATGCGATATATTGTCCTGCTCTCCTAAATTCGCATCTACACCACAAATTATAACATCCTAACTGATTTAGCAACAACTGAAAATTCACATCATTATTTAGGGAGTTGCATAACTGTTGCATTATATGGTGCCCTATTCATTTTATTTAGTATAGCATACATATATAAAAGTGGAAAGATACTGCAGAGCTGTGCCATTACTCTTTATCTCTGTGTACATAATAAATAAACATCACCTACAGATACATTGGTAAAAATTGCTTGATTCCTTCTGTATACTGTAGATATTACGCAAATGGCGGTAAATAATTGTGAAAGCTCAGAATCAGGTTTTAAAGGGTTAATTCTTTGCTGGGTGGAGCTCTTATCATGGAGCCAATAGGAGGTGTCCTCGGGTGGTGTCCGTCCCTCATTCAGCTCGGGTCCTCCACCAGAGGCCAGGAAGCCCGAGGGCCCCGCGCAGTACCCCCGCCGCTCCCAGCACCGCACACCTCCGGACCGAGATGTCCGACGCTGGTCCCGGGATCTGTCGCAACCACCCATCCAGTCCGGGGGTCACTGCCCCGAGCGCCCCGACCACCACAGGCACGACCGCCACCCCCACCCCCCAGGCCCTCCCCAGCCCCTCCCCGAGCCCCTGGTACCCCCCGAGCCCCCCATGCTCCCCCCTCCCGATGCCTCCACCACCTGGGACCGCCACATCCACCACAACGGCCCTCCTCCGCCCCCCATCCACGACCACGACATCTGGCTGGCTCGCCACCACCATCCCGCCAGTCTGGATCCGGAAGTCCCACAGGATCCCCGCTCCGCCACCCTCCACCACCCTCGGAGGTGCCCCCCACTCCGACCCCGGGGCCCCCAGTCCACACTCCGCACAGATGCCTCGGCAGACCACGCCAGCCACCTGGCCATGGCGCTCCACGCAGGCCCCCCCTGCCAGCATCCCACACCCCGCAGCCATGTGCCGGATCGTCCCAGGCGCCTCCCCGCACAACCCACACCCCGGGTCCTGTCCGGCGCGGCACATCCGGGCCTCGACGGCTCCGGCGCCCAAGGCCCGCTCCTGAGCAGCCAGGATGAGCGCCCCTGCGCTGTCCCCCAGGCCAGTCCCCTCCAGCCACCGATAGGACTTCTTGAGATCAGCCACCTCAGCCACGGTCCGGTGGCACATCCCGCGTAGGGGCCCGCCCCACCACGATGGTCCCCCCCCCAGCGCCCGTCCCTCCGCTCCCCACTTGGGGCAAAAAATGAGCACATAACACCATCCAGTGTGGGTCCTTGGGCAAGAGCCTTCACGCTAATGCGTACCTCATACAATGATGAGAGACAATAAAATGAATGACATGCCAGCTCAGACATCGCCCGGCCAAACAAGGTCTGCGTCAGGTGCTGGGGAACCAGAGCACCTTGATGAAAAATGGAGCAGAGATGGGCAAGATGCAATAACATGGCTCTGTTGGAATGCTACTACTCAAGCAAGCCTAGTCAGAGAGGTTACATGGAGAGAATGTGGGCTAAATGGTTACTTCGAAACCCACAGTCACGGGTGGCCACGAAACAACTCGTAACTCAGTGTTCCAACATCCACAAACGGCAACTGCTGTCACAACTTGAGATTGATGAGGTACAACGCAGGTTCCATGGTGAGGGGCCCCAGGCTGCCAGATCAGAGGAGGAGTTCATACCAGAGTGAATGCAGATGATGAGATTGGGAGGCCAGCCCCAATGAATGAAATGCTGAGCGAGGCAGCAACTGACCTGAAAGCTAAGATCATGGCAAGAATGAAAGCTGCGAAACCTAGAATCCGATTACAACGGCTATGTGAAGTACCACCTGAAAGTCTCTTGGAAAGTGTGAATTCAGCACTGAGGGCGATCCTTACCGTAACGATCACGGAAATGAACTGATATACGCTTCAGCATCAGTGATCCTTGAGATGCTTGGCTATAAGAGCAACCATGGAAGCCATGAGATACATTACCGACCATGGAAAAGACGGTTGGAGGCTAAGATCAAGGCGGCTCGGAAAGATGTGAGTCAATTGACTGAGGTCCAGAGAGGTGTGATGAAAAGGCCGATCCTGAGAGGTACATCCAGATGACCATATATGAAGCACTCGAAACAAAGGCTCCAAGCCTTGTCCAGCCGCCTAAAGCGGTACACGAAAGAGAATGAGGCCAGACGAATAAACAGGCTGTTTGCAACACAACCTGCGAAAGTGTACGCTCAGTGGCAGGGTCCTAACAACAGAGCTGATCCACCAAGACTGGAAACTGAAAGGTACTGGAGAGGCAGATGGGAGAAGGAGGTTGCACATAACAGCAGTGCACAATGGCTGGTCACCCAAAGAGAGGAGCACAGACACCTCCCTGAACAGAACCCAATTACCATAACAGTGGCAGACATAAAGGAAATAGTCTCAAATATGAAGAACTGGACAGCACCAGGCCCGGACATGG
The DNA here is from genome assembly GCF_025434085.1 of Hippocampus zosterae. Taxonomy (NCBI): domain Eukaryota; kingdom Metazoa; phylum Chordata; class Actinopteri; order Syngnathiformes; family Syngnathidae; genus Hippocampus; species Hippocampus zosterae. The sequence continues at coordinate 21,706,243 of NC_067452.1, forward strand.
TCCACACTTACTGGCTAAAGAGACTCACAGCACTCCATGAGCGCCCAGCAGCACAAATGAACCAGCTGCCTAGGGATGGGACTCACCCAGGATGGCTAACCGAAGGGCGAACGATCCTTATCATGAAAGATCCCTCAAAGGGTGCAGTCGCATCCAACTATCGGCCAATAACCTGTCCCTCCACAATTTTGGAAGCTCATGTTGCGGCTAAGATAAGTGCACACATGGATCAATACATGAGCGAAGCACGGAAGGGCATTGGTAGAGATACCAGGGGAGCCAAACATCAGCTCCTGGTTGACAGAACAGTCGCACAAGACTGCAGGTCCCGATGTACCAACCTGTGCACAGCCTGGATTGATTAAAAGAAAGCCTATGACTCGATGCCACATACATGGATCACTGAATGCTTGGATGTGTATAAGGTGAACAGGACCCTAAGAGCCTTCGTTGCGAACTTGATGAGGATGTGGAAAACCACACTTGAAGCCAATGGCAAGCCACTTACCCAAGTGTCCATCAAATGTGGCATATACCAAGGTGATGCACTCTCCCCATTGCTGTTCTGCATAGGACTGAACTCCCTAAGCCAAGTAATCACCAAGACAGGCTATGGATACAGCCTCAGAAATGAAGCTACGATCAGTCACCTCCTCTACATGGATGACATAAAGCTGTATGCTAAGAGTGAAAGGGACATAGACTCCCTGATCCACACAACCAGGATCTACAGCAGCGACATCGGGATGTGATAGTCGGATGGTGACTAAGAGAGGAACGGTAGTCCGGACTGAAGGGGTCTCACTCCCCGAAGGAACAATAGCAGACATTGAGGACAGCTACAAGTACCTCGGTGTACCACAAGCCAATGGCAACCTTGAACTGGCAACAAGGAAAGCGGCTGGGGACTAGTGAGTGTGAGAGTCACTGTCCAGGATGAAACATCCAAGCTCCATGAATACATCAAGGAGAAGGCTCCAACGGATGACGTACTCAGAGAATGTCTCAGACAATGGGCAACAGAGGATGAGGCGCTGGAAGAGGGACCATCATCGGAGGACAAGCCCCTACACGGGATGTACCACCGGACCATAATTGAAGTGGCCGATCTCAAGAATTCCCATCAGTGGCTAGAGAGGGCTGGCCTGAAGGACAGTACAGAGGCACTCATCCTGGCTGCTCAGGAGCAGGCCCTGAGCACTAGAGCCATTGAGGCCCAGATATACCACACCAGACAAGACCCAAGGTGTAGGTCGTGCAAAGAGGCACCTGAGACGATCTAACACATAACTGCAGGGTGTAAGGTGCTGGCAGGGAAAGCCTATATGGAACGCCATAACCAGGTGGCTGGCATAGTCTACCGAAACATCTGTGCGGAGTACGGACTGGAAACCCCAAGGTCAAAATGGGAAACACCTCCGAAGGTGGTGGAGAATGACAGAGCGAAGATCCTATGGGACTTCCAGATCCAGACTGACAAGATGGTAATGGCGAACCAACCAGATATCCTGATGATAGATAAAGGGCAGAGGAAAGCCGTTGTAGTGGATGTAGCGGTCCCAAGTGCTGGAAACATCAGAAAGAAGGAACACGAGAAACTCGAGAAATCCCAAGGGCTCAGAGAGGAGCTGGAGAGAGCCTGGAAGGTAAAGGGGACAGTCGTGCCTGTGGTGGTCGGAGCACTCGGGGCAGTGACCCCCAAACTAGATGATGAGTGGTTGCAACAGATCCCGGGAACAACATCGGACATCTCAGTCCAGAAATGTGCAGTGCTGGGAACGGCAAGGATACTGCGCAGAACCCTCAAGCTTCCTGGCCTCTGGTAGAGGACCCCAGCTGAATGAGGGATGGACACCACCTGAGGGGTGAGACGAGGATTTTTTTTATAGATATACAGTAGATACACATTCACTCCCATGAACATCCCCAACAACATTAACACCAACACTACAGAAATTCAAACCGTAAAGATTCACATAACCAACCACAAAAGACTACACATATGCAACATGTATATACCCCCCAGAGATACCACCCGACCAGACCACGCCACAGAAGACACAGACATCACCAACACCTTCCAATACATAAACTCGCTGAACAACACCATTCTAACCGCAGACATCAACGCTCACTCAACACAATGGCACTCTCCCTACGACGACCACAGAGGCACCCACATTGCAGACATACTACAAAACTCCCAACAAATCACTCTAAACGCAAACACACCCACCAGAAAACCTACAAACATCAACCAACAACCAACATCACCGGACATCACAACAGCCAGCAACAGCATCACAAACAGAACAACATGGACCACAATACACGCACTCAGTTCAGACCACCTTCCTATCAAAATCACACACAACACGCGTGCTCCTTTCCGCCTACAACAACACCTTCAAACTTACACAAATTACAGGAAAGCAGACTGGGAAGGATACACCTCGAAAATAGAATCAGCACTGGAGAACATAACCATACCTGACAACATCCACACAGCCAACACCATGCTCACAAACCTCATACTTACAGCAGACAAACACCACATACCCCACGGAAAAATAAAAAGCAAATCACTTCTCCTACCACAACACATCAGAACACTCATCAGCCAAAGAAACGACATCAGACAACAAAACCACCAAGACCCACGCATCACAGACCTAAACAAAGAAATAGACACACAAATCCAAAAACACAAACAAGAGCTATGGAAAGAACACTTAACGGATGCATGGAACCACAGACACAAACAACACATACTCTGGAACACAGTAACAAGACTATCAAACAAAGAACAAAAAGCACCAGAAAACACCACAATACAGTTCGGACAACACACGGCAATATCCAACAAACAGAAAGCACGAGCATTCAACAAACAATTCACCAACATAATACAAAACAAAACCAACAGAACATACAGACAACTACAACGCAAAATACGAAAACTCAACACCACGCCCATAACCATCACAGAACAACAAGTCAAACAAGCACTACAACGCTCCAAAAGCAACAACTCCACAGGCCCAGACAACATAAACATCAGACATCTGAAACACCTAGGCCCCAAAGCAATAACACTACTCACACACACTTACAACACATCACTCAACACCAACACCATCCCCGCAATATGGAAGACTGCAAAAATAATCCCAATACCAAAACCCAACAAAAACCACGCACTCGGCCCATCTTACAGACCAATAGCACTACTCAGCCCAATAGCCAAAACAATGGAAAAGGTAATACTACCCTTCATTACCAACAACACTCAACTACCCTCTCACCAACACGGCTTCCGAAAACAACACTCCACAACCACAGCACTACACCACATACACAACATCATAGCCACAGGTTTCAATCAACAAAAACCACCACAACGAACAGTTGCCATAGCCCTAGACATGTCCAAAGCCTTTGACACGGTAAACCTACACACACTCACAAACAAACTCAACAACACTAACACCCCAAACATCATCATCAAATACATCTTCAACTACATAAGGGGACGCAGACAATACACTCAATACCGGGGGGAAACATCAGAACATAGAAACACGAAAACGGGGGTACCACAGGGGGGAGTACTTTCACCAACACTATTCAACATATACATGGCAGACTTACCACAACCACCTCCAAATGTACACACAGTTACATATGCAGACGACATCACCATTCTATCCACACATGTCAAACCACAACAGGCACAACAACAAGTACAAAAATATCTCCACGACATATACAACTGGACAAAACGGAACCAACTCACACTCAACGCAGACAAAACCACCACCACTCTGTTCACACCGGATCCGGCAGAATACAGCAACAGGCTCACTTTACAAATAGATAACACCACCCTACCCACAGTCCGCGAACCCAAAATACTGGGATTAACATGGGACCCCAAACTCACCTTCTCAAAACACACACAACACACTCTAACCCGCGCCAAGCAATCAAACAAAATACTTAAAGCCTTAACAACCACTCACTGGGGAAAATCCAAAGAAACTATACTCACCACATACAAAGCAACCACACTCACAGGCCTCGAATACGCAAACACTATATGGTCACCAACACTATCGGACACAAACAAGACAAAACTCCAGACCACACAGAACACAGCACTCAGAATAGCAACAGGATGCACACAAGACACAAACATACAACACTTGCATGAGGAAACAAAAACTCTCCCACTGAACACCCATCTAAAACTACACGCATCGCAAATCAGACAAAAAGCCCAACACCCAACCCACCCACTACACCCACTCACTCAACAACCACCACCACCCAGACAAAAGAAACAAACAATCTTCCACAACAACAACTACACACACAACAAAGACACAGCACCACAGGACACCAACAACGACACCATAAAACAGAACATGAAAGACATACACACCCACTTTGTACAAACACACTTGGACACCAGACAACACAACAAAGTAATACATGCACCAGCACCAGAAATAGACCCATCAGAGCAAGACCTACCACACAGAACCAGACAACTCCTAGCACAACTCCGAACCAACAAATCACCAGCCCTCCACTCCTACCTACACAACATTACACCGGACACACACCCAACACCACTCTGTGCGCTATGCGGCACGCAAGTGCACGACACACAACACCTGTTCACCTGCACAAACATACCCACCACACTGACTCCGGAGGACCTCTGGCGAAACCCAAGCGGAGTGGCGGCCCTGCTCGCCCGCTGGGCGGCGGAGGGGGGTCTGGGGATCCGGGAGACGGAGTGAGGGCCCGGTCCCCCAATGTCGGGGCACGGGTGGGGTCGACAACAACAACAACAACAACATAAAAAAAGACTTCCCCTTTAAATATTCCTGCTGCATAATATATCTCCTTTCCTTTCGTAAAGGATGGTCAGAACCTTTCCTAAGCATTATTAAAATTTAGACGATCTTTGCTCCAGGTGCTACCGGCTCATCTCACTCGGTTAGGATAGGAAAGGAAAGTTCCTATGCCAAAATGATAATCCAAAAAGGGCCCCTGTTGGTGGATAATCAGGCCATGGGAGGTGTGAGTAAATTGTGAGGGGGTGTTGGCTGGAGCTAGAAATAATTTTGGTGTCTTGTCCCTGCAGTAGGTTCATTAAAAGAGCAACCAGTGTTTTCACCACCATGGTCGGATCTTACTCTGGAGGGTAACCCATACAGGCAGGTGGCTTGGACAAAATATTTCAACACTGTCAAAGCTGTGTTGTCTGTGCTCCAGTTGAAGGTACGTTATTAGCCTGGAATTCCCATCAATGCCGGCATGTGTCACAAACACCCACCTGTAAAACAAACATGAAAAGAATAATGATTAAATACAAGAAAACAATCAAGTTTCATATCTTGTTTGAAATATCATCTCGGTAGAGAAGGTATTGCTGTGCACTTAAGACTACATGGAGGCAATTTGGAGTTTGTGTAACTTGGATATACAAATGATAAAATTCAATTTAATCTGTGCTGTCCATACAATATGGCTTTCTAATGCTCCCACGAGTACAAATATAAGATGATCCCTTATTACCGAATGAGACGCATATGCCCATCTATGTGCCATAAACTATTGGGGAATGGCACATAGTATGTTCTTCTAGCCACAGTCTGGCTCCATCTCTGGGCTGCAGCAGCTGGCTCAATACGGTTGAGGATTTCTCGAACTCTTTTTCTTTGTACTACAATACCATCAGCACGCAGGTATGCCCTCATCATCTGCAACAGGTTCATAAAACAACACAATAAAGAAAGTACACTTTCACAATGAATATAATGATATATACATGAAGGGACAAGAGTATGTAGCAGAACACTTGCTTCCGAGCCTGATCTGGGAAATTGGCTGTGCAATCTTCTGACATGCTCTTCCAGGTCAACATCATGAATGGGAGTAAATCTATTTCTGGCTGAAATCTGAAAAAACTTCATTTTTTTATGCAGGTATGAAGAGGAACAACACAACATCTCAGTGATGGCTCTCACTGTAAAGCCCTGAGTGGGGAGCAGTTCAATTTGATCACTTGTAATGTCAAGTGCTGGTCTTCCTCGTCTACCTAAAGTATGGAAATAAAAGGATTAAGGAATTCAAGCAAACGAATCACTACGTGTTTTTTATATACTGTATACAGTACAGGCATATAGACACAGATGTACATAAAAGTATATGCAGCTTCAAAACCACGAGCAGCTATTTTCTCTAACCATTTTACTCAAGAAAAAAATAATTCAAACTTATAATTGAATAACTAAAAGATCACTAGTTATTGCTTAAAAGTGTACAGCCATCGCGTTACTTAATAGTCTACTGATTTGCAGGAAAACCACTGGTATAAAACGACGTTTGACAGGGTGATAGAAGGTAAGTCACAGCAAGTCGTCAGTAAAACCCGTGTGTAGTTCGAATAAAAATACATACGAAAAACCAATGACAAAAAATGGTAGCCATTTTACCTGTGTGCAAACGATGTGCCACATGGGAACAAACACGTCCACCATTAGGAGTGGGTCCCGCAATGATGACAGATCGGAGATCTATTGGACTTTGAATCAAACTTTGAATAGTATCAGCGCTAAACTGGTCACTAACTCTTCTTAAATTAGCAATTGAAATGTTTATCGCGCGTGCTTCACTTTCACCGGCAGACCCTTGATGACAGGCACTCTCTATTGCCCTGCACCTTCGCCGAATACGTCTCAGGACACTGTCCGCCATTGTTGTTTTAAAAAACTAAGTGGGCACAGAATTTCCAAAATCATGAGCCCTGACTGGTGGGATGACACTATTTTGAAACGTACAGCCAATAGGATACCGTTACATGTTTTCGTAATCATCCTTATTTGCATTTAATGCAAGTACAGTGTAATGTCACTAGCACTACAAGTGGGCACATTTATGGCCTTACATGTTCACTAGTAAGCGTCAAAATCATCTTACCAGTGAACTAGTGGGCACATTTATGGCCTTAAATGTTCAGTAGTAAGCGTCAAAATAATCTTATTAGTGAACTAGTGGGCGTTTTGCGGCTTACATGTTCACTAGTAAGCGTCAAAATGACCTTACTAGTGAACTAGTGAGCGTTTTGTGGCTTACATGTTCACTAGTAAGCGTCAAAATGACCTTACTAGTGAACTAGTGAGCGTTTTGTGGCTTACATGTTCACTAGTAAGCGTCAAAATGACCTTACTAGTAAACTAGTGAGCGTTTTGTGGCTTACATGTTCACTAGTAAGCGTCAAAATGATCTTACTAGTGAACTAGTGGGCGTTTTGTGGCTTACATGTTCACTAGTAAGCGTCAAAATGACCTTACTAGTGAACTAGTGGGCGTTTTGTGGCTTACATGTTCACTAGTAAGCGTCAAAATGATCTTACTAGTGAACGAGTGAGCGTTTTGTGGCTGACATGTTCATAAATAAGTGTCAAAATGATCTTACTAGGGAACTAGTGGGCGTTTTGTGGCTTACATGTTCACTAGTAAGCGTCAAAATTACCTTACTAGTGAACTAGTGAGCGTTTTGTGGCTTACAATTTTCACTAGTAAGCGTCAAAATGATCTTACTAGTGAACTATTGGGCGTTTTGTGGCTTACATGTTCACTAGTAAGCCTCAAAATGATCTTACTAGTGAACTAGTAGGCGATGTGTGGCTTACATGTCAACTAGTAAGCCTCAAAATGAACTTACTAGTGAACTAGTGGGCACATTTATGGCCTTACATGTTCACTAGTAAGCGTCAAAATGATCTTACTAGTGAACTAGTGGGCGTTTTGTGGCTTACATGTTCACTAGTAAGCGTCAAAATGACCTTACTAGTGAACTAGTGGGCGTTTTGTGGCTTACATGTTCACTAGTAAGCGTCAAAATGATCTTACTAGTGAACGAGTGAGCGTTTTGTGGCTGACATGTTCATAAATAAGTGTCAAAATGATCTTACTAGGGAACTAGTGGGCGTTTTGTGGCTTACATGTTCACTAGTAAGCGTCAAAATTACCTTACTAGTGAACCAGTGAGCGTTTTGTGGCTTACATGTTCACTAGTAAGCGTCAAAATGACCTTACTAGTGAACTAGTGAGCGTTTTGTGGCTTACAATTTTCACTAGTAAGCGTCAAAATGATCTTACTAGTGAACTAGTGGGCGTTCTGTGGCTTACATGTTCACTAGAAGCCTCAAAATTATCTTACTAGTGAACTAGCGGGCGTTTTGTGGCTTACATGTCAACTAGTAAGCCTCAAAATGATCTTACTAGTGAACTAGTGGGCACATTTATGGCCTTACATGTTCACTAGTAAGCGTCAAAATGACCTTACTAGTGAACTAGTGGGCAATATGGAATAAATACTCAAAGGGCTTGCCAGGCAAGCCCATTGAGTATTTAAAGGGTTCAAAGGGCTTGCCTGGCAAGCCCTTTGAGTATTTATTCATCCGTGATGGTATTGTAGACCAATGAGAGCACGTCCGACAGACACGTGGACTTCGGGCGGCCAATCATGATGCATTTCGAGCCAAGCCCCAACAAAAACGGAGGAGAAAACTTTCAGACGCTTTGAAAGCTTTTGGGGTACATATTACTCTTGTTGTTACACAAAATTTTGTTTTACGATTATTTTAGGCGGTAACGTTATGGTGTAAATGTCAAATACGTGGTCAATTTATCAAGATGAAGCCTGCTTAAAAATTTGCTCCAACAATTTTGGAGATGTGTCTGACTTTGACAGCAATGCCGGCAGTTCAACGCTGACAGTCGCAGTCGGGTGCAGATTTATTTCGGCAGGACTTTCTAAAATCTGCCGTTTGCTCTGACAGTTCTCTGTCTGACAGTCACATTTTGTCTTATTACTCACAAGCTAATTGACATTTAAAAAAAGAGTTAATGTTTGGAACACGATTTTGCTCTTACTGTTTGCTGCCTTAGTTCGTTTGAAATATTCGCTTCCTGCATTACATGAAGTACATTTTTTAATATTCACAAGACTGTAACTGTGCATTATAAATAATGTCACATTTGCACTATGTTTTACTGGATCTACAACTAAACTAGGTCCTCGTTTCTGGGAGAGTCCACAGCACCTCCTGTATCACAACCATTCTGCCGGCACACCTTCAGCAGCACGATGTTTCTAACGGGAGCTGGAGGGTGATCAGCTTCATTGAAGAACAGGAGGAGGAGAGGCACAACGTTTGTCATTTGTGATATGTTTTTAGACTTTTCTCCTAACTAAAAAAACTATGTTTTGTTAATTTCTTGATATAGTTCTTGTATTTAAATATTTTAACAATCAAATATTTTTCAACTGTGTTTTAGATATGAATTGTATGAAATAAATCAGTGAAGCCCCATTCAAATTCTACTCTATCTAATCTGCTCGATCACACTGCTGTCAACCTGCTGTACCTCCAAACTCCTTGGCTTACTCGCAGTTGGAGGGTTCCCCCCGAACGGGGGGACAAATCAAGGAACCAATCCCTGCACCCCGAACGGGGTGCCCTTTCGGACGTTTTTTTTTTTTTTTTTTCGGCTAACCGCCCCCTGAACCTGGCAGGGTGGCGGGCGGACCTTTTGCTCCAGGCGGGGGACATAGAGACAAATCCGGGGCCCACACAGACACTCTCACGCACGCAACAAACACACACACAACAAACTACCTGGACATGCGACATTTGCACACAACAGATTACAAGAAGACAGACATCCTTCAGATGCAACCACCACACACCACACTGGGTACACAAACATTGCACAAACATAAACACTAGACAATACAACATAACATGGAAATGCAGACTACATCCCAAAACACCACCACGAACAACAACACCTCGTAGGACACCAACAGGCAGCAGAGCACAAACAGACCAAAACAACACACTCGCCTCACCAACACTACCCTCAAACGCAACACGGACAGACAACTCCAACAGAGATACAACAAACACAAGACCACCCCCCCAAACCTGGACCTGCAATAGCTGCAATAGAATCATCACACGCAGACAAACCTCACTCAGATGCAACTCAACACACCCACACTGGATACACAGACATTGCTCCGGCATCACCACCCGCCAATACACAAACACGTGGACATGCAGAACACACACGCAAACAACAAACACCCCAACACCACAACCCCCGAACAACCCACAAAGAACAACACCCACCAACAAAAACAACAAACACACACTGACCATACTACAAATAAACATCAACGGCATCCAAAACAAGAAAACAGAACTAGAAGAACTCGCCTCACAACAGCACGCAGACATCATCACCATACAAGAAACCAAACTAGAAAAACAACACAACACACCTCGTCTCACCAACTACACCAGCATTAGGAAAGACAGAGAACACAAGGGAGGAGGAGGACTGCTCACATACATTCACAAATCAGTCACATTCACTCCCATGAACATCCCCAACAACATTAACACCAACACTACAGAAATTCAAACCGTAAAGATTCACATAACCAACCACAAAAGACTACACATATGCAACATGTATATACCCCCCAGAGATACCACCCGACCAGACCACGCCACAGAAGACACAGACATCACCAACACCTTCCAATACATAAACTCGCTGAACAACACCATTCTAACCGCAGACATCAACGCTCACTCAACACAATGGCACTCTCCCTACGACGACCACAGAGGCACCCTCATTGCAGACATACTACAGAACTCCCAACAAATCACTCTAAACGCAAACACACCTACCAGAAAACCTACAAACATCAACCAACAACCAACATCACCGGACATCACAACAGCCAGCAACAGCATCACAAACAGAACAACATGGACCACAATACACGCACTCAGTTCAGACCACCTTCCTATCAAAATCACACACAACACGCGTGCTCCTTTCCGCCTACAACAACACCTTCAAACTTACACAAATTACAGGAAAGCAGACTGGGAAGGATACACCTCTGAAATAGAATCAGCACTGGAGAACTTAACCATACCTGACAACATCCACACAGCCAACACCATGCTCACAAACCTCATACTTACAGCAGACAAACACCACATACCCCACGGAAAAATAAAAAGCAAATCACTTCTCCTACCACAACACATCAGAACACTCATCAGCCAAAGAAACGACATCATACAACAAAACCACCAAGACCCACGCATCACAGACCTAAACAAAGAAATAGACAAACAAATCCAAAAACACAAACAAGAGCTATGGAAAGAACACTTAACGGATGCATGGAACCACAGACACAAACAATACATACTCTGGAACACAGTAACAAGACTATCTAACAAAGAACAAAAAGCACCAGAAAACACCACAATACAGTTCGGACAACACACGGCAATATCCAACAAACAGAAAGCACGAGCATTCAACAAACAATTCACCAACATAATACAACACAAAACCAACAGAACATACAGACAACTACAACGCAAAATACGAAAACTCAACACCACGCCCATAACCATCACAGAACAACAAGTCAAACAAGCACTACAACGCTCCAAAAGCAACAACTCCACAGGCCCAGACAACATAAACATCAGACATCTGAAACACCTAGGCCCCAAAGCAATAACACTACTCACACACTTACAACACATCACTCAACACCAACACCATCCCCGCAATATGGAAGACTGCAAAAATAATCCCAATACCAAAACCCAACAAAAACCACGCACTCGGCCCATCTTACAGACCAATAGCACTACTCAGCCCAATAGCCAAAACAATGGAAAAGGTAATACTACCCTTCATTACCAACAACACTCAACTACCCTCTCACCAACACGGCTTCCGAAAACAACACTCCACAACCACAGCACTACACCACATACACAACATCATAGCCACAGGTTTCAATCAACAAAAACCACCACAACGAACAGTTGCCATAGCCCTAGACATGTCCAAAGCCTTTGACACGGTAAACCTACACACACTCACAAACAAACTCAACAACACTAACACCCCAAACATCATCATCAAATACATCTTCAACTACATAAGGGGACGCAGACAATACACTCAATACCGGGGGGAAACATCAGAACATAGAAACACGAAAACGGGGGTACCACAGGGGGGAGTACTTTCACCAACACTATTCAACATATACATGGCAGACTTACCACAACCACCTCCAAATGTACACACAGTTACATATGCAGACGACATCACCATTCTATCCACACATGTCAAACCACAACAGGCACAACAACAAGTACAAAAATATCTCCACGACATATACAACTGGACAAAACAGAACCAACTCACACTCAACGCAGACAAAACCACCACCACTCTGTTCACACCGGATCCGGCAGAATACAGCAACAGGCTCACTTTACAAATAGATAACACCACCCTACCCACAGTCCGCGAACCCAAAATACTGGGATTAACATGGGACCCCAAACTCACCTTCTCAAAACACACACAACACACTCTAACCCGCGCCAAGCAATCAAACAAAATACTTAAAGCCTTAACAACCACTCACTGGGGAAAATCCAAAGAAACTATACTCACCACATACAAAGCAACCACACTCACACGCCTCGAATACGCAAACACTATATGGTCACCAACACTATCGGACACAAACAAGACAAAACTCCAGACCACACAGAACACCGCACTCAGAATAGCAACAGGATGCACACAAGACACAAACATACAACACTTGCATGAGGAAACAAAAACTCTCCCACTGAACACCCATCTAAAACTACACGCATCGCAAATCAGACAAAAAGCCCAACACCCAACCCACCCACTACACCCACTCACTCAACAATCACCACCACCCAGACAAAAGAAACAAACAATCTTCCACAACAACAACTACACACACAACAAAGACACAGCACCACAGGACACCAACAACGACACCATAAAACAGAACATGAAAGACATACACACCCACTTTGTACAAACACACTTGGACACCAGACAACACAACAAAGTAATACATGCACCAGCACCAGAAATAGACCCATCAGAGCAAGACCTACCACACAGAACCAGACAACTCCTAGCACAACTCCGAACCAACAAATCACCAGCCCTCCACTCCTACCTACACAACATTACACCGGACACACACCCAACACCACTCTGTGCGCTATGCGGCACGCAAGTGCACGACACACAACACCTGTTCACCTGCACAAACATACCCACCACACTGACTCCGGAGGACCTCTGGCGAAACCCAAGCGGAGTGGCGGCCCTGCTCGCCCGCTGGGCGGCGGAGGGGGGTCTGGGGATCCGGGAGACGGAGTGAGGGCCCGGTCCCCCAATGTCGGGGCACGGGTGGGGTCGACAACAACAACAACAACATAAAAAAAGACTTCCCCTTTAAATATTCCTGCTGCATAATATATCTCCTTTCCTTTCGTAAAGGATGGTCAGAACCTTTCCTAAGCATTATTAAAATTTAGACGATCTTTGCTCCAGGTGCTACCGGCTCATCTCACTCGGTTAGGATAGGAAAGGAAAGTTCCTATGCCAAAATGATAATCCAAAAAGGGCCCCTGTTGGTGGATAATCAGGCCATGGGAGGTGTGAGTAAATTGTGAGGGGGTGTTGGCTGGAGCTAGAAATAATTTTGGTGTCTTGTCCCTGCAGTAGGTTCATTAAAAGAGCAACCAGTGTTTTCACCACCATGGTCGGATCTTACTCTGGAGGGTAACCCATACAGGCAGGTGGCTTGGACAAAATATTTCAACACTGTCAAAGCTGTGTTGTCTGTGCTCCAGTTGAAGGTACGTTATTAGCCTGGAATTCCCATCAATGCCGGCATGTGTCACAAACACCCACCTGTAAAACAAACATGAAAAGAATAATGATTAAATACAAGAAAACAATCAAGTTTCATATCTTGTTTGAAATATCATCTCGGTAGAGAAGGTATTGCTGTGCACTTAAGACTACATGGAGGCAATTTGGAGTTTGTGTAACTTGGATATACAAATGATAAAATTCAATTTAATCTGTGCTGTCCATACAATATGGCTTTCTAATGCTCCCACGAGTACAAATATAAGATGATCCCTTATTACCGAATGAGACGCATATGCCCATCTATGTGCCATAAACTATTGGGGAATGGCACATAGTATGTTCTTCTAGCCACAGTCTGGCTCCATCTCTGGGCTGCAGCAGCTGGCTCAATACGGTTGAGGATTTCTCGAACTCTTTTTCTTTGTACTACAATACCATCAGCACGCAGGTATGCCCTCATCATCTGCAACAGGTTCATAAAACAACACAATAAAGAAAGTACACTTTCACAATGAATATAATGATATATACATGAAGGGACAAGAGTATGTAGCAGAACACTTGCTTCCGAGCCTGATCTGGGAAATTGGCTGTGCAATCTTCTGACATGCTCTTCCAGGTCAACATCATGAATGGGAGTAAATCTATTTCTGGCTGAAATCTGAAAAAACTTCATTTTTTTATGCAGGTATGAAGAGGAACAACACAACATCTCAGTGATGGCTCTCACTGTAAAGCCCTGAGTGGGGAGCAGTTCAATTTGATCACTTGTAATGTCAAGTGCTGGTCTTCCTCGTCTACCTAAAGTATGGAAATAAAAGGATTAAGGAATTCAAGCAAACGAATCACTACGTGTTTTTTATATACTGTATACAGTACAGGCATATAGACACAGATGTACATAAAAGTATATGCAGCTTCAAAACCACGAGCAGCTATTTTCTCTAACCATTTTACTCAAGAAAAAAATAATTCAAACTTATAATTGAATAACTAAAAGATCACTAGTTATTGCTTAAAAGTGTACAGCCATCGCGTTACTTAATAGTCTACTGATTTGCAGGAAAACCACTGGTATAAAACGACGTTTGACAGGGTGATAGAAGGTAAGTCACAGCAAGTCGTCAGTAAAACCCGTGTGTAGTTCGAATAAAAATACATACGAAAAACCAATGACAAAAAATGGTAGCCATTTTACCTGTGTGCAAACGATGTGCCACATGGGAACAAACACGTCCACCATTAGGAGTGGGTCCCGCAATGATGACAGATCGGAGATCTATTGGACTTTGAATCAAACTTTGAATAGTATCAGCGCTAAACTGGTCACTAACTCTTCTTAAATTAGCAATTGAAATGTTTATCGCGCGTGCTTCACTTTCACCGGCAGACCCTTGATGACAGGCACTCTCTATTGCCCTGCACCTTCGCCGAATACGTCTCAGGACACTGTCCGCCATTGTTGTTTTAAAAAACTAAGTGGGCACAGAATTTCCAAAATCATGAGCCCTGACTGGTGGGATGACACTATTTTGAAACGTACAGCCAATAGGATACCGTTACATGTTTTCGTAATCATCCTTATTTGCATTTAATGCAAGTACAGTGTAATGTCACTAGCACTACAAGTGGGCACATTTATGGCCTTACATGTTCACTAGTAAGCGTCAAAATCATCTTACCAGTGAACTAGTGGGCACATTTATGGCCTTAAATGTTCAGTAGTAAGCGTCAAAATAATCTTATTAGTGAACTAGTGGGCGTTTTGCGGCTTACATGTTCACTAGTAAGCGTCAAAATGACCTTACTAGTGAACTAGTGAGCGTTTTGTGGCTTACATGTTCACTAGTAAGCGTCAAAATGACCTTACTAGTGAACTAGTGAGCGTTTTGTGGCTTACATGTTCACTAGTAAGCGTCAAAATGACCTTACTAGTAAACTAGTGAGCGTTTTGTGGCTTACATGTTCACTAGTAAGCGTCAAAATGATCTTACTAGTGAACTAGTGGGCGTTTTGTGGCTTACATGTTCACTAGTAAGCGTCAAAATGACCTTACTAGTGAACTAGTGGGCGTTTTGTGGCTTACATGTTCACTAGTAAGCGTCAAAATGATCTTACTAGTGAACGAGTGAGCGTTTTGTGGCTGACATGTTCATAAATAAGTGTCAAAATGATCTTACTAGGGAACTAGTGGGCGTTTTGTGGCTTACATGTTCACTAGTAAGCGTCAAAATTACCTTACTAGTGAACTAGTGAGCGTTTTGTGGCTTACAATTTTCACTAGTAAGCGTCAAAATGATCTTACTAGTGAACTATTGGGCGTTTTGTGGCTTACATGTTCACTAGTAAGCCTCAAAATGATCTTACTAGTGAACTAGTAGGCGATGTGTGGCTTACATGTCAACTAGTAAGCCTCAAAATGAACTTACTAGTGAACTAGTGGGCACATTTATGGCCTTACATGTTCACTAGTAAGCGTCAAAATGATCTTACTAGTGAACTAGTGGGCGTTTTGTGGCTTACATGTTCACTAGTAAGCGTCAAAATGACCTTACTAGTGAACTAGTGGGCGTTTTGTGGCTTACATGTTCACTAGTAAGCGTCAAAATGATCTTACTAGTGAACGAGTGAGCGTTTTGTGGCTGACATGTTCATAAATAAGTGTCAAAATGATCTTACTAGGGAACTAGTGGGCGTTTTGTGGCTTACATGTTCACTAGTAAGCGTCAAAATTACCTTACTAGTGAACCAGTGAGCGTTTTGTGGCTTACATGTTCACTAGTAAGCGTCAAAATGACCTTACTAGTGAACTAGTGAGCGTTTTGTGGCTTACAATTTTCACTAGTAAGCGTCAAAATGATCTTACTAGTGAACTAGTGGGCGTTCTGTGGCTTACATGTTCACTAGAAGCCTCAAAATTATCTTACTAGTGAACTAGCGGGCGTTTTGTGGCTTACATGTCAACTAGTAAGCCTCAAAATGATCTTACTAGTGAACTAGTGGGCACATTTATGGCCTTACATGTTCACTAGTAAGCGTCAAAATGACCTTACTAGTGAACTAGTGGGCAATATGGAATAAATACTCAAAGGGCTTGCCAGGCAAGCCCATTGAGTATTTAAAGGGTTCAAAGGGCTTGCCTGGCAAGCCCTTTGAGTATTTATTCATCCGTGATGGTATTGTAGACCAATGAGAGCACGTCCGACAGACACGTGGACTTCGGGCGGCCAATCATGATGCATTTCGAGCCAAGCCCCAACAAAAACGGAGGAGAAAACTTTCAGACGCTTTGAAAGCTTTTGGGGTACATATTACTCTTGTTGTTACACAAAATTTTGTTTTACGATTATTTTAGGCGGTAACGTTATGGTGTAAATGTCAAATACGTGGTCAATTTATCAAGATGAAGCCTGCTTAAAAATTTGCTCCAACAATTTTGGAGATGTGTCTGACTTTGACAGCAATGCCGGCAGTTCAACGCTGACAGTCGCAGTCGGGTGCAGATTTATTTCGGCAGGACTTTCTAAAATCTGCCGTTTGCTCTGACAGTTCTCTGTCTGACAGTCACATTTTGTCTTATTACTCACAAGCTAATTGACATTTAAAAAAAGAGTTAATGTTTGGAACACGATTTTGCTCTTACTGTTTGCTGCCTTAGTTCGTTTGAAATATTCGCTTCCTGCATTACATGAAGTACATTTTTTAATATTCACAAGACTGTAACTGTGCATTATAAATAATGTCACATTTGCACTATGTTTTACTGGATCTACAACTAAACTAGGTCCTCGTTTCTGGGAGAGTCCACAGCACCTCCTGTATCACAACCATTCTGCCGGCACACCTTCAGCAGCACGATGTTTCTAACGGGAGCTGGAGGGTGATCAGCTTCATTGAAGAACAGGAGGAGGAGAGGCACAACGTTTGTCATTTGTGATATGTTTTTAGACTTTTCTCCTAACTAAAAAAACTATGTTTTGTTAATTTCTTGATATAGTTCTTGTATTTAAATATTTTAACAATCAAATATTTTTCAACTGTGTTTTAGATATGAATTGTATGAAATAAATCAGTGAAGCCCCATTCAAATTCTACTCTATCTAATCTGCTCGATCACACTGCTGTCAACCTGCTGTACCTCCAAACTCCTTGGCTTACTCGCAGTTGGAGGGTTCCCCCCGAACGGGGGGACAAATCAAGGAACCAATCCCTGCACCCCGAACGGGGTGCCCTTTCGGACGTTTTTTTTTTTTTTTTTTCGGCTAACCGCCCCCTGAACCTGGCAGGGTGGCGGGCGGACCTTTTGCTCCAGGCGGGGGACATAGAGACAAATCCGGGGCCCACACAGACACTCTCACGCACGCAACAAACACACACACAACAAACTACCTGGACATGCGACATTTGCACACAACAGATTACAAGAAGACAGACATCCTTCAGATGCAACCACCACACACCACACTGGGTACACAAACATTGCACAAACATAAACACTAGACAATACAACATAACATGGAAATGCAGACTACATCCCAAAACACCACCACGAACAACAACACCTCGTAGGACACCAACAGGCAGCAGAGCACAAACAGACCAAAACAACACACTCGCCTCACCAACACTACCCTCAAACGCAACACGGACAGACAACTCCAACAGAGATACAACAAACACAAGACCACCCCCCCAAACCTGGACCTGCAATAGCTGCAATAGAATCATCACACGCAGACAAACCTCACTCAGATGCAACTCAACACACCCACACTGGATACACAGACATTGCTCCGGCATCACCACCCGCCAATACACAAACACGTGGACATGCAGAACACACACGCAAACAACAAACACCCCAACACCACAACCCCCGAACAACCCACAAAGAACAACACCCACCAACAAAAACAACAAACACACACTGACCATACTACAAATAAACATCAACGGCATCCAAAACAAGAAAACAGAACTAGAAGAACTCGCCTCACAACAGCACGCAGACATCATCACCATACAAGAAACCAAACTAGAAAAACAACACAACACACCTCGTCTCACCAACTACACCAGCATTAGGAAAGACAGAGAACACAAGGGAGGAGGAGGACTGCTCACATACATTCACAAATCAGTCACATTCACTCCCATGAACATCCCCAACAACATTAACACCAACACTACAGAAATTCAAACCGTAAAGATTCACATAACCAACCACAAAAGACTACACATATGCAACATGTATATACCCCCCAGAGATACCACCCGACCAGACCACGCCACAGAAGACACAGACATCACCAACACCTTCCAATACATAAACTCGCTGAACAACACCATTCTAACCGCAGACATCAACGCTCACTCAACACAATGGCACTCTCCCTACGACGACCACAGAGGCACCCTCATTGCAGACATACTACAGAACTCCCAACAAATCACTCTAAACGCAAACACACCTACCAGAAAACCTACAAACATCAACCAACAACCAACATCACCGGACATCACAACAGCCAGCAACAGCATCACAAACAGAACAACATGGACCACAATACACGCACTCAGTTCAGACCACCTTCCTATCAAAATCACACACAACACGCGTGCTCCTTTCCGCCTACAACAACACCTTCAAACTTACACAAATTACAGGAAAGCAGACTGGGAAGGATACACCTCTGAAATAGAATCAGCACTGGAGAACTTAACCATACCTGACAACATCCACACAGCCAACACCATGCTCACAAACCTCATACTTACAGCAGACAAACACCACATACCCCACGGAAAAATAAAAAGCAAATCACTTCTCCTACCACAACACATCAGAACACTCATCAGCCAAAGAAACGACATCATACAACAAAACCACCAAGACCCACGCATCACAGACCTAAACAAAGAAATAGACAAACAAATCCAAAAACACAAACAAGAGCTATGGAAAGAACACTTAACGGATGCATGGAACCACAGACACAAACAATACATACTCTGGAACACAGTAACAAGACTATCTAACAAAGAACAAAAAGCACCAGAAAACACCACAATACAGTTCGGACAACACACGGCAATATCCAACAAACAGAAAGCACGAGCATTCAACAAACAATTCACCAACATAATACAACACAAAACCAACAGAACATACAGACAACTACAACGCAAAATACGAAAACTCAACACCACGCCCATAACCATCACAGAACAACAAGTCAAACAAGCACTACAACGCTCCAAAAGCAACAACTCCACAGGCCCAGACAACATAAACATCAGACATCTGAAACACCTAGGCCCCAAAGCAATAACACTACTCACACACTTACAACACATCACTCAACACCAACACCATCCCCGCAATATGGAAGACTGCAAAAATAATCCCAATACCAAAACCCAACAAAAACCACGCACTCGGCCCATCTTACAGACCAATAGCACTACTCAGCCCAATAGCCAAAACAATGGAAAAGGTAATACTACCCTTCATTACCAACAACACTCAACTACCCTCTCACCAACACGGCTTCCGAAAACAACACTCCACAACCACAGCACTACACCACATACACAACATCATAGCCACAGGTTTCAATCAACAAAAACCACCACAACGAACAGTTGCCATAGCCCTAGACATGTCCAAAGCCTTTGACACGGTAAACCTACACACACTCACAAACAAACTCAACAACACTAACACCCCAAACATCATCATCAAATACATCTTCAACTACATAAGGGGACGCAGACAATACACTCAATACCGGGGGGAAACATCAGAACATAGAAACACGAAAACGGGGGTACCACAGGGGGGAGTACTTTCACCAACACTATTCAACATATACATGGCAGACTTACCACAACCACCTCCAAATGTACACACAGTTACATATGCAGACGACATCACCATTCTATCCACACATGTCAAACCACAACAGGCACAACAACAAGTACAAAAATATCTCCACGACATATACAACTGGACAAAACAGAACCAACTCACACTCAACGCAGACAAAACCACCACCACTCTGTTCACACCGGATCCGGCAGAATACAGCAACAGGCTCACTTTACAAATAGATAACACCACCCTACCCACAGTCCGCGAACCCAAAATACTGGGATTAACATGGGACCCCAAACTCACCTTCTCAAAACACACACAACACACTCTAACCCGCGCCAAGCAATCAAACAAAATACTTAAAGCCTTAACAACCACTCACTGGGGAAAATCCAAAGAAACTATACTCACCACATACAAAGCAACCACACTCACACGCCTCGAATACGCAAACACTATATGGTCACCAACACTATCGGACACAAACAAGACAAAACTCCAGACCACACAGAACACCGCACTCAGAATAGCAACAGGATGCACACAAGACACAAACATACAACACTTGCATGAGGAAACAAAAACTCTCCCACTGAACACCCATCTAAAACTACACGCATCGCAAATCAGACAAAAAGCCCAACACCCAACCCACCCACTACACCCACTCACTCAACAATCACCACCACCCAGACAAAAGAAACAAACAATCTTCCACAACAACAACTACACACACAACAAAGACACAGCACCACAGGACACCAACAACGACACCATAAAACAGAACATGAAAGACATACACACCCACTTTGTACAAACACACTTGGACACCAGACAACACAACAAAGTAATACATGCACCAGCACCAGAAATAGACCCATCAGAGCAAGACCTACCACACAGAACCAGACAACTCCTAGCACAACTCCGAACCAACAAATCACCAGCCCTCCACTCCTACCTACACAACATTACACCGGACACACACCCAACACCACTCTGTGCGCTATGCGGCACGCAAGTGCACGACACACAACACCTGTTCACCTGCACAAACATACCCACCACACTGACTCCGGAGGACCTCTGGCGAAACCCAAGCGGAGTGGCGGCCCTGCTCGCCCGCTGGGCGGCGGAGGGGGGTCTGGGGATCCGGGAGACGGAGTGAGGGCCCGGTCCCCCAATGTCGGGGCACGGGTGGGGTCGACAACAACAACAACAACAACATAAAAAAAGACTTCCCCTTTAAATATTCCTGCTGCATAATATATCTCCTTTCCTTTCGTAAAGGATGGTCAGAACCTTTCCTAAGCATTATTAAAATTTAGACGATCTTTGCTCCAGGTGCTACCGGCTCATCTCACTCGGTTAGGATAGGAAAGGAAAGTTCCTATGCCAAAATGATAATCCAAAAAGGGCCCCTGTTGGTGGATAATCAGGCCATGGGAGGTGTGAGTAAATTGTGAGGGGGTGTTGGCTGGAGCTAGAAATAATTTTGGTGTCTTGTCCCTGCAGTAGGTTCATTAAAAGAGCAACCAGTGTTTTCACCACCATGGTCGGATCTTACTCTGGAGGGTAACCCATACAGGCAGGTGGCTTGGACAAAATATTTCAACACTGTCAAAGCTGTGTTGTCTGTGCTCCAGTTGAAGGTACGTTATTAGCCTGGAATTCCCATCAATGCCGGCATGTGTCACAAACACCCACCTGTAAAACAAACATGAAAAGAATAATGATTAAATACAAGAAAACAATCAAGTTTCATATCTTGTTTGAAATATCATCTCGGTAGAGAAGGTATTGCTGTGCACTTAAGACTACATGGAGGCAATTTGGAGTTTGTGTAACTTGGATATACAAATGATAAAATTCAATTTAATCTGTGCTGTCCATACAATATGGCTTTCTAATGCTCCCACGAGTACAAATATAAGATGATCCCTTATTACCGAATGAGACGCATATGCCAATCTATGTGCCATAAACTATTGGGGAATGGCACATAGTATGTTCTTCTAGCCACAGTCTGGCTCCATCTCTGGGCTGCAGCAGCTGGCTCAATACGGTTGAGGATTTCTCGAACTCTTTTTCTTTGTACTACAATACCATCAGCACGCAGGTATGCCCTCATCATCTGCAACAGGTTCATAAAACAACACAATAAAGAAAGTACACTTTCACAATGAATATAATGATATATACATGAAGGGACAAGAGTATGTAGCAGAACACTTGCTTCCGAGCCTGATCTGGGAAATTGGCTGTGCAATCTTCTGACATGCTCTTCCAGGTCAACATCATGAATGGGAGTAAATCTATTTCTGGCTGAAATCTGAAAAAACTTCATTTTTTTATGCAGGTATGAAGAGGAACAACACAACATCTCAGTGATGGCTCTCACTGTAAAGCCCTGAGTGGGGAGCAGTTCAATTTGATCACTTGTAATGTCAAGTGCTGGTCTTCCTCGTCTACCTAAAGTATGGAAATAAAAGGATTAAGGAATTCAAGCAAACGAATCACTACGTGTTTTTTATATACTGTATACAGTACAGGCATATAGACACAGATGTACATAAAAGTATATGCAGCTTCAAAACCACGAGCAGCTATTTTCTCTAACCATTTTACTCAAGAAAAAAATAATTCAAACTTATAATTGAATAACTAAAAGATCACTAGTTATTGCTTAAAAGTGTACAGCCATCGCGTTACTTAATAGTCTACTGATTTGCAGGAAAACCACTGGTATAAAACGACGTTTGACAGGGTGATAGAAGGTAAGTCACAGCAAGTCGTCAGTAAAACCCGTGTGTAGTTCGAATAAAAATACATACGAAAAACCAATGACAAAAAATGGTAGCCATTTTACCTGTGTGCAAACGATGTGCCACATGGGAACAAACACGTCCACCATTAGGAGTGGGTCCCGCAATGATGACAGATCGGAGATCTATTGGACTTTGAATCAAACTTTGAATAGTATCAGCGCTAAACTGGTCACTAACTCTTCTTAAATTAGCAATTGAAATGTTTATCGCGCGTGCTTCACTTTCACCGGCAGACCCTTGATGACAGGCACTCTCTATTGCCCTGCACCTTCGCCGAATACGTCTCAGGACACTGTCCGCCATTGTTGTTTTAAAAAACTAAGTGGGCACAGAATTTCCAAAATCATGAGCCCTGACTGGTGGGATGACACTATTTTGAAACGTACAGCCAATAGGATACCGTTACATGTTTTCGTAATCATCCTTATTTGCATTTAATGCAAGTACAGTGTAATGTCACTAGCACTACAAGTGGGCACATTTATGGCCTTACATGTTCACTAGTAAGCGTCAAAATCATCTTACCAGTGAACTAGTGGGCACATTTATGGCCTTAAATGTTCAGTAGTAAGCGTCAAAATAATCTTATTAGTGAACTAGTGGGCGTTTTGCGGCTTACATGTTCACTAGTAAGCGTCAAAATGACCTTACTAGTGAACTAGTGAGCGTTTTGTGGCTTACATGTTCACTAGTAAGCGTCAAAATGACCTTACTAGTGAACTAGTGAGCGTTTTGTGGCTTACATGTTCACTAGTAAGCGTCAAAATGACCTTACTAGTAAACTAGTGAGCGTTTTGTGGCTTACATGTTCACTAGTAAGCGTCAAAATGATCTTACTAGTGAACTAGTGGGCGTTTTGTGGCTTACATGTTCACTAGTAAGCGTCAAAATGACCTTACTAGTGAACTAGTGGGCGTTTTGTGGCTTACATGTTCACTAGTAAGCGTCAAAATGATCTTACTAGTGAACGAGTGAGCGTTTTGTGGCTGACATGTTCATAAATAAGTGTCAAAATGATCTTACTAGGGAACTAGTGGGCGTTTTGTGGCTTACATGTTCACTAGTAAGCGTCAAAATTACCTTACTAGTGAACTAGTGAGCGTTTTGTGGCTTACAATTTTCACTAGTAAGCGTCAAAATGATCTTACTAGTGAACTATTGGGCGTTTTGTGGCTTACATGTTCACTAGTAAGCCTCAAAATGATCTTACTAGTGAACTAGTAGGCGATGTGTGGCTTACATGTCAACTAGTAAGCCTCAAAATGAACTTACTAGTGAACTAGTGGGCACATTTATGGCCTTACATGTTCACTAGTAAGCGTCAAAATGATCTTACTAGTGAACTAGTGGGCGTTTTGTGGCTTACATGTTCACTAGTAAGCGTCAAAATGACCTTACTAGTGAACTAGTGGGCGTTTTGTGGCTTACATGTTCACTAGTAAGCGTCAAAATGATCTTACTAGTGAACGAGTGAGCGTTTTGTGGCTGACATGTTCATAAATAAGTGTCAAAATGATCTTACTAGGGAACTAGTGGGCGTTTTGTGGCTTACATGTTCACTAGTAAGCGTCAAAATTACCTTACTAGTGAACCAGTGAGCGTTTTGTGGCTTACATGTTCACTAGTAAGCGTCAAAATGACCTTACTAGTGAACTAGTGAGCGTTTTGTGGCTTACAATTTTCACTAGTAAGCGTCAAAATGATCTTACTAGTGAACTAGTGGGCGTTCTGTGGCTTACATGTTCACTAGAAGCCTCAAAATTATCTTACTAGTGAACTAGCGGGCGTTTTGTGGCTTACATGTCAACTAGTAAGCCTCAAAATGATCTTACTAGTGAACTAGTGGGCACATTTATGGCCTTACATGTTCACTAGTAAGCGTCAAAATGACCTTACTAGTGAACTAGTGGGCAATATGGAATAAATACTCAAAGGGCTTGCCAGGCAAGCCCATTGAGTATTTAAAGGGTTCAAAGGGCTTGCCTGGCAAGCCCTTTGAGTATTTATTCATCCGTGATGGTATTGTAGACCAATGAGAGCACGTCCGACAGACACGTGGACTTCGGGCGGCCAATCATGATGCATTTCGAGCCAAGCCCCAACAAAAACGGAGGAGAAAACTTTCAGACGCTTTGAAAGCTTTTGGGGTACATATTACTCTTGTTGTTACACAAAATTTTGTTTTACGATTATTTTAGGCGGTAACGTTATGGTGTAAATGTCAAATACGTGGTCAATTTATCAAGATGAAGCCTGCTTAAAAATTTGCTCCAACAATTTTGGAGATGTGTCTGACTTTGACAGCAATGCCGGCAGTTCAACGCTGACAGTCGCAGTCGGGTGCAGATTTATTTCGGCAGGACTTTCTAAAATCTGCCGTTTGCTCTGACAGTTCTCTGTCTGACAGTCACATTTTGTCATATTACTCACAAGCTAATTGACATTTAAAAAAAGAGTTAATGTTTGGAACACGATTTTGCTCTTACTGTTTGCTGCCTTAGTTCGTTTGAAATATTCGCTTCCTGCATTACATGAAGTACATTTTTTAATATTCACAAGACTGTAACTGTGCATTATAAATAATGTCACATTTGCACTATGTTTTACTGGATCTACAACTAAACTAGGTCCTCGTTTCTGGGAGAGTCCACAGCACCTCCTGTATCACAACCATTCTGCCGGCACACCTTCAGCAGCACGATGTTTCTAACGGGAGCTGGAGGGTGATCAGCTTCATTGAAGAACAGGAGGAGGAGAGGCACAACGTTTGTCATTTGTGATATGTTTTTAGACTTTTCTCCTAACTAAAAAAACTATGTTTTGTTAATTTCTTGATATAGTTCTTGTATTTAAATATTTTAACAATCAAATATTTTTCAACTGTGTTTTAGATATGAATTGTATGAAATAAATCAGTGAAGCCCCATTCAAATTCTACTCTATCTAATCTGCTCGATCACACTGCTGTCAACCTGCTGTACCTCCAAACTCCTTGGCTTACTCGCAGTTGGAGGGTTCCCCCCGAACGGGGGGACAAATCAAGGAACCAATCCCTGCACCCCGAACGGGGTGCCCTTTCGGCCGTTTTTTTTTTTTTTTTTTCGGCTAACCGCCCCCTGAACCTGGCAGGGTGGCGGGCGGACCTTTTGCTCCAGGCGGGGGACATAGAGACAAATCCGGGGCCCACACAGACACTCTCACGCACGCAACAAACACACACACAACAAACTACCTGGACATGCGACATTTGCACACAACAGATTACAAGAAGACAGACATCCTTCAGATGCAACCACCACACACCACACTGGGTACACAAACATTGCACAAACATAAACACTAGACAATACAACATAACATGGAAATGCAGACTACATCCCAAAACACCACCACGAACAACAACACCTCGTAGGACACCAACAGGCAGCAGAGCACAAACAGACCAAAACAACACACTCGCCTCACCAACACTACCCTCAAACGCAACACGGACAGACAACTCCAACAGAGATACAACAAACACAAGACCACCCCCCCCCCCCCAAACCTGGACCTGCAATAGCTGCAATAGAATCATCACACGCAGACAAACCTCACTCAGATGCAACTCAACACACCCACACTGGATACACAGACATTGCTCCGGCATCACCACCCGCCAATACACAAACACGTGGACATGCAGAACACACACGCAAACAACAAACACCCCAACACCACAACCCCCGAACAACCCACAAAGAACAACACCCACCAACAAAAACAACAAACACACACTGACCATACTACAAATAAACATCAACGGCATCCAAAACAAGAAAACAGAACTAGAAGAACTCGCCTCACAACAGCACGCAGACATCATCACCATACAAGAAACCAAACTAGAAAAACAACACAACACACCTCGTCTCACCAACTACACCAGCATTAGGAAAGACAGAGAACACAAGGGAGGAGGAGGACTGCTCACATACATTCACAAATCAGTCACATTCACTCCCATGAACATCCCCAACAACATTAACACCAACACTACAGAAATTCAAACCGTAAAGATTCACATAACCAACCACAAAAGACTACACATATGCAACATGTATATACCCCCCAGAGATACCACCCGACCAGACCACGCCACAGAAGACACAGACATCACCAACACCTTCCAATACATAAACTCGCTGAACAACACCATTCTAACCGCAGACATCAACGCTCACTCAACACAATGGCACTCTCCCTACGACGACCACAGAGGCACCCTCATTGCAGACATACTACAGAACTCCCAACAAATCACTCTAAACGCAAACACACCTACCAGAAAACCTACAAACATCAACCAACAACCAACATCACCGGACATCACAACAGCCAGCAACAGCATCACAAACAGAACAACATGGACCACAATACACGCACTCAGTTCAGACCACCTTCCTATCAAAATCACACACAACACGCGTGCTCCTTTCCGCCTACAACAACACCTTCAAACTTACACAAATTACAGGAAAGCAGACTGGGAAGGATACACCTCTGAAATAGAATCAGCACTGGAGAACTTAACCATACCTGACAACATCCACACAGCCAACACCATGCTCACAAACCTCATACTTACAGCAGACAAACACCACATACCCCACGGAAAAATAAAAAGCAAATCACTTCTCCTACCACAACACATCAGAACACTCATCAGCCAAAGAAACGACATCATACAACAAAACCACCAAGACCCACGCATCACAGACCTAAACAAAGAAATAGACAAACAAATCCAAAAACACAAACAAGAGCTATGGAAAGAACACTTAACGGATGCATGGAACCACAGACACAAACAATACATACTCTGGAACACAGTAACAAGACTATCTAACAAAGAACAAAAAGCACCAGAAAACACCACAATACAGTTCGGACAACACACGGCAATATCCAACAAACAGAAAGCACGAGCATTCAACAAACAATTCACCAACATAATACAACACAAAACCAACAGAACATACAGACAACTACAACGCAAAATACGAAAACTCAACACCACGCCCATAACCATCACAGAACAACAAGTCAAACAAGCACTACAACGCTCCAAAAGCAACAACTCCACAGGCCCAGACAACATAAACATCAGACATCTGAAACACCTAGGCCCCAAAGCAATAACACTACTCACACACTTACAACACATCACTCAACACCAACACCATCCCCGCAATATGGAAGACTGCAAAAATAATCCCAATACCAAAACCCAACAAAAACCACGCACTCGGCCCATCTTACAGACCAATAGCACTACTCGGCCCAATAGCCAAAACAATGGAAAAGGTAATACTACCCTTCATTACCAACAACACTCAACTACCCTCTCACCAACACGGCTTCCGAAAACAACACTCCACAACCACAGCACTACACCACATACACAACATCATAGCCACAGGTTTCAATCAACAAAAACCACCACAACGAACAGTTGCCATAGCCCTAGACATGTCCAAAGCCTTTGACACGGTAAACCTACACACACTCACAAACAAACTCAACAACACTAACACCCCAAACATCATCATCAAATACATCTTCAACTACATAAGGGGACGCAGACAATACACTCAATACCGGGGGGAAACATCAGAACATAGAAACACGAAAACGGGGGTACCACAGGGGGGAGTACTTTCACCAACACTATTCAACATATACATGGCAGACTTACCACAACCACCTCCAAATGTACACACAGTTACATATGCAGACGACATCACCATTCTATCCACACATGTCAAACCACAACAGGCACAACAACAAGTACAAAAATATCTCCACGACATATACAACTGGACAAAACAGAACCAACTCACACTCAACGCAGACAAAACCACCACCACTCTGTTCACACCGGATCCGGCAGAATACAGCAACAGGCTCACTTTACAAATAGATAACACCACCCTACCCACAGTCCGCGAACCCAAAATACTGGGATTAACATGGGACCCCAAACTCACCTTCTCAAAACACACACAACACACTCTAACCCGCGCCAAGCAATCAAACAAAATACTTAAAGCCTTAACAACCACTCACTGGGGAAAATCCAAAGAAACTATACTCACCACATACAAAGCAACCACACTCACACGCCTCGAATACGCAAACACTATATGGTCACCAACACTATCGGACACAAACAAGACAAAACTCCAGACCACACAGAACACCGCACTCAGAATAGCAACAGGATGCACACAAGACACAAACATACAACACTTGCATGAGGAAACAAAAACTCTCCCACTGAACACCCATCTAAAACTACACGCATCGCAAATCAGACAAAAAGCCCAACACCCAACCCACCCACTACACCCACTCACTCAACAATCACCACCACCCAGACAAAAGAAACAAACAATCTTCCACAACAACAACTACACACACAACAAAGACACAGCACCACAGGACACCAACAACGACACCATAAAACAGAACATGAAAGACATACACACCCACTTTGTACAAACACACTTGGACACCAGACAACACAACAAAGTAATACATGCACCAGCACCAGAAATAGACCCATCAGAGCAAGACCTACCACACAGAACCAGACAACTCCTAGCACAACTCCGAACCAACAAATCACCAGCCCTCCACTCCTACCTACACAACATTACACCGGACACACACCCAACACCACTCTGTGCGCTATGCGGCACGCAAGTGCACGACACACAACACCTGTTCACCTGCACAAACATACCCACCACACTGACTCCGGAGGACCTCTGGCGAAACCCAAGCGGAGTGGCGGCCCTGCTCGCCCGCTGGGCGGCGGAGGGGGGTCTGGGGATCCGGGAGACGGAGTGAGGGCCCGGTCCCCCAATGTCGGGGCACGGGTGGGGTCGACAACAACAACAACAACATAAAAAAAGACTTCCCCTTTAAATATTCCTGCTGCATAATATATCTCCTTTCCTTTCGTAAAGGATGGTCAGAACCTTTCCTAAGCATTATTAAAATTTAGACGATCTTTGCTCCAGGTGCTACCGGCTCATCTCACTCGGTTAGGATAGGAAAGGAAAGTTCCTATGCCAAAATGATAATCCAAAAAGGGCCCCTGTTGGTGGATAATCAGGCCATGGGAGGTGTGAGTAAATTGTGAGGGGGTGTTGGCTGGAGCTAGAAATAATTTTGGTGTCTTGTCCCTGCAGTAGGTTCATTAAAAGAGCAACCAGTGTTTTCACCACCATGGTCGGATCTTACTCTGGAGGGTAACCCATACAGGCAGGTGGCTTGGACAAAATATTTCAACACTGTCAAAGCTGTGTTGTCTGTGCTCCAGTTGAAGGTACGTTATTAGCCTGGAATTCCCATCAATGCCGGCATGTGTCACAAACACCCACCTGTAAAACAAACATGAAAAGAATAATGATTAAATACAAGAAAACAATCAAGTTTCATATCTTGTTTGAAATATCATCTCGGTAGAGAAGGTATTGCTGTGCACTTAAGACTACATGGAGGCAATTTGGAGTTTGTGTAACTTGGATATACAAATGATAAAATTCAATTTAATCTGTGCTGTCCATACAATATGGCTTTCTAATGCTCCCACGAGTACAAATATAAGATGATCCCTTATTACCGAATGAGACGCATATGCCCATCTATGTGCCATAAACTATTGGGGAATGGCACATAGTATGTTCTTCTAGCCACAGTCTGGCTCCATCTCTGGGCTGCAGCAGCTGGCTCAATACGGTTGAGGATTTCTCGAACTCTTTTTCTTTGTACTACAATACCATCAGCACGCAGGTATGCCCTCATCATCTGCAACAGGTTCATAAAACAACACAATAAAGAAAGTACACTTTCACAATGAATATAATGATATATACATGAAGGGACAAGAGTATGTAGCAGAACACTTGCTTCCGAGCCTGATCTGGGAAATTGGCTGTGCAATCTTCTGACATGCTCTTCCAGGTCAACATCATGAATGGGAGTAAATCTATTTCTGGCTGAAATCTGAAAAAACTTCATTTTTTTATGCAGGTATGAAGAGGAACAACACAACATCTCAGTGATGGCTCTCACTGTAAAGCCCTGAGTGGGGAGCAGTTCAATTTGATCACTTGTAATGTCAAGTGCTGGTCTTCCTCGTCTACCTAAAGTATGGAAATAAAAGGATTAAGGAATTCAAGCAAACGAATCACTACGTGTTTTTTATATACTGTATACAGTACAGGCATATAGACACAGATGTACATAAAAGTATATGCAGCTTCAAAACCACGAGCAGCTATTTTCTCTAACCATTTTACTCAAGAAAAAAATAATTCAAACTTATAATTGAATAACTAAAAGATCACTAGTTATTGCTTAAAAGTGTACAGCCATCGCGTTACTTAATAGTCTACTGATTTGCAGGAAAACCACTGGTATAAAACGACGTTTGACAGGGTGATAGAAGGTAAGTCACAGCAAGTCGTCAGTAAAACCCGTGTGTAGTTCGAATAAAAATACATACGAAAAACCAATGACAAAAAATGGTAGCCATTTTACCTGTGTGCAAACGATGTGCCACATGGGAACAAACACGTCCACCATTAGGAGTGGGTCCCGCAATGATGACAGATCGGAGATCTATTGGACTTTGAATCAAACTTTGAATAGTATCAGCGCTAAACTGGTCACTAACTCTTCTTAAATTAGCAATTGAAATGTTTATCGCGCGTGCTTCACTTTCACCGGCAGACCCTTGATGACAGGCACTCTCTATTGCCCTGCACCTTCGCCGAATACGTCTCAGGACACTGTCCGCCATTGTTGTTTTAAAAAACTAAGTGGGCACAGAATTTCCAAAATCATGAGCCCTGACTGGTGGGATGACACTATTTTGAAACG
Source organism: Hippocampus zosterae (assembly GCF_025434085.1). Classification (NCBI taxonomy): domain Eukaryota; kingdom Metazoa; phylum Chordata; class Actinopteri; order Syngnathiformes; family Syngnathidae; genus Hippocampus; species Hippocampus zosterae. The sequence goes on from NC_067452.1 coordinate 21,738,738, forward strand.
TACAGCCAATAGGATACCGTTACATGTTTTCGTAATCATCCTTATTTGCATTTAATGCAAGTACAGTGTAATGTCACTAGCACTACAAGTGGGCACATTTATGGCCTTACATGTTCACTAGTAAGCGTCAAAATCATCTTACCAGTGAACTAGTGGGCACATTTATGGCCTTAAATGTTCAGTAGTAAGCGTCAAAATAATCTTATTAGTGAACTAGTGGGCGTTTTGCGGCTTACATGTTCACTAGTAAGCGTCAAAATGACCTTACTAGTGAACTAGTGAGCGTTTTGTGGCTTACATGTTCACTAGTAAGCGTCAAAATGACCTTACTAGTGAACTAGTGAGCGTTTTGTGGCTTACATGTTCACTAGTAAGCGTCAAAATGACCTTACTAGTAAACTAGTGAGCGTTTTGTGGCTTACATGTTCACTAGTAAGCGTCAAAATGATCTTACTAGTGAACTAGTGGGCGTTTTGTGGCTTACATGTTCACTAGTAAGCGTCAAAATGACCTTACTAGTGAACTAGTGGGCGTTTTGTGGCTTACATGTTCACTAGTAAGCGTCAAAATGATCTTACTAGTGAACGAGTGAGCGTTTTGTGGCTGACATGTTCATAAATAAGTGTCAAAATGATCTTACTAGGGAACTAGTGGGCGTTTTGTGGCTTACATGTTCACTAGTAAGCGTCAAAATTACCTTACTAGTGAACTAGTGAGCGTTTTGTGGCTTACAATTTTCACTAGTAAGCGTCAAAATGATCTTACTAGTGAACTATTGGGCGTTTTGTGGCTTACATGTTCACTAGTAAGCCTCAAAATGATCTTACTAGTGAACTAGTAGGCGATGTGTGGCTTACATGTCAACTAGTAAGCCTCAAAATGAACTTACTAGTGAACTAGTGGGCACATTTATGGCCTTACATGTTCACTAGTAAGCGTCAAAATGATCTTACTAGTGAACTAGTGGGCGTTTTGTGGCTTACATGTTCACTAGTAAGCGTCAAAATGACCTTACTAGTGAACTAGTGGGCGTTTTGTGGCTTACATGTTCACTAGTAAGCGTCAAAATGATCTTACTAGTGAACGAGTGAGCGTTTTGTGGCTGACATGTTCATAAATAAGTGTCAAAATGATCTTACTAGGGAACTAGTGGGCGTTTTGTGGCTTACATGTTCACTAGTAAGCGTCAAAATTACCTTACTAGTGAACCAGTGAGCGTTTTGTGGCTTACATGTTCACTAGTAAGCGTCAAAATGACCTTACTAGTGAACTAGTGAGCGTTTTGTGGCTTACAATTTTCACTAGTAAGCGTCAAAATGATCTTACTAGTGAACTAGTGGGCGTTCTGTGGCTTACATGTTCACTAGAAGCCTCAAAATTATCTTACTAGTGAACTAGCGGGCGTTTTGTGGCTTACATGTCAACTAGTAAGCCTCAAAATGATCTTACTAGTGAACTAGTGGGCACATTTATGGCCTTACATGTTCACTAGTAAGCGTCAAAATGACCTTACTAGTGAACTAGTGGGCAATATGGAATAAATACTCAAAGGGCTTGCCAGGCAAGCCCATTGAGTATTTAAAGGGTTCAAAGGGCTTGCCTGGCAAGCCCTTTGAGTATTTATTCATCCGTGATGGTATTGTAGACCAATGAGAGCACGTCCGACAGACACGTGGACTTCGGGCGGCCAATCATGATGCATTTCGAGCCAAGCCCCAACAAAAACGGAGGAGAAAACTTTCAGACGCTTTGAAAGCTTTTGGGGTACATATTACTCTTGTTGTTACACAAAATTTTGTTTTACGATTATTTTAGGCGGTAACGTTATGGTGTAAATGTCAAATACGTGGTCAATTTATCAAGATGAAGCCTGCTTAAAAATTTGCTCCAACAATTTTGGAGATGTGTCTGACTTTGACAGCAATGCCGGCAGTTCAACGCTGACAGTCGCAGTCGGGTGCAGATTTATTTCGGCAGGACTTTCTAAAATCTGCCGTTTGCTCTGACAGTTCTCTGTCTGACAGTCACATTTTGTCTTATTACTCACAAGCTAATTGACATTTAAAAAAAGAGTTAATGTTTGGAACACGATTTTGCTCTTACTGTTTGCTGCCTTAGTTCGTTTGAAATATTCGCTTCCTGCATTACATGAAGTACATTTTTTAATATTCACAAGACTGTAACTGTGCATTATAAATAATGTCACATTTGCACTATGTTTTACTGGATCTACAACTAAACTAGGTCCTCGTTTCTGGGAGAGTCCACAGCACCTCCTGTATCACAACCATTCTGCCGGCACACCTTCAGCAGCACGATGTTTCTAACGGGAGCTGGAGGGTGATCAGCTTCATTGAAGAACAGGAGGAGGAGAGGCACAACGTTTGTCATTTGTGATATGTTTTTAGACTTTTCTCCTAACTAAAAAAACTATGTTTTGTTAATTTCTTGATATAGTTCTTGTATTTAAATATTTTAACAATCAAATATTTTTCAACTGTGTTTTAGATATGAATTGTATGAAATAAATCAGTGAAGCCCCATTCAAATTCTACTCTATCTAATCTGCTCGATCACACTGCTGTCAACCTGCTGTACCTCCAAACTCCTTGGCTTACTCGCAGTTGGAGGGTTCCCCCCGAACGGGGGGACAAATCAAGGAACCAATCCCTGCACCCCGAACGGGGTGCCCTTTCGGACGTTTTTTTTTTTTTTTTTTCGGCTAACCGCCCCCTGAACCTGGCAGGGTGGCGGGCGGACCTTTTGCTCCAGGCGGGGGACATAGAGACAAATCCGGGGCCCACACAGACACTCTCACGCACGCAACAAACACACACACAACAAACTACCTGGACATGCGACATTTGCACACAACAGATTACAAGAAGACAGACATCCTTCAGATGCAACCACCACACACCACACTGGGTACACAAACATTGCACAAACATAAACACTAGACAATACAACATAACATGGAAATGCAGACTACATCCCAAAACACCACCACGAACAACAACACCTCGTAGGACACCAACAGGCAGCAGAGCACAAACAGACCAAAACAACACACTCGCCTCACCAACACTACCCTCAAACGCAACACGGACAGACAACTCCAACAGAGATACAACAAACACAAGACCACCCCCCCAAACCTGGACCTGCAATAGCTGCAATAGAATCATCACACGCAGACAAACCTCACTCAGATGCAACTCAACACACCCACACTGGATACACAGACATTGCTCCGGCATCACCACCCGCCAATACACAAACACGTGGACATGCAGAACACACACGCAAACAACACCCCAACACCACAACCCCCGAACAACCCACAAAGAACAACACCCACCAACAAAAACAACAAACACACACTGACCATACTACAAATAAACATCAACGGCATCCAAAACAAGAAAACAGAACTAGAAGAACTCGCCTCACAACAGCACGCAGACATCATCACCATACAAGAAACCAAACTAGAAAAACAACACAACACACCTCGTCTCACCAACTACACCAGCATTAGGAAAGACAGAGAACACAAGGGAGGAGGAGGACTGCTCACATACATTCACAAATCAGTCACATTCACTCCCATGAACATCCCCAACAACATTAACACCAACACTACAGAAATTCAAACCGTAAAGATTCACATAACCAACCACAAAAGACTACACATATGCAACATGTATATACCCCCCAGAGATACCACCCGACCAGACCACGCCACAGAAGACACAGACATCACCAACACCTTCCAATACATAAACTCGCTGAACAACACCATTCTAACCGCAGACATCAACGCTCACTCAACACAATGGCACTCTCCCTACGACGACCACAGAGGCACCCTCATTGCAGACATACTACAGAACTCCCAACAAATCACTCTAAACGCAAACACACCTACCAGAAAACCTACAAACATCAACCAACAACCAACATCACCGGACATCACAACAGCCAGCAACAGCATCACAAACAGAACAACATGGACCACAATACACGCACTCAGTTCAGACCACCTTCCTATCAAAATCACACACAACACGCGTGCTCCTTTCCGCCTACAACAACACCTTCAAACTTACACAAATTACAGGAAAGCAGACTGGGAAGGATACACCTCTGAAATAGAATCAGCACTGGAGAACTTAACCATACCTGACAACATCCACACAGCCAACACCATGCTCACAAACCTCATACTTACAGCAGACAAACACCACATACCCCACGGAAAAATAAAAAGCAAATCACTTCTCCTACCACAACACATCAGAACACTCATCAGCCAAAGAAACGACATCATACAACAAAACCACCAAGACCCACGCATCACAGACCTAAACAAAGAAATAGACAAACAAATCCAAAAACACAAACAACAGCTATGGAAAGAACACTTAACGGATGCATGGAACCACAGACACAAACAATACATACTCTGGAACACAGTAACAAGACTATCTAACAAAGAACAAAAAGCACCAGAAAACACCACAATACAGTTCGGACAACACACGGCAATATCCAACAAACAGAAAGCACGAGCATTCAACAAACAATTCACCAACATAATACAACACAAAACCAACAGAACATACAGACAACTACAACGCAAAATACGAAAACTCAACACCACGCCCATAACCATCACAGAACAACAAGTCAAACAAGCACTACAACGCTCCAAAAGCAACAACTCCACAGGCCCAGACAACATAAACATCAGACATCTGAAACACCTAGGCCCCAAAGCAATAACACTACTCACACACTTACAACACATCACTCAACACCAACACCATCCCCGCAATATGGAAGACTGCAAAAATAATCCCAATACCAAAACCCAACAAAAACCACGCACTCGGCCCATCTTACAGACCAATAGCACTACTCAGCCCAATAGCCAAAACAATGGAAAAGGTAATACTACCCTTCATTACCAACAACACTCAACTACCCTCTCACCAACACGGCTTCCGAAAACAACACTCCACAACCACAGCACTACACCACATACACAACATCATAGCCACAGGTTTCAATCAACAAAAACCACCACAACGAACAGTTGCCATAGCCCTAGACATGTCCAAAGCCTTTGACACGGTAAACCTACACACACTCACAAACAAACTCAACAACACTAACACCCCAAACATCATCATCAAATACATCTTCAACTACATAAGGGGACGCAGACAATACACTCAATACCGGGGGGAAACATCAGAACATAGAAACATGAAAACGGGGGTACCACAGGGGGGAGTACTTTCACCAACACTATTCAACATATACATGGCAGACTTACCACAACCACCTCCAAATGTACACACAGTTACATATGCAGACGACATCACCATTCTATCCACACATGTCAAACCACAACAGGCACAACAACAAGTACAAAAATATCTCCACGACATATACAACTGGACAAAACAGAACCAACTCACACTCAACGCAGACAAAACCACCACCACTCTGTTCACACCGGATCCGGCAGAATACAGCAACAGGCTCACTTTACAAATAGATAACACCACCCTACCCACAGTCCGCGAACCCAAAATACTGGGATTAACATGGGACCCCAAACTCACCTTCTCAAAACACACACAACACACTCTAACCCGCGCCAAGCAATCAAACAAAATACTTAAAGCCTTAACAACCACTCACTGGGGAAAATCCAAAGAAACTATACTCACCACATACAAAGCAACCACACTCACACGCCTCGAATACGCAAACACTATATGGTCACCAACACTATCGGACACAAACAAGACAAAACTCCAGACCACACAGAACACCGCACTCAGAATAGCAACAGGATGCACACAAGACACAAACATACAACACTTGCATGAGGAAACAAAAACTCTCCCACTGAACACCCATCTAAAACTACACGCATCGCAAATCAGACAAAAAGCCCAACACCCAACCCACCCACTACACCCACTCACTCAACAATCACCACCACCCAGACAAAAGAAACAAACAATCTTCCACAACAACAACTACACACACAACAAAGACACAGCACCACAGGACACCAACAACGACACCATAAAACAGAACATGAAAGACATACACACCCACTTTGTACAAACACACTTGGACACCAGACAACACAACAAAGTAATACATGCACCAGCACCAGAAATAGACCCATCAGAGCAAGACCTACCACACAGAACCAGACAACTCCTAGCACAACTCCGAACCAACAAATCACCAGCCCTCCACTCCTACCTACACAACATTACACCGGACACACACCCAACACCACTCTGTGCGCTATGCGGCACGCAAGTGCACGACACACAACACCTGTTCACCTGCACAAACATACCCACCACACTGACTCCGGAGGACCTCTGGCGAAACCCAAGCGGAGTGGCGGCCCTGCTCGCCCGCTGGGCGGCGGAGGGGGGTCTGGGGATCCGGGAGACGGAGTGAGGGCCCGGTCCCCCAATGTCGGGGCACGGGTGGGGTCGACAACAACAACAACAACATAAAAAAAGACTTCCCCTTTAAATATTCCTGCTGCATAATATATCTCCTTTCCTTTCGTAAAGGATGGTCAGAACCTTTCCTAAGCATTATTAAAATTTAGACGATCTTTGCTCCAGGTGCTACCGGCTCATCTCACTCGGTTAGGATAGGAAAGGAAAGTTCCTATGCCAAAATGATAATCCAAAAAGGGCCCCTGTTGGTGGATAATCAGGCCATGGGAGGTGTGAGTAAATTGTGAGGGGGTGTTGGCTGGAGCTAGAAATAATTTTGGTGTCTTGTCCCTGCAGTAGGTTCATTAAAAGAGCAACCAGTGTTTTCACCACCATGGTCGGATCTTACTCTGGAGGGTAACCCATACAGGCAGGTGGCTTGGACAAAATATTTCAACACTGTCAAAGCTGTGTTGTCTGTGCTCCAGTTGAAGGTACGTTATTAGCCTGGAATTCCCATCAATGCCGGCATGTGTCACAAACACCCACCTGTAAAACAAACATGAAAAGAATAATGATTAAATACAAGAAAACAATCAAGTTTCATATCTTGTTTGAAATATCATCTCGGTAGAGAAGGTATTGCTGTGCACTTAAGACTACATGGAGGCAATTTGGAGTTTGTGTAACTTGGATATACAAATGATAAAATTCAATTTAATCTGTGCTGTCCATACAATATGGCTTTCTAATGCTCCCACGAGTACAAATATAAGATGATCCCTTATTACCGAATGAGACGCATATGCCCATCTATGTGCCATAAACTATTGGGGAATGGCACATAGTATGTTCTTCTAGCCACAGTCTGGCTCCATCTCTGGGCTGCAGCAGCTGGCTCAATACGGTTGAGGATTTCTCGAACTCTTTTTCTTTGTACTACAATACCATCAGCACGCAGGTATGCCCTCATCATCTGCAACAGGTTCATAAAACAACACAATAAAGAAAGTACACTTTCACAATGAATATAATGATATATACATGAAGGGACAAGAGTATGTAGCAGAACACTTGCTTCCGAGCCTGATCTGGGAAATTGGCTGTGCAATCTTCTGACATGCTCTTCCAGGTCAACATCATGAATGGGAGTAAATCTATTTCTGGCTGAAATCTGAAAAAACTTCATTTTTTTATGCAGGTATGAAGAGGAACAACACAACATCTCAGTGATGGCTCTCACTGTAAAGCCCTGAGTGGGGAGCAGTTCAATTTGATCACTTGTAATGTCAAGTGCTGGTCTTCCTCGTCTACCTAAAGTATGGAAATAAAAGGATTAAGGAATTCAAGCAAACGAATCACTACGTGTTTTTTATATACTGTATACAGTACAGGCATATAGACACAGATGTACATAAAAGTATATGCAGCTTCAAAACCACGAGCAGCTATTTTCTCTAACCATTTTACTCAAGAAAAAAATAATTCAAACTTATAATTGAATAACTAAAAGATCACTAGTTATTGCTTAAAAGTGTACAGCCATCGCGTTACTTAATAGTCTACTGATTTGCAGGAAAACCACTGGTATAAAACGACGTTTGACAGGGTGATAGAAGGTAAGTCACAGCAAGTCGTCAGTAAAACCCGTGTGTAGTTCGAATAAAAATACATACGAAAAACCAATGACAAAAAATGGTAGCCATTTTACCTGTGTGCAAACGATGTGCCACATGGGAACAAACACGTCCACCATTAGGAGTGGGTCCCGCAATGATGACAGATCGGAGATCTATTGGACTTTGAATCAAACTTTGAATAGTATCAGCGCTAAACTGGTCACTAACTCTTCTTAAATTAGCAATTGAAATGTTTATCGCGCGTGCTTCACTTTCACCGGCAGACCCTTGATGACAGGCACTCTCTATTGCCCTGCACCTTCGCCGAATACGTCTCAGGACACTGTCCGCCATTGTTGTTTTAAAAAACTAAGTGGGCACAGAATTTCCAAAATCATGAGCCCTGACTGGTGGGATGACACTATTTTGAAACGTACAGCCAATAGGATACCGTTACATGTTTTCGTAATCATCCTTATTTGCATTTAATGCAAGTACAGTGTAATGTCACTAGCACTACAAGTGGGCACATTTATGGCCTTACATGTTCACTAGTAAGCGTCAAAATGACCTTACTAGTGAACTAGTGAGAGTTTTGTGGCTTACATGTTCACTAGTAAGCGTCAAAATGACCTTACTAGTAAACTTGTGAGCGTTTTGTGGCTTACATGTTCACTAGTAAGCGTCAAAATGATCTTACTAGTGAACTATTGGGCGTTTTGTGGCTTACATGTTCACTAGTAAGCCTCAAAATGATCTTACTAGTGAACTAGTAGGCGATGTGTGGCTTACATGTCAACTAGTAAGCCTCAAAATGAACTTACTAGTGAACTAGTGGGCACATTTATGGCCTTACATGTTCACTAGTAAGCGTCAAAATGATCTTACTAGTGAACTAGTGGGCACATTTATGGCCTTAAATGTTCAGTAGTAAGCGTCAAAATAATCTTATTAGTGAACTAGTGGGCGTTTTGCGGCTTACATGTTCACTAGTAAGCGTCAAAATGACCTTACTAGTGAACTAGTGAGCGTTTTGTGGCTTACATGTTCACTAGTAAGCGTCAAAATGACCTTACTAGTAAACTAGTGAGCGTTTTGTGGCTTACATGTTCACTAGTAAGCGTCAAAATGATCTTACTAGTGAACTATTGGGCGTTTTGTGGCTTACATGTTCACTAGTAAGCCTCAAAATGATCTTACTAGTGAACTAGTAGGCGATGTGTGGCTTACATGTCAACTAGTAAGCCTCAAAATGAACTTACTAGTGAACTAGTGGGCACATTTATGGCCTTACATATTCACTAGTAAGCGTCAAAATGATCTTACTAGTGAACTAGTGGGCGTTTTGTGGCTTACATGTTCACTAGTAAGCGTCAAAATTACCTTACTAGTGAACTAGTGGGCGTTTTGTGGCTTACATGTTCACTAGTAAGCGTCAAAATGATCTTACTAGTGAACGAGTGAGCGTTTTGTGGCTGACATGTTCATAAATAAGTGTCAAAATGATCTTACTAGGGAACTAGTGGGCGTTTTGTGGCTTACATGTTCACTAGTAAGCGTCAAAATTACCTTACTAGTGAACCAGTGAGCGTTTTGTGGCTTACATGTTCACTAGTAAGCGTCAAAATGACCTTACTAGTGAACTAGTGAGCGTTTTGTGGCTTACATGTTCACTAGTAAGCGTCAAAATGATCTTACTAGTGAACTATTGGGCGTTTTGTGGCTTACATGTTCACTAGTAAGCCTCAAAATGATCTTACTAGTGAACTAGTAGGCGATGTGTGGCTTACATGTCAACTAGTAAGCCTCAAAATGAACTTACTAGTGAACTAGTGGGCACATTTATGGCCTTACATGTTCACTAGTAAGCGTCAAAATGACCTTACTAGTGAACTAGTGAGAGTTTTGTGGCTTACATGTTCACTAGTAAGCGTCAAAATGACCTTACTAGTAAACTTGTGAGCGTTTTGTGGCTTACATGTTCACTAGTAAGCGTCAAAATGATCTTACTAGTGAACTATTGGGCGTTTTGTGGCTTACATGTTCACTAGTAAGCCTCAAAATGATCTTACTAGAGAACTAGTAAGCGATGTGTGGCTTACATGTCAACTAGTAAGCCTCAAAATGAACTTACTAGTGAACTAGTGGGCACATTTATGGCCTTACATGTTCACTAGTAAGCGTCAAAATGATCTTACTAGTGAACTAGTGGGCACATTTATGGCCTTAAATGTTCAGTAGTAAGCGTCAAAATAATCTTATTAGTGAACTAGTGGGCGTTTTGCGGCTTACATGTTCACTAGTAAGCGTCAAAATGACCTTACTAGTGAACTAGTGAGCGTTTTGTGGCTTACATGTTCACTAGTAAGCGTCAAAATGACCTTACTAGTAAACTAGTGAGCGTTTTGTGGCTTACATGTTCACTAGTAAGCGTCAAAATGATCTTACTAGTGAACTATTGGGCGTTTTGTGGCTTACATGTTCACTAGTAAGCCTCAAAATGATCTTACTAGTGAACTAGTAGGCGATGTGTGGCTTACATGTCAACTAGTAAGCCTCAAAATGAACTTACTAGTGAACTAGTGGGCACATTTATGGCCTTACATATTCACTAGTAAGCGTCAAAATGATCTTACTAGTGAACTAGTGGGCGTTTTGTGGCTTACATGTTCACTAGTAAGCGTCAAAATTACCTTACTAGTGAACTAGTGGGCGTTTTGTGGCTTACATGTTCACTAGTAAGCGTCAAAATGATCTTACTAGTGAACGAGTGAGCGTTTTGTGGCTGACATGTTCATAAATAAGTGTCAAAATGATCTTACTAGGGAACTAGTGGGCGTTTTGTGGCTTACATGTTCACTAGTAAGCGTCAAAATTACCTTACTAGTGAACCAGTGAGCGTTTTGTGGCTTACATGTTCACTAGTAAGCGTCAAAATGACCTTACTAGTGAACTAGTGAGCGTTTTGTGGCTTACATGTTCACTAGTAAGCGTCAAAATGATCTTACTAGTGAACTAGTGGGCGTTCTGTGGCTTACATGTTCACTAGAAGCCTCAAAATTATCTTACTAGTGAACTAGCGGGCGTTTTGTGGCTTACATGTCAACTAGTAAGCCTCAAAATGATCTTACTAGTGAACTAGTGGGCACATTTATGGCCTTACATGTTCACTAGTAAGCGTCAAAATGACCTTACTAGTGAACTAGTGGGCAATATGGAATAAATACTCAAAGGGCTTGCCAGGCAAGCCCATTGAGTATTTAAAGGGTTCAAAGGGCTTGCCTGGCAAGCCCTTTGAGTATTTATTCATCCGTGATGGTATTGTAGACCAATGAGAGCACGTCCGACAGACACGTGGACTTCGGGCGGCCAATCATGATGCATTTCGAGCCAAGCCCCAACAAAAACGGAGGAGAAAACTTTCAGACGCTTTGAAAGCTTTTGGGGTACATATTACTCTTGTTGTTACACAAAATTTTGTTTTACGATTATTTTAGGCGGTAACGTTATGGTGTAAATGTCAAATACGTGGTCAATTTATCAAGATGAAGCCTGCTTAAAAATTTGCTCCAACAATTTTGGAGATGTGTCTGACTTTGACAGCAATGGCGGCAGTTCAACGCTGACAGTCGCAGTCGGGTGCAGATTTATTTCGGCAGGACTTTCTAAAATCTGCCGTTTGCTCTGACAGTTCTCTGTCTGACAGTCACATTTTGTCTTATTACTCACAAGCTAATTGACATTTAAAAAAAGAGTTAATGTTTGGAACACGATTTTGCTCTTACTGTTTGCTGCCTTAGTTCGTTTGAAATATTCGCTTCCTGCATTACATGAAGTACATTTTTTAATATTCACAAGACTGTAACTGTGCATTATAAATAATGTCACATTTGCACTATGTTTTACTGGATCTACAACTAAACTAGGTCCTCGTTTCTGGGAGAGTCCACAGCACCTCCTGTATCACAACCATTCTGCCGGCACACCTTCAGCAGCACGATGTTTCTAACGGGAGCTGGAGGGTGATCAGCTTCATTGAAGAACAGGAGGAGGAGAGGCACAACGTTTGTCATTTGTGATATGTTTTTAGACTTTTCTCCTAACTAAAAAAACTATGTTTTGTTAATTTCTTGATATAGTTCTTGTATTTAAATATTTTAACAATCAAATATTTTTCAACTGTGTTTTAGATATGAATTGTATGAAATAAATCAGTGAAGCCCCATTCAAATTCTACTCTATCTAATCTGCTCGATCACACTGCTGTCAACCTGCTGTACCTCCAAACTCCTTGGCTTACTCGCAGTTGGAGGGTTCCCCCCGAATGGGGGGACAAATCAAGGAACCAATCCCTGCACCCCGAACGGGGTGCCCTTACGGCCGTTTTTTTTTTTTTTCGGCTAACCGCCCCCTGAACCTGGCAGGGTGGCGGGTGGACCTTTTGCTCCAGGCGGGGGACATAGAGACAAATCCGGGGCCCACACAGACACTCTCACGCACGCAACAAACACACACACAACAAACTACCTGGACATGCGACATTTGCACACAACAGATTACAAGAAGACAGACATCCTTCAGATGCAACCACCACACACCACACTGGGTACACAAACATTGCACAAACATAAACACTAGACAATACAACATAACATGGAAATGCAGACTACATCCCAAAACACCACCACGAACAACAACACCTCGTAGGACACCAACAGGCAGCAGAGCACAAACAGACCAAAACAACACACTCGCCTCACCAACACTACCCTCAAACGCAACACGGACAGACAACTCCAACAGAGATACAACAAACACAAGACCACCCCCCCCCCCAAACCTGGACCTGCAATAGCTGCAATAGAATCATCACACGCAGACAAACCTCACTCAGATGCAACTCAACACACCCACACTGGATACACAGACATTGCTCCGGCATCACCACCCGCCAATACACAAACACGTGGACATGCAGAACACACACGCAAACAACAAACACCCCAACACCACAACCCCCGAACAACCCACAAAGAACAACACCCACCAACAAAAACAACAAACACACACTGACCATACTACAAATAAACATCAACGGCATCCAAAACAAGAAAACAGAACTAGAAGAACTCGCCTCACAACAGCACGCAGACATCATCACCATACAAGAAACCAAACTAGAAAAACAACACAACACACCTCGTCTCACCAACTACACCAGCATTAGGAAAGACAGAGAACACAAGGGAGGAGGAGGACTGCTCACATACATTCACAAATCAGTCACATTCACTCCCATGAACATCCCCAACAACATTAACACCAACACTACAGAAATTCAAACCGTAAAGATTCACATAACCAACCACAAAAGACTACACATATGCAACATGTATATACCCCCCAGAGATACCACCCGACCAGACCACGCCACAGAAGACACAGACATCACCAACACCTTCCAATACATAAACTCGCTGAACAACACCATTCTAACCGCAGACATCAACGCTCACTCAACACAATGGCACTCTCCCTACGACGACCACAGAGGCACCCTCATTGCAGACATACTACAGAACTCCCAACAAATCACTCTAAACGCAAACACACCTACCAGAAAACCTACAAACATCAACCAACAACCAACATCACCGGACATCACAACAGCCAGCAACAGCATCACAAACAGAACAACATGGACCACAATACACGCACTCAGTTCAGACCACCTTCCTATCAAAATCACACACAACACGCGTGCTCCTTTCCGCCTACAACAACACCTTCAAACTTACACAAATTACAGGAAAGCAGACTGGGAAGGATACACCTCTGAAATAGAATCAGCACTGGAGAACTTAACCATACCTGACAACATCCACACAGCCAACACCATGCTCACAAACCTCATACTTACAGCAGACAAACACCACATACCCCACGGAAAAATAAAAAGCAAATCACTTCTCCTACCACAACACATCAGAACACTCATCAGCCAAAGAAACGACATCATACAACAAAACCACCAAGACCCACGCATCACAGACCTAAACAAAGAAATAGACAAACAAATCCAAAAACACAAACAAGAGCTATGGAAAGAACACTTAACGGATGCATGGAACCACAGACACAAACAATACATACTCTGGAACACAGTAACAAGACTATCTAACAAAGAACAAAAAGCACCAGAAAACACCACAATACAGTTCGGACAACACACGGCAATATCCAACAAACAGAAAGCACGAGCATTCAACAAACAATTCACCAACATAATACAACACAAAACCAACAGAACATACAGACAACTACAACGCAAAATACGAAAACTCAACACCACCCCCATAACCATCACAGAACAACAAGTCAAACAAGCACTACAACGCTCCAAAAGCAACAACTCCACAGGCCCAGACAACATAAACATCAGACATCTGAAACACCTAGGCCCCAAAGCAATAACACTACTCACACACACTTACAACACATCACTCAACACCAACACCATCCCCGCAATATGGAAGACTGCAAAAATAATCCCAATACCAAAACCCAACAAAAACCACGCACTCGGCCCATCTTACAGACCAATAGCACTACTCAGCCCAATAGCCAAAACAATGGAAAAGGTAATACTACCCTTCATTACCAACAACACTCAACTACCCTCTCACCAACACGGCTTCCGAAAACAACACTCCACAACCACAGCACTACACCACATACACAACATCATAGCCACAGGTTTCAATCAACAAAAACCACCACAACGAACAGTTGCCATAGCCCTAGACATGTCCAAAGCCTTTGACACGGTAAACCTACACACACTCACAAACAAACTCAACAACACTAACACCCCAAACATCATCATCAAATACATCTTCAACTACATAAGGGGACGCAGACAATACACTCAATACCGGGGGGAAACATCAGAACATAGAAACACGAAAACGGGGGTACCACAGGGGGGAGTACTTTCACCAACACTATTCAACATATACATGGCAGACTTACCACAACCACCTCCAAATGTACACACAGTTACATATGCAGACGACATCACCATTCTATCCACACATGTCAAACCACAACAGGCACAACAACAAGTACAAAAATATCTCCACGACATATACAACTGGACAAAACGGAACCAACTCACACTCAACGCAGACAAAACCACCACCACTCTGTTCACACCGGATCCGGCAGAATACAGCAACAGGCTCACTTTACAAATAGATAACACCACCCTACCCACAGTCCGCGAACCCAAAATACTGGGATTAACATGGGACCCCAAACTCACCTTCTCAAAACACACACAACACACTCTAACCCGCGCCAAGCAATCAAACAAAATACTTAAAGCCTTAACAACCACTCACTGGGGAAAATCCAAAGAAACTATACTCACCACATACAAAGCAACCACACTCACAGGCCTCGAATACGCAAACACTATATGGTCACCAACACTATCGGACACAAACAAGACAAAACTCCAGACCACACAGAACACAGCACTCAGAATAGCAACAGGATGCACACAAGACACAAACATACAACACTTGCATGAGGAAACAAAAACTCTCCCACTGAACACCCATCTAAAACTACACGCATCGCAAATCAGACAAAAAGCCCAACACCCAACCCACCCACTACACCCACTCACTCAACAACCACCACCACCCAGACAAAAGAAACAAACAATCTTCCACAACAACAACTACACACACAACAA
Source organism: Hippocampus zosterae (assembly GCF_025434085.1). Lineage (NCBI taxonomy): Eukaryota > Metazoa > Chordata > Actinopteri > Syngnathiformes > Syngnathidae > Hippocampus > Hippocampus zosterae. The sequence continues at coordinate 21,754,607 of NC_067452.1, forward strand.
AGACACAGCACCACAGGACACCAACAACGACACCATAAAACAGAACATGAAAGACATACACACCCACTTTGTACAAACACACTTGGACACCAGACAACACAACAAAGTAATACATGCACCAGCACCAGAAATAGACCCATCAGAGCAAGACCTACCACACAGAACCAGACAACTCCTAGCACAACTCCGAACCAACAAATCACCAGCCCTCCACTCCTACCTACACAACATTACACCGGACACACACCCAACACCACTCTGTGCGCTATGCGGCACGCAAGTGCACGACACACAACACCTGTTCACCTGCACAAACATACCCACCACACTGACTCCGGAGGACCTCTGGCGAAACCCAAGCGGAGTGGCGGCCCTGCTCGCCCGCTGGGCGGCGGAGGGGGGTCTGGGGATCCGGGAGACGGAGTGAGGGCCCGGTCCCCCAATGTCGGGGCACGGGTGGGGTCGACAACAACAACAACAACAACATAAAAAAAGACTTCCCCTTTAAATATTCCTGCTGCATAATATATCTCCTTTCCTTTCGTAAAGGATGGTCAGAACCTTTCCTAAGCATTATTAAAATTTAGACGATCTTTGCTCCAGGTGCTACCGGCTCATCTCACTCGGTTAGGATAGGAAAGGAAAGTTCCTATGCCAAAATGATAATCCAAAAAGGGCCCCTGTTGGTGGATAATCAGGCCATGGGAGGTGTGAGTAAATTGTGAGGGGGTGTTGGCTGGAGCTAGAAATAATTTTGGTGTCTTGTCCCTGCAGTAGGTTCATTAAAAGAGCAACCAGTGTTTTCACCACCATGGTCGGATCTTACTCTGGAGGGTAACCCATACAGGCAGGTGGCTTGGACAAAATATTTCAACACTGTCAAAGCTGTGTTGTCTGTGCTCCAGTTGAAGGTACGTTATTAGCCTGGAATTCCCATCAATGCCGGCATGTGTCACAAACACCCACCTGTAAAACAAACATGAAAAGAATAATGATTAAATACAAGAAAACAATCAAGTTTCATATCTTGTTTGAAATATCATCTCGGTAGAGAAGGTATTGCTGTGCACTTAAGACTACATGGAGGCAATTTGGAGTTTGTGTAACTTGGATATACAAATGATAAAATTCAATTTAATCTGTGCTGTCCATACAATATGGCTTTCTAATGCTCCCACGAGTACAAATATAAGATGATCCCTTATTACCGAATGAGACGCATATGCCCATCTATGTGCCATAAACTATTGGGGAATGGCACATAGTATGTTCTTCTAGCCACAGTCTGGCTCCATCTCTGGGCTGCAGCAGCTGGCTCAATACGGTTGAGGATTTCTCGAACTCTTTTTCTTTGTACTACAATACCATCAGCACGCAGGTATGCCCTCATCATCTGCAACAGGTTCATAAAACAACACAATAAAGAAAGTACACTTTCACAATGAATATAATGATATATACATGAAGGGACAAGAGTATGTAGCAGAACACTTGCTTCCGAGCCTGATCTGGGAAATTGGCTGTGCAATCTTCTGACATGCTCTTCCAGGTCAACATCATGAATGGGAGTAAATCTATTTCTGGCTGAAATCTGAAAAAACTTCATTTTTTTATGCAGGTATGAAGAGGAACAACACAACATCTCAGTGATGGCTCTCACTGTAAAGCCCTGAGTGGGGAGCAGTTCAATTTGATCACTTGTAATGTCAAGTGCTGGTCTTCCTCGTCTACCTAAAGTATGGAAATAAAAGGATTAAGGAATTCAAGCAAACGAATCACTACGTGTTTTTTATATACTGTATACAGTACAGGCATATAGACACAGATGTACATAAAAGTATATGCAGCTTCAAAACCACGAGCAGCTATTTTCTCTAACCATTTTACTCAAGAAAAAAATAATTCAAACTTATAATTGAATAACTAAAAGATCACTAGTTATTGCTTAAAAGTGTACAGCCATCGCGTTACTTAATAGTCTACTGATTTGCAGGAAAACCACTGGTATAAAACGACGTTTGACAGGGTGATAGAAGGTAAGTCACAGCAAGTCGTCAGTAAAACCCGTGTGTCGTTCGAATAAAAATACATACGAAAAACCAATGACAAAAAATGGTAGCCATTTTACCTGTGTGCAAACGATGTGCCACATGGGAACAAACACGTCCACCATTAGGAGTGGGTCCCGCAATGATGACAGATCGGAGATCTATTGGACTTTGAATCAAACTTTGAATAGTATCAGCGCTAAACTGGTCACTAACTCTTCTTAAATTAGCAATTGAAATGTTTATCGCGCGTGCTTCACTTTCACCGGCAGACCCTTGATGACAGGCACTCTCTATTGCCCTGCACCTTCGCCGAATACGTCTCAGGACACTGTCCGCCATTGTTGTTTTAAAAAACTAAGTGGGCACAGAATTTCCAAAATCATGAGCCCTGACTGGTGGGATGACACTATTTTGAAACGTACAGCCAATAGGATACCGTTACATGTTTTCGTAATCATCCTTATTTGCATTTAATGCAAGTACAGTGTAATGTCACTAGCACTACAAGTGGGCACATTTATGGCCTTACATGTTCACTAGTAAGCGTCAAAATGACCTTACTAGTGAACTAGTGAGAGTTTTGTGGCTTACATGTTCACTAGTAAGCGTCAAAATGACCTTACTAGTAAACTTGTGAGCGTTTTGTGGCTTACATGTTCACTAGTAAGCGTCAAAATGATCTTACTAGTGAACTATTGGGCGTTTTGTGGCTTACATGTTCACTAGTAAGCCTCAAAATGATCTTACTAGTGAACTAGTAGGCGATGTGTGGCTTACATGTCAACTAGTAAGCCTCAAAATGAACTTACTAGTGAACTAGTGGGCACATTTATGGCCTTACATGTTCACTAGTAAGCGTCAAAATGATCTTACTAGTGAACTAGTGGGCACATTTATGGCCTTAAATGTTCAGTAGTAAGCGTCAAAATAATCTTATTAGTGAACTAGTGGGCGTTTTGCGGCTTACATGTTCACTAGTAAGCGTCAAAATGACCTTACTAGTGAACTAGTGAGCGTTTTGTGGCTTACATGTTCACTAGTAAGCGTCAAAATGACCTTACTAGTAAACTAGTGAGCGTTTTGTGACTTACATGTTCACTAGTAAGCGTCAAAATGATCTTACTAGTGAACTAGTGGGCACATTTATGGCCTTACATGTTCACTAGTAAGCGTCAAAATGATCTTACTAGTGAACTAGTGGGCGTTTTGTGGCTTACATGTTCACTAGTAAGCGTCAAAATTACCTTACTAGTGAACTAGTGGGCGTTTTGTGGCTTACATGTTCACTAGTAAGCGTCAAAATGATCTTACTAGTGAACGAGTGAGCGTTTTGTGGCTGACATGTTCATAAATAAGTGTCAAAATGATCTTACTAGGGAACTAGTGGGCGTTTTGTGGCTTACATGTTCACTAGTAAGCGTCAAAATTACCTTACTAGTGAACCAGTGAGCATTTTGTGGCTTACATGTTCACTAGTAAGCGTCAAAATGACCTTACTAGTGAACTAGTGAGCGTTTTGTGGCTTACATGTTCACTAGTAAGCGTCAAAATGATCTTACTAGTGAACTAGTGGGCGTTCTGTGGCTTACATGTTCACTAGAAGCCTCAAAATTATCTTACTAGTGAACTAGCGGGCGTTTTGTGGCTTACATGTCAACTAGTAAGCCTCAAAATGATCTTACTAGTGAACTAGTGGGCACATTTATGGCCTTACATGTTCACTAGTAAGCGTCAAAATGACCTTACTAGTGAACTAGTGGGCAATATGGAATAAATACTCAAAGGGCTTGCCAGGCAAGCCCTTTGAGTATTTATTCATCCGTGATGGTATTGTAGACCAATGAGAGCACGTCCGACAGACACGTGGACTTCGGGCGGCCAATCATGATGCATTTCGAGCCAAGCCCCAACAAAAACGGAGGAGAAAACTTTCAGACGCTTTGAAAGCTTTTGGGGTACATATTACTCTTGTTGTTACACAAAATTTTGTTTTACGATTATTTTAGGCGGTAACGTTATGGTGTAAATGTCAAATACGTGGTCAATTTATCAAGATGAAGCCTGCTTAAAAATTTGCTCCAACAATTTTGGAGATGTGTCTGACTTTGACAGCAATGGCGGCAGTTCAACGCTGACAGTCGCAGTCGGGTGCAGATTTATTTCGGCAGGACTTTCTAAAATCTGCCGTTTGCTCTGACAGTTCTCTGTCTGACAGTCACATTTTGTCTTATTACTCACAAGCTAATTGACATTTAAAAAAAGAGTTAATGTTTGGAACACGATTTTGCTCTTACTGTTTGCTGCCTTAGTTCGTTTGAAATATTCGCTTCCTGCATTACATGAAGTACATTTTTTAATATTCACAAGACTGTAACTGTGCATTATAAATAATGTCACATTTGCACTATGTTTTACTGGATCTACAACTAAACTAGGTCCTCGTTTCTGGGAGAGTCCACAGCACCTCCTGTATCACAACCATTCTGCCGGCACACCTTCAGCAGCACGATGTTTCTAACGGGAGCTGGAGGGTGATCAGCTTCATTGAAGAACAGGAGGAGGAGAGGCACAACGTTTGTCATTTGTGATATGTTTTTAGACTTTTCTCCTAACTAAAAAAACTATGTTTTGTTAATTTCTTGATATAGTTCTTGTATTTAAATATTTTAACAATCAAATATTTTTCAACTGTGTTTTAGATATGAATTGTATGAAATAAATCAGTGAAGCCCCATTCAAATTCTACTCTATCTAATCTGCTCGATCACACTGCTGTCAACCTGCTGTACCTCCAAACTCCTTGGCTTACTCGCAGTTGGAGGGTTCCCCCCGAACGGGGGGACAAATCAAGGAACCAATCCCTGCACCCCGAACGGGGTGCCCTTACGGCCGTTTTTTTTTTTTTTCGGCTAACCGCCCCCTGAACCTGGCAGGGTGGCGGGCGGACCTTTTGCTCCAGGCGGGGGACATAGAGACAAATCCGGGGCCCACACAGACACTCTCACGCACGCAACAAACACACACACAACAAACTACCTGGACATGCGACATTTGCACACAACAGATTACAAGAAGACAGACATCCTTCAGATGCAACCACCACACACCACACTGGGTACACAAACATTGCACAAACATAAACACTAGACAATACAACATAACATGGAAATGCAGACTACATCCCAAAACACCACCACGAACAACAACACCTCGTAGGACACCAACAGGCAGCAGAGCACAAACAGACCAAAACAACACACTCGCCTCACCAACACTACCCTCAAACGCAACACGGACAGACAACTCCAACAGAGATACAACAAACACAAGACCACCCCCCCCCCCCCCAAACCTGGACCTGCAATAGCTGCAATCGAATCATCACACGCAGACAAACCTCACTCAGATGCAACTCAACACACCCACACTGGATACACAGACATTGCTCCGGCATCACCACCCGCCAATACACAAACACGTGGACATGCAGAACACACACGCAAACAACAAACACCCCAACACCACAACCCCCGAACAACCCACAAAGAACAACACCCACCAACAAAAACAACAAACACACACTGACCATACTACAAATAAACATCAACGGCATCCAAAACAAGAAAACAGAACTAGAAGAACTCGCCTCACAACAGCACGCAGACATCATCACCATACAAGAAACCAAACTAGAAAAACAACACAACACACCTCGTCTCACCAACTACACCAGCATTAGGAAAGACAGAGAACACAAGGGAGGAGGAGGACTGCTCACATACATTCACAAATCAGTCACATTCACTCCCATGAACATCCCCAACAACATTAACACCAACACTACAGAAATTCAAACCGTAAAGATTCACATAACCAACCACAAAAGACTACACATATGCAACATGTATATACCCCCCAGAGATACCACCCGACCAGACCACGCCACAGAAGACACAGACATCACCAACACCTTCCAATACATAAACTCGCTGAACAACACCATTCTAACCGCAGACATCAACGCTCACTCAACACAATGGCACTCTCCCTACGACGACCACAGAGGCACCCTCATTGCAGACATACTACAGAACTCCCAACAAATCACTCTAAATGCAAACACACCTACCAGAAAACCTACAAACATCAACCAACAACCAACATCACCGGACATCACAACAGCCAGCAACAGCATCACAAACAGAACAACATGGACCACAATACACGCACTCAGTTCAGACCACCTTCCTATCAAAATCACACACAACACGCGTGCTCCTTTCCGCCTACAACAACACCTTCAAACTTACACAAATTACAGGAAAGCAGACTGAGAAGGATACACCTCTGAAATAGAATCAGCACTGGAGAACATAACCATACCTGACAACATCCACACAGCCAACACCATGCTCACAAACCTCATACTTACAGCAGACAAACCCCACATACCCCACGGAAAAATAAAAAGCAAATCACTTCTCCTACCACAACACATCAGAACACTCATCAGCCAAAGAAACGACATCAGACAACAAAACCACCAAGACCCACGCATCACAGACCTAAACAAAGAAATAGACACACAAATCCAAAAACACAAACAAGAGCTATGGAAAGAACACTTAACGGATGCATGGAACCACAGACACAAACAACACATACTCTGGAACACAGTAACAAGACTATCAAACAAAGAACAAAAAGCACCAGAAAACACCACAATACAGTTCGGACAACACACGGCAATATCCAACAAACAGAAAGCACGAGCATTCAACAAACAATTCACCAACATAATACAACACAAAACCAACAGAACATACAGACAACTACAACGCAAAATACGAAAACTCAACACCACGCCCATAACCATCACAGAACAACAAGTCAAACAAGCACTACAACGCTCCAAAAGCAACAACTCCACAGGCCCAGACAACATAAACATCAGACATCTGAAACACCTAGGCCCCAAAGCAATAACACTACTCACACACACTTACAACACATCACTCAACACCAACACCATCCCCGCAATATGGAAGACTGCAAAAATAATCCCAATACCAAAACCCAACAAAAACCACGCACTCGGCCCATCTTACAGACCAATAGCACTACTCAGCCCAATAGCCAAAACAATGGAAAAGGTAATACTACCCTTCATTACCAACAACACTCAACTACCCTCTCACCAACACGGCTTCCGAAAACAACACTCCACAACCACAGCACTACACCACATACACAACATCATAGCCACAGGTTTCAATCAACAAAAACCACCACAACGAACAGTTGCCATAGCCCTAGACATGTCCAAAGCCTTTGACACGGTAAACCTACACACACTCACAAACAAACTCAACAACACTAACACCCCAAACATCATCATCAAATACATCTTCAACTACATAAGGGGACGCAGACAATACACTCAATACCGGGGGGAAACATCAGAACACAGAAACACGAAAACGGGGGTACCACAGGGGGGAGTACTTTCACCAACACTATTCAACATATACATGGCAGACTTACCACAACCACCTCCAAATGTACACACAGTTACATATGCAAAAGACATCACCATTCTATCCACACATGTCAAACCACAACAGGCACAACAACAAGTACAAAAATATCTCCACGACATATACAACTGGACAAAACAGAACCAACTCACACTCAACGCAGACAAAACCACCACCACTCTGTTCACACCGGATCCGGCAGAATACAGCAACAGACTCACTTTACAAATAGATAACACCACCCTACCCACAGTCCGCGAACGCAAAATACTGGGATTAACATGGGACCCCAAACTCACCTTCTCAAAACACACACAACACACTCTAACCCGCGCCAAGCAATCAAACAAAATACTTAAAGCCTTAACAACCACTCACTGGGGAAAATCCAAAGAAACTATACTCACCACATACAAAGCAACCACACTCACACGCCTCGAATACGCAAACACTATATGGTCACCAACACTATCGGACACAAACGAGACAAAACTCCAGACCACACAGAACACCGCACTCAGAATAGCAACAGGATGCACACAAGACACAAACATACAACACTTGCATGAGGAAACAAAAACTCTCCCGCTGAACACCCATCTAAAACTACACGCATCGCAAATCAGACAAAAAGCCCAACACCCAACCCACCCACTACACCCACTCACTCAACAACCACCACCACCCAGACAAAAGAAACAAACAATCTTCCACAACAACAACTACACACACAACAAAGACACAGCACCACAGGACACCAACAACGACACCATAAAACAGAACATGAAAGACACACACACCCACTTTGTACAAACACACTTGGACACCAGACAACACAACAAAGTAATACATGCACCAGCACCAGAAATAGACCCATCAGAGCAAGACCTACCACACAGAACCAGACAACTCCTAGCACAACTCCGAACCAACCAATCACCAGCCCTCCACTCCTACCTACACAACATTACACCGGACACACACCCAACACCACTCTGTGCGCTATGCGGCACGCAAGTGCACGACACACAACACCTGTTCACCTGCACAAACATACCCACCACACTGACTCCGGAGGACCTCTGGCGAAACCCAAGCGGAGTGGCGGCCCTGCTCGCCCGCTGGGCGGAGGAGGGGGGTCTGGGGATCCGGGAGACGGAGTGAGGGCCCGGTCCCCCAATGTCGGGGCACGGGTGGGGTCGACAACAACAACAACAACATCAACCTGCTGTAAATAATGCCTCCATTCATGATTGTAGAAACCCCAGAACGGTAAACATGTGATTATTTTATTTTAAAATATAAGAAGCCTATGTTTTGCAATTGTGCTCATTTTCATTGTATTGCACGACAAATATAATAGATGAGCCGGTTTGGGGACATCATCAACCAAGCTGCTGCTCCAATTGCAATGCGATATATTGTCCTGCTCTCCTAAATTCGCATCTACACCACAAATTATAACATCCTAACTGATTTAGCAACAACTGAAAATTCACATCATTATTTAGGGAGTTGCATAACTGTTGCATTATATGGTGCCCTATTCATTTTATTTAGTATAGCATACATATATAAAAGTGGAAAGATACTGCAGAGCTGTGCCATTACTCTTTATCTCTGTGTACATAATAAATAAACATCACCTACAGATACATTGGTAAAAATTGCTTGATTCCTTCTGTATACTGTAGATATTACGCAAATGGCGGTAAATAATTGTGAAAGCTCAGAATCAGGTTTTAAAGGGTTAATTCTTTGCTGGGTGGAGCTCTTATCATGGAGCCAATAGGAGGTGTCCTCGGGTGGTGTCCGTCCCTCATTCAGCTCGGGTCCTCCACCAGAGGCCAGGAAGCCCGAGGGCCCCGCGCAGTACCCCCGCCGCTCCCAGCACCGCACACCTCCGGACCGAGATGTCCGACGCTGGTCCCGGGATCTGTCGCAACCACCCATCCAGTCCGGGGGTCACTGCCCCGAGCGCCCCGACCACCACAGGCACGACCGCCACCCCCACCCCCCAGGCCCTCCCCAGCCCCTCCCCGAGCCCCTGGTACCCCCCGAGCCCCCCATGCTCCCCCCTCCCGATGCCTCCACCACCTGGGACCGCCACATCCACCACAACGGCCCTCCTCCGCCCCCCATCCACGACCACGACATCTGGCTGGCTCGCCACCACCATCCCGCCAGTCTGGATCCGGAAGTCCCACAGGATCCCCGCTCCGCCACCCTCCACCACCCTCGGAGGTGCCCCCCACTCCGACCCCGGGGCCCCCCAGTCCACACTCCGCACAGATGCCTCGGCAGACCACGCCAGCCACCTGGCCATGGCGCTCCACGCAGGCCCCCCCTGCCAGCATCCCACACCCCGCAGCCACGTGCCGGATCGTCCCAGGCGCCTCCCCGCACAACCCACACCCCGGGTCCTGTCCGGCGCGGCACATCCGGGCCTCGACGGCTCCGGCGCCCAAGGCCCGCTCCTGAGCAGCCAGGATGAGCGCCCCTGCGCTGTCCCCCAGGCCAGTCCCCTCCAGCCACCGATAGGACTTCTTGAGATCAGCCACCTCAGCCACGGTCCGGTGGCACATCCCGCGTAGGGGCCCGCCCCACCACGATGGTCCCCCCCCCAGCGCCCGTCCCTCCGCTCCCCACTTGGGGCAAAAAATGAGCACATAACACCATCCAGTGTGGGTCCTTGGGCAAGAGCCTTCACGCTAATGCGTACCTCATACAATGATGAGAGACAATAAAATGAATGACATGCCAGCTCAGACGTCGCCCGGCCAAACAAGGTCTGCGTCAGGTGCTGGGGAACCAGAGCACCTTGATGAAAAATGGAGCAGAGATGGGCAAGATGCAATAACATGGCTCTGTTGGAATGCTACTACTCAAGCAAGCCTAGTCAGAGAGGTTACATGGAGAGAATGTGGGCTAAATGGTTACTTCGAAACCCACAGTCACCGGTGGCCACGAAACAACTCGTAACTCAGTGTTCCAACATCCACAAACGGCAACTGCTGTCACAACTTGAGATTGATGAGGTACAACGCAGGTTCCATGGTGAGGGGCCCCAGGCTGCCAGATCAGAGGAGGAGTTCATACCAGAGTGAATGCAGATGATGAGATTGGGAGGCCAGCCCCAATGAATGAAATGCTGAGCGAGGCAGCAACTGACCTGAAAGCTAAGATCATGGCAAGAATGAAAGCTGGGAAACCTAGAATCCGATTACAACGGCTATGTGAAGTACCACCTGAAAGTCTCTTGGAAAGTGTGAATTCAGCACTGAGGGCGATCCTTACCGTAACGATCACGGAAATGAACTGATATACGCTTCAGCATCAGTGATCCTTGAGATGCTTGGCTATAAGAGCAACCATGGAAGCCATGAGATACATTACCGACCATGGAAAAGACGGTTGGAGGCTAAGATCAAGGCGGCTCGGAAAGATGTGAGTCAATTGACTGAGGTCCAGAGAGGTGTGATGAAAAGGCCGATCCTGAGAGGTACATCCAGATGACCATATATGAAGCACTCGAAACAAAGGCTCCAAGCCTTGTCCAGCCGCCTAAAGCGGTACACGAAAGAGAATGAGGCCAGACGAATAAACAGGCTGTTTGCAACACAACCTGCGAAAGTGTACGCTCAGTGGCAGGGTCCTAACAACAGAGCTGATCCACCAAGACTGGAAACTGAAAGGTACTGGAGAGGCAGATGGGAGAAGGAGGTTGCACATAACAGCAGTGCACAATGGCTGGTCACCCAAAGAGAGGAGCACAGACACCTCCCTGAACAGAACCCAATTACCATAACAGTGGCAGACATAAAGGAAATAGTCTCAAATATGAAGAACTGGACAGCACCAGGCCCGGACATGGTCCACACTTACTGGCTAAAGAGACTCACAGCACTCCATGAGCGCCCAACAGCACAAATGAACCAGCTGCCTAGGGATGGGACTCACCCAGGATGGCTAACCGAAGGGCGAACGATCCTTATCATGAAAGATCCCTCAAAGGGTGCAGTCGCATCCAACTATCGGCCAATAACCTGTCCCTCCACAATTTTGGAAGCTCATGTTGCGGCTAAGATAAGTGCACACATGGATCAATACATGAGCGAAGCACGGAAGGGCATTGGTAGAGATACCAGGGGAGCCAAACATCAGCTCCTGGTTGACAGAACAGTCGCACAAGACTGCAGGTCCCGATGTACCAACCTGTGCACAGCCTGGATTGATTAAAAGAAAGCCTATGACTCGATGCCACATACATGGAACACTGAATGCTTGGATGTGTATAAGGTGAACAGGACCCTAAGAGCCTTCGTTGCGAACTTGATGAGGATGTGGAAAACCACACTTGAAGCCAATGGCAAGCCACTTACCCAAGTGTCCATCAAATGTGGCATATACCAAGGTGATGCACTCTCCCCATTGCTGTTCTGCATAGGACTGAACTCCCTAAGCCAAGTAATCACCAAGACAGGCTATGGATACAGCCTCAGAAATGAAGCTACGATCAGTCACCTCCTCTACATGGATGACATAAAGCTGTATGCTAAGAGTGAAAGGGACATAGACTCCCTGATCCACACAACCAGGATCTACAGCAGCGACATCGGGATGTGATAGTCGGATGGTGACTAAGAGAGGAACGGTAGTCCGGACTGAAGGGGTCTCACTCCCCGAAGGAACAATAGCAGACATTGAGGACAGCTACAAGTACCTCGGTGTACCACAAGCCAATGGCAACCTTGAACTGGCAACAAGGAAAGCGGCTGGGGACTAGTGAGTGTGAGAGTCACTGTCCAGGATGAAACATCCAAGCTCCATGAATACATCAAGGAGAAGGCTCCAACGGATGACGTACTCAGAGAATGTCTCAGACAATGGGCAACAGAGGATGAGGCGCTGGAAGAGGGACCATCATCGGAGGACAAGCCCCTACACGGGATGTACCACCGGACCATAATTGAAGTGGCCGATCTCAAGAATTCCCATCAGTGGCTAGAGAGGGCTGGCCTGAAGGACAGTACAGAGGCACTCATCCTGGCTGCTCAGGAGCAGGCCCTGAGCACTAGAGCCATTGAGGCCCAGATATACCACACCAGACAAGACCCAAGGTGTAGGTCGTGCAAAGAGGCACCTGAGACGATCTAACACATAACTGCAGGGTGTAAGGTGCTGGCAGGGAAAGCCTATATGGAACGCCATAACCAGGTGGCTGGCATAGTCTACCGAAACATCTGTGCGGAGTACGGACTGGAAACCCCAAGGTCAAAATGGGAAACACCTCCGAAGGTGGTGGAGAATGACAGAGCGAAGATCCTATGGGACTTCCAGATCCAGACTGACAAGATGGTAATGGCGAACCAACCAGATATCCTGATGATAGATAAAGGGCAGAGGAAAGCCGTTGTAGTGGATGTAGCGGTCCCAAGTGCTGGAAACATCAGAAAGAAGGAACACGAGAAACTCGAGAAATCCCAAGGGCTCAGAGAGGAGCTGGAGAGAGCCTGGAAGGTAAAGGGGACAGTCGTGCCTGTGGTGGTCGGAGCACTCGGGGCAGTGACCCCCAAACTAGATGATGAGTGGTTGCAACAGATCCCGGGAACAACATCGGACATCTCAGTCCAGAAATGTGCAGTGCTGGGAACGGCAAGGATACTGCGCAGAACCCTCAAGCTTCCTGGCCTCTGGTAGAGGACCCCAGCTGAATGAGGGATGGACACCACCTGAGGGGTGAGACGAGGATTTTTTTTATAGATATACAGTAGATACACATTCACTCCCATGAACATCCCCAACAACATTAACACCAACACTACAGAAATTCAAACCGTAAAGATTCACATAACCAACCACAAAAGACTACACATATGCAACATGTATATACCCCCCAGAGATACCACCCGACCAGACCACGCCACAGAAGACACAGACATCACCAACACCTTCCAATACATAAACTCGCTGAACAACACCATTCTAACCGCAGACATCAACGCTCACTCAACACAATGGCACTCTCCCTACGACGACCACAGAGGCACCCACATTGCAGACATACTACAAAACTCCCAACAAATCACTCTAAACGCAAACACACCCACCAGAAAACCTACAAACATCAACCAACAACCAACATCACCGGACATCACAACAGCCAGCAACAGCATCACAAACAGAACAACATGGACCACAATACACGCACTCAGTTCAGACCACCTTCCTATCAAAATCACACACAACACGCGTGCTCCTTTCCGCCTACAACAACACCTTCAAACTTACACAAATTACAGGAAAGCAGACTGGGAAGGATACACCTCGAAAATAGAATCAGCACTGGAGAACATAACCATACCTGACAACATCCACACAGCCAACACCATGCTCACAAACCTCATACTTACAGCAGACAAACACCACATACCCCACGGAAAAATAAAAAGCAAATCACTTCTCCTACCACAACACATCAGAACACTCATCAGCCAAAGAAACGACATCAGACAACAAAACCACCAAGACCCACGCATCACAGACCTAAACAAAGAAATAGACACACAAATCCAAAAACACAAACAAGAGCTATGGAAAGAACACTTAACGGATGCATGGAACCACAGACACAAACAACACATACTCTGGAACACAGTAACAAGACTATCAAACAAAGAACAAAAAGCACCAGAAAACACCACAATACAGTTCGGACAACACACGGCAATATCCAACAAACAGAAAGCACGAGCATTCAACAAACAATTCACCAACATAATACAAAACAAAACCAACAGAACATACAGACAACTACAACGCAAAATACGAAAACTCAACACCACGCCCATAACCATCACAGAACAACAAGTCAAACAAGCACTACAACGCTCCAAAAGCAACAACTCCACAGGCCCAGACAACATAAACATCAGACATCTGAAACACCTAGGCCCCAAAGCAATAACACTACTCACACACACTTACAACACATCACTCAACACTAACACCATCCCCGCAATATGGAAGACTGCAAAAATAATCCCAATACCAAAACCCAACAAAAACCACGCACTCGGCCCATCTTACAGACCAATAGCACTACTCAGCCCAATAGCCAAAACAATGGAAAAGGTAATACTACCCTTCATTACCAACAACACTCAACTACCCTCTCACCAACACGGCTTCCGAAAACAACACTCCACAACCACAGCACTACACCACATACACAACATCATAGCCACAGGTTTCAATCAACAAAAACCACCACAACGAACAGTTGCCATAGCCCTAGACATGTCCAAAGCCTTTGACACGGTAAACCTACACACACTCACAAACAAACTCAACAACACTAACACCCCAAACATCATCATCAAATACATCTTCAACTACATAAGGGGACGCAGACAATACACTCAATACCGGGGGGAAACATCAGAACATAGAAACACGAAAACGGGGGTACCACAGGGGGGAGTACTTTCACCAACACTATTCAACATATACATGGCAGACTTACCACAACCACCTCCAAATGTACACACAGTTACATATGCAGACGACATCACCATTCTATCCACACATGTCAAACCACAACAGGCACAACAACAAGTACAAAAATATCTCCACGACATATACAACTGGACAAAACGGAACCAACTCACACTCAACGCAGACAAAACCACCACCACTCTGTTCACACCGGATCCGGCAGAATACAGCAACAGGCTCACTTTACAAATAGATAACACCACCCTACCCACAGTCCGCGAACCCAAAATACTGGGATTAACATGGGACCCCAAACTCACCTTCTCAAAACACACACAACACACTCTAACCCGCGCCAAGCAATCAAACAAAATACTTAAAGCCTTAACAACCACTCACTGGGGAAAATCCAAAGAAACTATACTCACCACATACAAAGCAACCACACTCACAGGCCTCGAATACGCAAACACTATATGGTCACCAACACTATCGGACACAAACAAGACAAAACTCCAGACCACACAGAACACAGCACTCAGAATAGCAACAGGATGCACACAAGACACAAACATACAACACTTGCATGAGGAAACAAAAACTCTCCCACTGAACACCCATCTAAAACTACACGCATCGCAAATCAGACAAAAAGCCCAACACCCAACCCACCCACTACACCCACTCACTCAACAACCACCACCACCCAGACAAAAGAAACAAACAATCTTCCACAACAACAACTACACACACAACAAAGACACAGCACCACAGGACACCAACAACGACACCATAAAACAGAACATGAAAGACATACACACCCACTTTGTACAAACACACTTGGACACCAGACAACACAACAAAGTAATACATGCACCAGCACCAGAAATAGACCCATCAGAGCAAGACCTACCACACAGAACCAGACAACTCCTAGCACAACTCCGAACCAACAAATCACCAGCCCTCCACTCCTACCTACACAACATTACACCGGACACACACCCAACACCACTCTGTGCGCTATGCGGCACGCAAGTGCACGACACACAACACCTGTTCACCTGCACAAACATACCCACCACACTGACTCCGGAGGACCTCTGGCGAAACCCAAGCGGAGTGGCGGCCCTGCTCGCCCGCTGGGCGGCGGAGGGGGGTCTGGGGATCCGGGAGACGGAGTGAGGGCCCGGTCCCCCAATGTCGGGGCACGGGTGGGGTCGACAACAACAACAACAACAACATAAAAAAAGACTTCCCCTTTAAATATTCCTGCTGCATAATATATCTCCTTTCCTTTCGTAAAGGATGGTCAGAACCTTTCCTAAGCATTATTAAAATTTAGACGATCTTTGCTCCAGGTGCTACCGGCTCATCTCACTCGGTTAGGATAGGAAAGGAAAGTTCCTATGCCAAAATGATAATCCAAAAAGGGCCCCTGTTGGTGGATAATCAGGCCATGGGAGGTGTGAGTAAATTGTGAGGGGGTGTTGGCTGGAGCTAGAAATAATTTTGGTGTCTTGTCCCTGCAGTAGGTTCATTAAAAGAGCAACCAGTGTTTTCACCACCATGGTCGGATCTTACTCTGGAGGGTAACCCATACAGGCAGGTGGCTTGGACAAAATATTTCAACACTGTCAAAGCTGTGTTGTCTGTGCTCCAGTTGAAGGTACGTTATTAGCCTGGAATTCCCATCAATGCCGGCATGTGTCACAAACACCCACCTGTAAAACAAACATGAAAAGAATAATGATTAAATACAAGAAAACAATCAAGTTTCATATCTTGTTTGAAATATCATCTCGGTAGAGAAGGTATTGCTGTGCACTTAAGACTACATGGAGGCAATTTGGAGTTTGTGTAACTTGGATATACAAATGATAAAATTCAATTTAATCTGTGCTGTCCATACAATATGGCTTTCTAATGCTCCCACGAGTACAAATATAAGATGATCCCTTATTACCGAATGAGACGCATATGCCCATCTATGTGCCATAAACTATTGGGGAATGGCACATAGTATGTTCTTCTAGCCACAGTCTGGCTCCATCTCTGGGCTGCAGCAGCTGGCTCAATACGGTTGAGGATTTCTCGAACTATTTTTCTTTGTACTACAATACCATCAGCACGCAGGTATGCCCTCATCATCTGCAACAGGTTCATAAAACAACACAATAAAGAAAGTACACTTTCACAATGAATATAATGATATATACATGAAGGGACAAGAGTATGTAGCAGAACACTTGCTTCCGAGCCTGATCTGGGAAATTGGCTGTGCAATCTTCTGACATGCTCTTCCAGGTCAACATCATGAATGGGAGTAAATCTATTTCTGGCTGAAATCTGAAAAAACTTCATTTTTTTATGCAGGTATGAAGAGGAACAACACAACATCTCAGTGATGGCTCTCACTGTAAAGCCCTGAGTGGGGAGCAGTTCAATTTGATCACTTGTAATGTCAAGTGCTGGTCTTCCTCGTCTACCTAAAGTATGGAAATAAAAGGATTAAGGAATTCAAGCAAACGAATCACTACGTGTTTTTTATATACTGTATACAGTACAGGCATATAGACACAGATGTACATAAAAGTATATGCAGCTTCAAAACCACGAGCAGCTATTTTCTCTAACCATTTTACTCAAGAAAAAAATAATTCAAATTTATAATTGAATAACTAAAAGATCACTAGTTATTGCTTAAAAGTGTACAGCCATCGCGTTACTTAATAGTCTACTGATTTGCAGGAAAACCACTGGTATAAAACGACGTTTGACAGGGTGATAGAAGGTAAGTCACAGCAAGTCGTCAGTAAAACCCGTGTGTAGTTCGAATAAAAATACATACGAAAAACCAATGACAAAAAATGGTAGCCATTTTACCTGTGTGCAAACGATGTGCCACATGGGAACAAACACGTCCACCATTAGGAGTGGGTCCCGCAATGATGACAGATCGGAGATCTATTGGACTTTGAATCAAACTTTGAATAGTATCAGCGCTAAACTGGTCACTAACTCTTCTTAAATTAGCAATTGAAATGTTTATCGCGCGTGCTTCACTTTCACCGGCAGACCCTTGATGACAGGCACTCTCTATTGCCCTGCACCTTCGCCGAATACGTCTCAGGACACTGTCCGCCATTGTTGTTTTAAAAAACTAAGTGGGCACAGAATTTCCAAAATCATGAGCCCTGACTGGTGGGATGACACTATTTTGAAACGTACAGCCAATAGGATACCGTTACATGTTTTCGTAATCATCCTTATTTGCATTTAATGCAAGTACAGTGTAATGTCACTAGCACTACAAGTGGGCACATTTATGGCCTTACATGTTCACTAGTAAGCGTCAAAATGACCTTACTAGTGAACTAGTGAGAGTTTTGTGGCTTACATGTTCACTAGTAAGCGTCAAAATGACCTTACTAGTAAACTTGTGAGCGTTTTGTGGCTTACATGTTCACTAGTAAGCGTCAAAATGATCTTACTAGTGAACTATTGGGCGTTTTGTGGCTTACATGTTCACTAGTAAGCCTCAAAATGATCTTACTAGTGAACTAGTAGGCGATGTGTGGCTTACATGTCAACTAGTAAGCCTCAAAATGAACTTACTAGTGAACTAGTGGGCACATTTATGGCCTTACATGTTCACTAGTAAGCGTCAAAATGATCTTACTAGTGAACTAGTGGGCACATTTATGGCCTTAAATGTTCAGTAGTAAGCGTCAAAATAATCTTATTAGTGAACTAGTGGGCGTTTTGCGGCTTACATGTTCACTAGTAAGCGTCAAAATGACCTTACTAGTGAACTAGTGAGCGTTTTGTGGCTTACATGTTCACTAGTAAGCGTCAAAATGACCTTACTAGTAAACTAGTGAGCGTTTTGTGGCTTACATGTTCACTAGTAAGCGTCAAAATGATCTTACTAGTGAACTAGTGAGCGTTTTGTGGCTTACATGTTCACTAGTAAGCGTCAAAATGACCTTACTAGTAAACTAGTGAGCGTTTTGTGGCTTACATGTTCACTAGTAAGCCTCAAAATGATCTTACTAGTGAACTAGTAGGCGATGTGTGGCTTACATGTCAACTAGTAAGCCTCAAAATGAACTTACTAGTGAACTAGTGGGCACATTTATGGCCTTACATATTCACTAGTAAGCGTCAAAATGATCTTACTAGTGAACTAGTGGGCGTTTTGTGGCTTACATGTTCACTAGTAAGCGTCAAAATTACCTTACTAGTGAACTAGTGGGCGTTTTGTGGCTTACATGTTCACTAGTAAGCGTCAAAATGATCTTACTAGTGAACGAGTGAGCGTTTTGTGGCTGACATGTTCATAAATAAGTGTCAAAATGATCTTACTAGGGAACTAGTGGGCGTTTTGTGGCTTACATGTTCACTAGTAAGCGTCAAAATTACCTTACTAGTGAACCAGTGAGCGTTTTGTGGCTTACATGTTCACTAGTAAGCGTCAAAATGACCTTACTAGTGAACTAGTGAGCGTTTTGTGGCTTACATGTTCACTAGTAAGCGTCAAAATGATCTTACTAGTGAACTATTGGGCGTTTTGTGGCTTACATGTTCACTAGTAAGCCTCAAAATGATCTTACTAGTGAACTAGTAGGCGATGTGTGGCTTACATGTCAACTAGTAAGCCTCAAAATGAACTTACTAGTGAACTAGTGGGCACATTTATGGCCTTACATGTTCACTAGTAAGCGTCAAAATGACCTTACTAGTGAACTAGTGAGAGTTTTGTGGCTTACATGTTCACTAGTAAGTGTCAAAATGACCTTACTAGTAAAGTTGTGAGCGTTTTGTGGCTTACATGTTCACTAGTAAGCGTCAAAATGATCTTACTAGTGAACTATTGGGCGTTTTGTGGCTTACATGTTCACTAGTAAGCCTCAAAATGATCTTACTAGTGAACTAGTAGGCGATGTGTGGCTTACATGTCAACTAGTAAGCCTCAAAATGAACTTACTAGTGAACTAGTGGGCACATTTATGGCCTTACATGTTCACTAGTAAGCGTCAAAATGATCTTACTAGTTAACTAGTGGGCACATTTATGGCCTTAAATGTTCAGTAGTAAGCGTCAAAATAATCTTATTAGTGAACTAGTGGGCGTTTTGCGGCTTACATGTTCACTAGTAAGCGTCAAAATGACCTTACTAGTGAACTAGTGAGCGTTTTGTGGCTTACATGTTCACTAGTAAGCGTCAAAATGACCTTACTAGTAAACTAGTGAGCGTTTTGTGGCTTACATGTTCACTAGTAAGCGTCAAAATGATCTTACTAGTGAACTATTGGGCGTTTTGTGGCTTACATGTTCACTAGTAAGCCTCAAAATGATCTTACTAGTGAACTAGTAGGCGATGTGTGGCTTACATGTCAACTAGTAAGCCTCAAAATGAACTTACTAGTGAACTAGTGGGCACATTTATGGCCTTACATATTCACTAGTAAGCGTCAAAATGATCTTACTAGTGAACTAGTGGGCGTTTTGTGGCTTACATGTTCACTAGTAAGCGTCAAAATTACCTTACTAGTGAACTAGTGGGCGTTTTGTGGCTTACATGTTCACTAGTATGCGTCAAAATGATCTTACTAGTGAACGAGTGAGCGTTTTGTGGCTGACATGTTCATAAATAAGTGTCAAAATGATCTTACTAGGGAACTAGTGGGCGTTTTGTGGCTTACATGTTCACTAGTAAGCGTCAAAATTACCTTACTAGTGAACCAGTGAGCGTTTTGTGGCTTACATGTTCACTAGTAAGCGTCAAAATGACCTTACTAGTGAACTAGTGAGCGTTTTGTGGCTTACATGTTCACTAGTAAGCGTCAAAATGATCTTACTAGTGAACTATTGGGCGTTTTGTGGCTTACATGTTCACTAGTAAGCCTCAAAATGATCTTACTAGTGAACTAGTAGGCGATGTGTGGCTTACATGTCAACTAGTAAGCCTCAAAATGAACTTACTAGTGAACTAGTGGGCACATTTATGGCCTTACATGTTCACTAGTAAGCGTCAAAATGACCTTACTAGTGAACTAGTGAGAGTTTTGTGGCTTACATGTTCACTAGTAAGCGTCAAAATGACCTTACTAGTAAAGTTGTGAGCGTTTTGTGGCTTACATGTTCACTAGTAAGCGTCAAAATGATCTTACTAGTGAACTATTGGGCGTTTTGTGGCTTACATGTTCACTAGTAAGCCTCAAAATGATCTTACTAGTGAACTAGTAGGCGATGTGTGGCTTACATGTCAACTAGTAAGCCTCAAAATGAACTTACTAGTGAACTAGTGGGCACATTTATGGCCTTACATGTTCACTAGTAAGCGTCAAAATGATCTTACTAGTGAACTAGTGGGCACATTTATGGCCTTAAATGTTCAGTAGTAAGCGTCAAAATAATCTTATTAGTGAACTAGTGGGCGTTTTGCGGCTTACATGTTCACTAGTAAGCGTCAAAATGACCTTACTAGTGAACTAGTGAGCGTTTTGTGGCTTACATGTTCACTAGTAAGCGTCAAAATGACCTTACTAGTAAACTAGTGAGCGTTTTGTGGCTTACATGTTCACTAGTAAGCGTCAAAATGATCTTACTAGTGAACTATTGGGCGTTTTGTGGCTTACATGTTCACTAGTAAGCCTCAAAATGATCTTACTAGTGAACTAGTAGGCGATGTGTGGCTTACATGTCAACTAGTAAGCCTCAAAATGAACTTACTAGTGAACTAGTGGGCACATTTATGGCCTTACATATTCACTAGTAAGCGTCAAAATGATCTTACTAGTGAACTAGTGGGCGTTTTGTGGCTTACATGTTCACTAGTAAGCGTCAAAATTACCTTACTAGTGAACTAGTGGGCGTTTTGTGGCTTACATGTTCACTAGTAAGCGTCAAAATGATCTTACTAGTGAACGAGTGAGCGTTTTGTGGCTGACATGTTCATAAATAAGTGTCAAAATGATCTTACTAGGGAACTAGTGGGCGTTTTGTGGCTTACATGTTCACTAGTAAGCGTCAAAATTACCTTACTAGTGAACCAGTGAGCGTTTTGTGGCTTACATGTTCACTAGTAAGCGTCAAAATGACCTTACTAGTGAACTAGTGAGCGTTTTGTGGCTTACATGTTCACTAGTAAGCGTCAAAATGATCTTACTAGTGAACTAGTGGGCGTTCTGTGGCTTACATGTTCACTAGAAGCCTCAAAATTATCTTACTAGTGAACTAGCGGGCGTTTTGTGGCTTACATGTCAACTAGTAAGCCTCAAAATGATCTTACTAGTGAACTAGTGGGCACATTTATGGCCTTACATGTTCACTAGTAAGCGTCAAAATGACCTTACTAGTGAACTAGTGGGCAATATGGAATAAATACTCAAAGGGCTTGCCAGGCAAGCCCATTGAGTATTTAAAGGGTTCAAAGGGCTTGCCTGGCAAGCCCTTTGAGTATTTATTCATCCGTGATGGTATTGTAGACCAATGAGAGCACGTCCGACAGACACGTGGACTTCGGGCGGCCAATCATGATGCATTTCGAGCCAAGCCCCAACAAAAACGGAGGAGAAAACTTTCAGACGCTTTGAAAGCTTTTGGGGTACATATTACTCTTGTTGTTACACAAAATTTTGTTTTACGATTATTTTAGGCGGTAACGTTATGGTGTAAATGTCAAATACGTGGTCAATTTATCAAGATGAAGCCTGCTTAAAAATTTGCTCCAACAATTTTGGAGATGTGTCTGACTTTGACAGCAATGGCGGCAGTTCAACGCTGACAGTCGCAGTCGGGTGCAGATTTATTTCGGCAGGACTTTCTAAAATCTGCCGTTTGCTCTGACAGTTCTCTGTCTGACAGTCACATTTTGTCTTATTACTCACAAGCTAATTGACATTTAAAAAAAGAGTTAATGTTTGGAACACGATTTTGCTCTTACTGTTTGCTGCCTTAGTTCGTTTGAAATATTCGCTTCCTGCATTACATGAAGTACATTTTTTAATATTCACAAGACTGTAACTGTGCATTATAAATAATGTCACATTTGCACTATGTTTTACTGGATCTACAACTAAACTAGGTCCTCGTTTCTGGGAGAGTCCACAGCACCTCCTGTATCACAACCATTCTGCCGGCACACCTTCAGCAGCACGATGTTTCTAACGGGAGCTGGAGGGTGATCAGCTTCATTGAAGAACAGGAGGAGGAGAGGCACAACGTTTGTCATTTGTGATATGTTTTTAGACTTTTCTCCTAACTAAAAAAACTATGTTTTGTTAATTTCTTGATATAGTTCTTGTATTTAAATATTTTAACAATCAAATATTTTTCAACTGTGTTTTAGATATGAATTGTATGAAATAAATCAGTGAAGCCCCATTCAAATTCTACTCTATCTAATCTGCTCGATCACACTGCTGTCAACCTGCTGTACCTCCAAACTCCTTGGCTTACTCGCAGTTGGAGGGTTCCCCCCGAACGGGGGGACAAATCAAGGAACCAATCCCTGCACCCCGAACGGGGTGCCCTTACGGCCGTTTTTTTTTTTTTTCGGCTAACCGCCCCCTGAACCTGGCAGGGTGGCGGGCGGACCTTTTGCTCCAGGCGGGGGACATAGAGACAAATCCGGGGCCCACACAGACACTCTCACGCACGCAACAAACACACACACAACAAACTACCTGGACATGCGACATTTGCACACAACAGATTACAAGAAGACAGACATCCTTCAGATGCAACCACCACACACCACACTGGGTACACAAACATTGCACAAACATAAACACTAGACAATACAACATAACATGGAAATGCAGACTACATCCCAAAACACCACCACGAACAACAACACCTCGTAGGACACCAACAGGCAGCAGAGCACAAACAGACCAAAACAACACACTCGCCTCACCAACACTACCCTCAAACGCAACACGGACAGACAACTCCAACAGAGATACAACAAACACAAGACCACCCCCCCCCCCAAACCTGGACCTGCAATAGCTGCAATAGAATCATCACACGCAGACAAACCTCACTCAGATGCAACTCAACACACCCACACTGGATACACAGACATTGCTCCGGCATCACCACCCGCCAATACACAAACACGTGGACATGCAGAACACACACGCAAACAACAAACACCCCAACACCACAACCCCCGAACAACCCACAAAGAACAACACCCACCAACAAAAACAACAAACACACACTGACCATACTACAAATAAACATCAACGGCATCCAAAACAAGAAAACAGAACTAGAAGAACTCGCCTCACAACAGCACGCAGACATCATCACCATACAAGAAACCAAACTAGAAAAACAACACAACACACCTCGTCTCACCAACTACACCAGCATTAGGAAAGACAGAGAACACAAGGGAGGAGGAGGACTGCTCACATACATTCACAAATCAG
Organism: Hippocampus zosterae; assembly: GCF_025434085.1. Lineage (NCBI taxonomy): Eukaryota > Metazoa > Chordata > Actinopteri > Syngnathiformes > Syngnathidae > Hippocampus > Hippocampus zosterae. The sequence goes on from NC_067452.1 coordinate 21,779,141, forward strand.
TCACATTCACTCCCATGAACATCCCCAACAACATTAACACAA